>NC_072473.1:42903639-43216465 GCF_027574615.1 Eptesicus fuscus
AGCAACTCATGCCCACTTCACTCAGAGTCCCAGGTGGGGTGACCCAGAGCAACCCAGTGCTCACCTCACTCAGGGCCACAGAAGAGCTCTGACTGTCTGACCCAGAGCAACCAGTGCCTGCTCTATTCCAAGCCCAGGGACATGCTGCCGGAGCCACTAGGTGCAACCCAGCATGCACCTGGCTCCCAGGTCACAGTAGAGTGTGGATTGTGAGACTCAGAGTGACCCACTCCCACTCCACACTGGGGAGGGGTGAACTGGAGGACTCCAGTGCATATCTCATTCCAAGCTACAAGAAAGTGAGCAACCCATTCAGAGCAGAGACAATAAAGACATGAGACTCAAACCCCAACTCTACCCCGAGCCAAGGGACTTGTTGCCAGGGAAACCTGGAGTAACCCAGCATGCGCCCCACTCAGGCCACAGGGGAGCTCTGACTATGCAACCTAGAGCAACCTGAACCCACTTCTCCCCAGACCCTGGGTGAGTCTTATAGGGGCTGACTGGAGCAACCCAGCCTGTGCTTCACTCCAGGCCATAGTAGAACACTGATGGGGTGACCTGGAGCAAGCTGGGGTGCCCAGCCAGGGGCCACAGGACCACGCTGCAAGTGCACCGTCAGAGGGACCTAGGACGCCACCCTGCCACATGTGCTGAGGCCACACAGTGAATTGCCTGGCAGAAGGCTCTGGGTCCTCACAGGGAGTCACACACCAAAGGAACTGTGCACACGCTCCCACCAACCCAAGCATCTGAAGTAGACAACTGAGGGACTAGATCCATGTGAGAAGGGGACACAATTCAGAGCAGAGACAATAAAGACATGAGACTCAAGGCAGACCCAGCCTCTGGGCTATAAATTTCCAGAACATTGCCCTGATAGGGTCTACAACCTCTCAAACCCCAATCAGGGCCTAGAGCCAGAAAGAGACAGCAAAAATGGAGAGACAAAAAAACAACACCCCAAGTAAAGAAAAGGAGGAATCACCCCAAAAAAGGAAATAAATTAAAATGGAGGCCTACAATATGTCAAAAAAGAATTCAGAGTAGTGGTCATACAGTCCCAAAACTGGGTGGATGAGAAAATCAAAAACTTATGTAAGAATCAAGAGTAAATAAAAAATTATATAGATACAATGAAAAACACAATGAAAGGTTTCAACAGTAGACTAGAAGTACTGGACAGAATTAGCAAGTTAGAAGACAGTACAGAAAACACACCCAATCTGAACAGCAATTAGACAAAAAAATTAGAAAGCAGAAGAACCTAAGAGAGCTTTAGGACAGCATGAAATGAAGTAACATCCAGATAATAGTGGTACCAGAAAGACAAGAAGAGGAGGAAGGATTAGAAAACCTATTTGAATAAATACCAACAGAAAACTTCCCTGATTTGGGGTGGGGGAGGGGGGAAGTTACACATAGACTCCCAAACAAGATGAACTCAAAAAGACCCACACCAAGACACATTGTAATTACAATGGAAAATGTTAATGATAAAGAAAGAATTTTATTTTTTTTTAAATATTTTTATTGAGGTATTATATGTGTACATATCTTACTATTACCCCCCACCCCACACCCACACATGCCCTCCCCCCCCAGAGTTTTGCGTCCATTGTTTATGCTTATATGCATGCATACAAGTCCTTTGTTTGATTTCATAACTCCCCCACCTTTCCCAAACTTTCCCCCTGTACTTTGAAAGTCTGTTTGATGCTTTACTGTCTCTGTATCTATCTTTTTGTTCACCACTTTATAATGTTCTTTACTATCCCTAAATGAGTGAGGTCATGTGGTATTTTTCTTTCATTGACTGGCTTATTTCACTTAGCATAATGTTCTCCAATTCCATCCAGGTTGCTGCAAATGATGAGAATTCCTTCTTTTTTATGGCAGCATAGTATTCCATTGTGTAGATGTACCACAGTTTTCCGATCCAGTCATCTGCTGATGGGCACCTAGGCTGTTTCCAAATCTTAGCTATTGTAAATTGTGCTGCTATGAACATAGTGGTGCATATATCCTTTCTGATTGGTGTTTCTAGTTTCTTCGGATATATTCCCAGGAGTGGGATTACTGGGTCAAATGGGAGTTCCATTTTCAGTTTTTTGAGGAAACTCCATACTGTTCTCCACAGTGGCTGCACCAGTCTGCATTCCCACCAGCAGTGCACGAGGGTTCCTTTTTCTCCGCATCCTCGCCAACACTTGTTGTTTGTTGATTTGTTGATGATAGCCATTCTGACAGGTGTGAGATGGTACCTCATTGTTGTTTTGATTTGCATCTCTCGGATAATAAGTGACTTTGAACATGTTTTCATGTGTCTCTTGGCCTTCCTTCTGTCTTCTTTTGAAAATATTCTGTTTAGGTCTGTTGCCCATTTTTTTATTGGATCATTTATCTTCCTCTTATTAAGTTGCATAAGCTGCCTGTAGATGTTGGAGATTAAACCTTTATCAGTGATAGCATTTGCAAATATGTTTTCCCATGCGGTGGGCTTTCTTGTTGTTTTGTTGATGGTTTCTTTTGCTGTAAAAAAGCTTTTTATTTTGATGTAGTCCCATTTGTTAATTTTCTCTTTAGCTTCCATTGCCCTAGGGGCAGTGTCAGTGAAGAAGTTCTTTTGGCATATGTCTGAGATTTTGTTGCCTGTGGAGTCCTCTAGTATTTTTATGGTTTCCCGTCTTATGTTTAAGTCCTGTATCCATTTTGAGTTTATTTTTGTGTATGGTGTAAGTTGGTGATCTAGTTTCATTTTTTTGCATGTATCTGTCCAGTTTACCCAACACCATTTATTGAAGTGACTGTCTTGACTCCATTGTATGTTCATGCCTCCTTTGTCAAATATTAATTGAGCATAGTGGTTTGGGTCGATATCTGGGTTCTCTATTCTGTTCCATTGATCAATATGTCTGTTCTTGTGCCAGTACCAGGCTGTTTTGAGAACAGTGGCTTTGTAATACAGCTTGAAATCTGGTATTGAGATCCCACCTACTTTATTCTTCTTTCTGAGGATTGCTGAGGCTAGTCGGGGTCTTTTTTTATTCCAGATGAATTTTTGGAGAGTTCTTTCTAGGTCTGTGAAATATGCTGTTGGTATTTTGATGGGGAGTGCATTGAATCTGTAGATTGCTTTGGGTAGTATGGACATTTTAATGATGTTGATTCTACCAATCCAGGAACATGGTATGTTCTTCCATCTGTTTACGTCTTCCTCTATCTCTTTTTTCAGTGTCCTGTAGTTTTCTGCGTATAGGTCTTTTACCTCCTTAGTTAAGTTTATTCCTAGGTATCTTAATTTTTTTGGTGCGATGGTAAATGGGATTGCTTTTTTAGTCTCTCTTTCTGTAAGTTCATTATTGGTGTATAGAAAAGCCATAGATTTCTTGGCGTTAATTTTGTATCCCGCTACATTGCCGAATTCATTTATTAAGTCTATTAGTTTTTTGATGGAATCTTTTGGGTTTTTTATGTACAATATCATGTCATCTGCAAATAAGGACAGCTTCACTTCTTCTTTTCCAATTTGGATGCCTCTTATTTCTTCTTCTTGCCTAATTGCGATAGCTAATACTTCCAGTACTATGTCAAACAGGAGTGGTGAGAGTGGGCATCCCTGTCTTGTTCCTGTTCTTAGGGGAAATGGTTTTAGTTTTTGCCCATTGAGTATGATGTTTGCTGTGGGTTTATCATAAATAGCTTTTATTATGTTGAGGTACGAGCCTTCTATTCCCACCTTGTTGAGAGTTTTTATCAAGAAAGGGTGTTGGATTTTGTCAAATGCTTTTTCTGCATCTATTGATATGACTATGTGATTTTTATCTCTCAATTTGTTTATGTGATGTATCACGTTTATTGATTTGCGGATATTGTACCATCCTTGCATTCCTGGAATAAATCCTACTTGGTCATGGTGTATGATCTTTCTGATGTACTGCTGGAGCCGATTTGCTAGAATTTTGTTGAGGATTTTGGCATCAATGTTCATGAGGGATATTGGCCTGTAATTCTCTTTCATTGAGTTGTCTTTATCTGGTTTTGGTATTAGGGTGATGCTGGCTTCATAGAAGGAGCCTGGAAGTGTTCCTTCCTCTTGAATTTTTTGGAATAGTCTGAGGAGGATAGGTTTTAGTTCTTCCTTGAAAGTTTGATAAAACTCTCCTGTGAAGCCATCTGGCCCCGGGCTTTTGTTTGCCGGAAGCTTTTTGATGACTGCTTCAATTTCTTCCATAGTTACTGGCATGTTGAGCTGTTTAGAATCTTCCTGATTAAGTTTTGGAAGGTTGTATTTTTCTAGGAATATGTCGATTTCCTCTAGGTTGTCCAGTTTGTTGGAATAGAGTTGTTCGTAGTATTTTGTAACAATCCTTTGTATCTCAGCGGGATCTGTTGTTATTTCACCTCTTTCATTTCTGATTTTGTTTATTTGGGTCCTCTCTCTTTGCTTCTTGGTGAGCCTGGCTAGAGGTCCATCAATCTTGTTTATCCTTTCAAAGAACCAGTTCTTGGTTTTGTTGATCTTTTGTATTGTTTCTTTGGTCTCTATGTCGTTTATCTCCGCTCTGATCTTTATTATTTCTTTCCTTCTGCTTACACTGGGCTTATCTTGTTGCTCTCTCTCTAACTCTTTGAGTTGTTGGGTTAGGTAATTTATTACCATTGTTTCTTGTTTTTTGAAGTAGGCTTGTAGAGCTATGAACTTCCCTCTCAGGACTGCTTTCATTGTGTCCCATAGATTTTGGATTGTTGTGTTTTCATTGTCGTTTGTTGCCATGATGTTTTTTATTTCTTCCTTGATGTCTTTGGTAACCCAGTCATGGTTTAATAACATGCTGTTTAGTCTCCAAGTATTTGATTTCTTTGGGTTGTTTTTATTGTAGTTGATTTCCAGTTTTATGCCACTGTGATCTGAGAAGATACTTGATATGATTTCTATCTTCTTGAATTTGTAGAGACTTTGCCTATGTCCTAACATATGGTCTATCTTTGAAAATGACCCATGTGCACTTGAGAAGAATGTATATTCTGTGGCTTTGGGGTGAAATGTTCTGAAGATGTCGATTAATTCCATCTGTTCTAGTGAGTCATTTAGGTTTGATGTTTCTTTGCTGATTTTTTGTTTAGAGGATTTGTCCAATGGTGATAGTGGGGTATTGAAGTCTCCTACTATGATTGTATTACTGTCAATCTCTCCTTTGATATCTTCCAGGAGTTTTTTAATGTATCTTGGTGCTCCTGTATTGGGTGCATATATGTTTACCAGAGTTATTTCTTCTTGTTGGATTTCTCCCTTTAGTATTATGAAGTGGCCTTCATTATCTCTTGTTATGTCCTTCACTTTGAGATCTAATTTGTCAGATATAAGTATTGCAACCCCAGCTTTTTTTTCATTTCCATTTGCCTGGAAAACCTTTTTCCATCCCTTTACTCTCAGTCTGTATGCATCCTTTTTTTTGAGGTGGGTTTCCTGTAGACAGCAGATATCTGGGTTTTGTTTTCTTATCCAGTCTGTTACCCTGTGTCTTTTGATTGGGGCATTCAATCCATTTACATTTAAAGTTATTATTGATAGGTACTTATTTGACGCCATTTTTATTCTATACCCCTGTGTACCTTCTTTGCTTCCTATTTCTTTCTTTCTTTTTTTTTTTTTTTTACAGCAGACCCTTTAGCATTTCTTTCATTGCTGGTTTGGTGGTGATAAACTCCCTTAGTCCTTTTTTGTCTGTGAAGCTCCTGATTTCACCTTCAATTTTGATTGATAGCCTTGCTGGGTACAGTATTCTTGGATTTAGACCCTTCCTTTGCATGACTTGGTATATTTCATTCCATTCCCTTCTGGCCTGATGAGTTTCTGTTGAGAAATCAGTTGCTAGTCTGATGGGGGTTCCTTTGTATGTAACTGTCTGTCTCTCTCTGGCCGCTTGTAAGATTCTTACTTTGTCGTTGGTGTTTGCCAACTTAACTATAATGTGCCTTGGCGTCGGTCTTTTGGGGTTCATTTTGCTTGGAACTCTGTGAGCTTCTTGGATTTGTGTGGGTTTTTTCTTCCCTATATCAGGGAAGTTTTCTGTTATTATTTCTTCAAACAGGTTTTCTATTCCTTGCTCAGTTTCCTTTCCTTCTGGCACCCCTATTATCCTGATGTTGTTTTGTTTTGTATTGTCCCGAAGTTCCCTTACGCTCTCCTCAATCTTTCTAATTTTTGTTTCTAGAAGCTGTTGTAATTGGGTATTTTTTTCCATCTTGTCTTCTAGCTCACTTATGCGGTCCTCTGCTTCATCTAGTCTACTCTTGATGCTTTCTATTGAGTTCTTTACAGCAGCGATGTCATTTTTCATTTCTTCTTGGTTCTTCTTCATTTCTTCTTGGTTCTTACTCATATTGTCGAATTTGTCTTCCATCCTTTTCAGCCACCCTATGATCATTTCTCTGAATTCTTTCTCTGATAGGTTGTTTGCCTCTAAATCGTTTACTTCCTTTTCTGGTGATGCCTGTTTCTCTTTCCTGTGGGGGCTGTTTCTTTGTCTCCTCATGGTCTCTCTTCTCCGGATGTCTGGTTATATAGATTTCTCTCTCTGGCGTTGATTTAAAGGTATAAAATACAACACAACCAGGCACAACAGACAAGGCACTGAACAGAATTGTATTCACGATATTAATAACCTCCAATAAAGGTAACCACCAGAGAAAGACAAATTAGGGAATAGGAGTGGAAGAGGGAGAGTAAAAAGAAAGAACAACAACGAAAACAAAACAAAACAAAACAAAAAAAACAACGAGTGTGAATCTGAACTTGGGAAAAGAGCAGAAAGAAAGAAAAGAAAAAGAAATAACAGAAAAGAAAAATAAAAGAAAAAAAAAGTAAGAGAGACAAGAATGATACTAAGAGAGAAAAGGGGAACAAACTATATATATGGGGAGTAAACTCCACTAGAACAACCACTATTCCCAGCAAATTCCAGCAACACGAGCCTGGAGATTAATACAAACTGCAACAGCAGCTAATATCAAGTGAGGCAAGGGAAAACAGAAGTAAAAAACAAACAAAAACAAAGCAAACAAAAGAACCAACCAAACCAACAAAAAGAATAATCAAAACAATCTCATAAAAAAGCATAAAAATTCAATCTAATCAACATTCAAGCAAACAACAACAAAAGGCCCGAGAGAAAAATAATTTTTTTTTAAGGTAGCGTAGAGAGAGGTTTGTATGGATTTGGAGCAGGGGGTTGGGAATTAGATATATAAGTAGGGTGAAGTTTTAGCAGGGAGTAAACTGAAAAAGTAGGGAAAATCTAAAGCCAGAAAGGGTTAAGATAAACTGGGGACCAAAATGGGAAAGGTTAGGAGGAGAGTGATGGCATAATGTTAGCTTTGAGATAGGGTAAAGCGATTGTAAGGGAAAGATGCAAATCGAATGTAGGACACTAATCCAAAAAAAAAAAAGAAAGAGAAAATCAAATGACATTAAAAAAAAAAGTAAAATAATAGTAATAATAGTGTTGATTGAAAATAAAAATGTAATAATTAAAAAGGTGAAAATCGAGTGAGGAAAAAGAAAAAAAATTAGTTTCTTAAGTAAAAGATGCAAAAAATGAAAATAAAAAAATATGAGAATAAAAAATTTTAAAAATTGAAGAAAGAATTGAAAATTAAAAAATAGGAAGACTAAAATGTGCAGTAGCGGCTGTCATTCACTTCCTCTATTATTCTGTTTGGTACGCCTTTTTCCCAGTCTGGGCGGTATTTCAGTTCAGCTTCATTCCAGGGCTCCTCAGTGTTGGAAGCCAGTCCTGCTTTTTAAGCCAGCCGTGTCTTAATTTCTCGTATTTATTTTTAATTACACCAGAGACAATTAGCGTTTCAGCCCCTGGGTGGCAGTGTTTCTGAATTGACTTCCGGGCCTCTCTAGCTCTTTTTTCTTTTTTCTTTTTTTTCCCCTCTATGGCACTCACTACCGGTTTGTGGAGGTATGCGCCTCAGAGCTGCCTCTCTGATGGTCACACGCAGCTCTGGTCCCCAGGTTCCGAAAAAACACCTTCCCCCTGCAGTCTTTCAGGGTTTCCACCTGGGTTTACCTCTGTATTGGGCTTAGCAATCAGAGTCGGAAAGAGCCCAAGTGTGCGGACCGTGGGTCTGTGCACCAGACTAAGGAGCCTGCACTCCTTTGAAAATTATTAGTCTGACCCTCCTCGTCAGATTAAAATGAGTTGCTTTCAAGAGGTCACTTCTGTTAGCAGCTCAGAAGACCCCCCTCCTCATTCACGGATCAGGGCAGTTCCAACTGCCGCCGATTTTTCTAGGCACAGACCTCCTGGCTCCTGCCGGTCCTGCGGCTGCAGCGCTTCCCTCACCCAGCGCTTCCCTCACCCACCGCGGGGATTAGAAACCGCCCCTCATTTCAGGCGAAATCTGACCTTTCCGTGGTGCAGTGAAGAGTTTCTTTGAATCCGAATGTTTGCGCTGATAGGGGACCGGTGGTCTGGTGCTCCCAGCAGCTCAGTGTTTGCAGTTGTCGCGGAAAGTCAGGTTTCCACTAAAATCCTCCTTTCCTTGCAAGATGGCGAGGCGCCCGGCGAGCCCGCAGCTCCAGGAGGGGACCCAGCCCCTGTGGGTGCTGCGCGGTCAGGGGAACACTGCCCAGCACTCCCTCGCCTTCTCCTGGAGTTTAGCTGTCCCTTAGCTTGCCCACATACACTCCCTCTGCGAGCCTCTGCTGCTCCGACTCTCCGCCCCAGGAACAGACTCCAAACCCGACTCTATTCCGTCGCCATTTTCTCTCCTCCTCAAGAAAGAATTTTAAAGGCTGGAAGAGAGAGACAGATAGTTACCTACAAGACATCACCCATTAGATTATCAAATGATTTCTCAACAGAAACACATCAGGGCAGAAGGGAATGGAATGAAGTATTCAAAGTGATGCAAAGCAAGGGACTGAATCCAGGAATACTCTATCCAGCAAGACCATCATTCAAAATTGAAGAGGAAATTAAGAGCTTTGCGGACAAAAAAAAAAAAAAGGCTAAGGGAGTTTATCACTACCAAGCTAGCAATGCAATAAATGCTAAAGGGACTGTTGTAAAAAGAAGAAATAGAAAGGGAAGAAGGAACACAGGCACAAAACATAAAAATGGCTACAAACAAGTACCTATCAATAATAACCTTAAACGTAATTGGATTAAATGCTCAAATGAAAAGACATCAAGTGGCTGAATGGATAAGAAAACATGACCCATATATATGCTGTCTACAGGAGATGCACCTCAGAACAAGGGACTCACACAGACTGAAAGTGAAGGGATGAAAATGAAAAAAAAAAAAAAAAAGCTGGGGTAGCAATACTTAAATCTGACAAAATAGACCTCAAAGTGAAGGCCATAACAGGAGATAAGGAAGGCCACTTCATAATACTAAAGGGATTGATAAAACAAGAGCATATAACTGTGGTAAACATATATACACCCAATGCAGGAGCACCCAAATATATATATATATATATAAAACTTCTGGAAGATATCATGGGAGAGATCAACAGCAATACGATCATAGTAGGGAACTTTAATACTCCATTGACATCACTGGATAAATCCTATAGACAAATAAATCAACAAAGAAACAGCAGTCTTAAATTACTCACTGGATCTGATGGACTTAATTGACATCTTCAGAACATTTCACCCAAAAGCTACAGAATGTACATTCTTCTCAAGTCCACATGGGACATTTACAAATATAGACACATATTGGGACAGAGACAAAGTCTCTTCAAATTCAAGAAGATTGAAATCATATCAAGCATCTTCTCAGATCACAATGGCATATTAGAAATAAACTACAACAAAAACAATAAAAAAATTCAAACACTTGGAGAATAAATAGCATGTTATTAAACAACTAGAGGCCCAGTGCATGATTGAATCATGCATGTCTAGGGTCCCCTACATGCTTTCGCTTTCCATTGCGGGGGAGCTGGGTGCCTGTCCGCTGGTGCACCAGGCCTTTCGGAAGCCTCTGGCTTGGCGCAGGCTTCTGAAAGGCCTGGTGCTGGAGCAGACAGGCACCCAGCTCCCCTGTTTTTGTTGGTCTGCGGCGGGACGTGAGCTTGCTGCCCCAGAGGCCCCTTCTGTGCCGCAGCACAGCCATGGCACAGACGCTGGCGACGCAAGCTCAGCGTTCTGCTGGCCCAATCGGCTACCCCGGCCACCCCGAGTCCTGTCCCCTGTGCCTCCCACTGGCCCAATCGTGGGCGTAGCGGAGTGATGGTAATTTACATATTACCATTTTATTAGGTAGGATGATTGGGTTACCAAAGAGATCAATGAAGAAATAAAAAACATCCTGGAAACAAATGACAATGGAAACACCACAATCCAAAATCTATGGACACAGTGAAAGCAGTCTTGCCAGGGAATTTCATAGCTCTACAGGCCTAAAAAAAAAAAAAAGAAAGAAAGAAAAACTGGTAATAAAAAATGACATAGAGACCAAAAAAAAAAAAAAAAGTTACAAAAGATCAATAAAACCAAGAGCTGGTTCTTTGAAAGGATAAACAAGATTGATGAACCTCTAGCCAGGCTCACCAGAAGCAAAGAGAGGGCCCAAATAAACAAATTCAGAAATGAAAGAGGTGAAACAACAGTAGACTCCACAGAAATACTAAGGATTGTAAAAAAAAAAAAAATACTATGAACAACTCTATTCCAACAAACTGGACAACCTAGAAGAAATGGAAAGATTCCTAGAAAAATTCAATCTTCCAAAACTCCATCTGGAAGAATAAAAAAATCTGAATAGGCCAATAACTATGGTGGAAATTGAAGCAGTAATAAAAAAAAAATCCAGAAAAAAAAAAGCCCTAGGCTGGACCGCTTCATAGGGGAGTTTTACCAAACATTAAAAGAAGAATTAAAAACCTACACTCCGCAGACTTTTCAAAAAAATTTAAGAAGAAGGCACACTTCCAAGCTCTATGAAGCCAGCATTACCCTAGTCCCAAAACCAGACAAAGACACTACAAAGAAAGATAATTACAGGCCAATATCTCTGATTAACATAGATGCTAAAATACTCAACAAAAATTCTAGCAAATTGGATCCAACATTACATTAGAAAGATCCTACATCATGACCAAGTGAGATATATTCTGGGGATGCAAGAGTGGTTCAATATCCGCAAATCAATAAACCTTATACATCACATAAACAAATTGAGATGCAAAATTAACATAATCATATCAATTGATGCAGAAAAAGCATTTGACAAAATCCAACAACATTTCTTGATAAAAACTCTCAGCAAAGTTGGAATTGATGGATCATACCTCAACACAATAAAAGCCTTATATGACAAACCTACAACCAACATCATACTCAATAGGTGAAAACTAAAACCATTCCCCCTGACAACAGGAATAAGACAGGGATGTCCACTTTCACCACTCCTGTTTGACATAGAACAGGAAGCATAGCATAGCGATCAGACAACAAGAAGAAATAAAAGTCATCCAAATTGGAAAAGAAGTAAAACTGTCATTATTTGCAGATGACATGATATTGTACATAGTAAACCCTAAAGCCTCTATCAAAAAGACTGCTATACTTAGTAAATTAATTGGGTGATGTAGAAGGATACAAAATTAATACCCAGAAATCTATGGCTTTTTTATATACCAATAATGAACTCACAGAAAGAGAAACTTTAGAAAAATCCCATTTACCACTGCAACAAAAAAATTAAGATACCTAGGAATAAACTTAACTAAGGAGGTAAAAGACCTATACTCGAAAAACTATGACATTGAAAAAAGAGATAGAGGAAGTCATAAAAAAATGGAAGAATATACCGTGTTTATGGATTAGTAGAATCAATATCATTAAAATGTCAATACTACCCAAAGCAATCTATAGATTCAATTAAATCCCCATTAACCCTTTGCATTCGTTTGCATTTTTCTCGATTCCTTTATTCTAATGCTAACCGTGTCGAGTCACACTCGACATCCGAGTGCAAATTAAAATACCAGTGGTATATTTCACAGACCTAGAACAAACTCTCCAAAAATTCATATATAATTTAAAAAGACCCCGAATAGCAGCAGCAATCTTGAGAAAGAAGAACAAAGTTGGAGGGATCACAATACCGGATATCAAGCAATATTACAAAGCCACTGTTCTCAAAATTGCCTGCCACTGGCACAGGAACAGACATATAGACCAGTGAAACAGAACAGAGAACCCAGAAATTAAACTAAGCCATTATGCTCAATTAATATTTGACAAAGGAGGCAAGAGCATACAATGGAGTCAAGACAGTCTCTTCAAAAAGTGGTGTTGGGAAAATTGGATGGACACGTGCAAAAAAAATGAAACTACACCACCACCTTACACCATACACAAAAATAAATTCAAAGTGTATAAAGGACTTAAATGTAAGACAGAAAACCATAAAAATCTTAGAAGAATCCATAGGCAGTAATATAGCAGACATATGGCATAGCAATATCTTAATCTATACACCTCCTAGGGCAATGGATACTAAAGAGAAAATAAACATATGGTACTACATAAACATAAACAGCTTCTGCACAGCAAAAGAAACCATCAACAAAACAAGAGAGTCTACTGCATGGGAGAACATATTTGCCAATGTTATCTCCAATAAGGGTTTAATCTCCAAAATTTATAGGGAACTCATACAACTTAATAAAAGGAAGATAAACAATGAAACCAAAAAAAATGGGCAAAGGACATAAATAGACACTTTTTGAAAGAGGACAGACAGAAGGCCAAGAGACATATGAAAACATGCTCAAAGTCACTAATCATCCAAGAGATGCAAATCCAAACAACAATGAGGTACCATCTCATCCCTGTCAGAATGGCTATCATCAACAAATCAACAAACGATAAGTGCTGGAGAGGATGTGGAGAAAAGGGAACACTCCTGCACTGCTGGTGGGAATGCAGACTGGCGCAGCTACGGTGGAAAACAGTATGGCGTTTCCTCAAAAAATTAAAAATGGAACTTCCACCCTGATCGGTTTGGCTCAGTGGATAGAGCATCAGCCTGTGGACTGAAGGGTCCAGGGTTCAATTCAGGTCAAGGGCATGTACCTTGGTTGCAGGCACATCCACAGTAGGGGGTGTGCAAGAGGCAGCTGATTGTTGTTTCTCTCTCATCGATGTTTCTAACTCTCTATCTCTCTCCCTTCCTCTCTGTAAAAAATCAATAAAATATATTTTTAAAAAATAAAATAAAAATGGAACTTCCATTTGACCCAGTAATCCCACATCTAAGAATATATCCCAAGAAAACAAAAACACC
The DNA here is from genome assembly GCF_027574615.1 of Eptesicus fuscus. NCBI lineage: Eukaryota > Metazoa > Chordata > Mammalia > Chiroptera > Vespertilionidae > Eptesicus > Eptesicus fuscus. The sequence goes on from NC_072473.1 coordinate 42,916,969, forward strand.
AATCAGAAAGGATATATGCACCCCTATGTTCATAGCAGCACAATTTATAATAGCTAAGATTTGGAAACAGCCTAAGTGCCCATCAGCAGATGAGTGGATTAAAAAAAGTGGTACATCTACACAATGAAATACTATGCTGTGGTAAAAAAAGAAGGAACTCTTACCATTTGCAACAGCATGGATGGAACTGGAGAGAATTATGCTAAGCAAAATAAGCCAGTCAGAGAAAGATAAATACCACATGATCTCACTCATTTGTGGAATGTAATAACAAACATAAGCTGATGAACATAAATAAGTTCAGAGACATAGAAGCATAAAACAGACCATCCAACCTCAGTGGGAAAGCGGGAGCTGTGGGGGCGGGGGGCGGGGCGCAGGTAAGAGATCAACCAAAGGACTTGTAACATGCATATATGCCTAACCCATGGACACAGACAATAGGGGGGATGGGAGCAGCCGGAGAGAGGTCAATGGGCTTGAAAGGAGACTTATTTAATATTTTAAACAATAAAGAATTTAAAAAAAAAAACTCCACAAAACTTTTAGGCCATATTTTACTCCTGGACCATGATTGAATGCTCTGACTCTTTGATGGCAAACATGTTTTGAACCATTTCAAAATAGAAAACGGTAATTGGTTATCAGTTAATGATTTAGCATTTTAAAATTTCCTAAAAGATCGTTCATTAATTTATCTTGGAGTAATTTAGAAGGAAATGGCTAAAATGTTCAAAGCTATTCTTACGTAAGTGTTCTCCTTTCTGTCAACTTTGTAAACTGTGTGTGTGACTTTTTAGTTAATTGGACCATGAAGGAACCAAAGGATAGAAAATTCTCCTGCAGATGAAATTTAATACACTTCAAGTCATTAGGAGATTAATATTTATTCTGGATTGTGGTCCTTGAAGTCTATATATTATTTTGTTTTGCATAGAAGACCAACAATAAGAAATAGTCATAACTAATCTGCAAATTTGACATAGCATCTATCTGGAAACATTCTGCTACTTAATGAAAATCTAGATAAAGTAGTTCTTAAATTCGCTGCTCATGTGTGTTTTTCTTTTTTCAAAAATGTGTGTATGTGCTTGTGCACATATGAATGTGTACATAATTCAACTACTGTTCTTTTAGACTGAATCATTTATATAGTTACAACATAAGTTCTCTTAGGCCTGTGGAAGATGCTGAGTGTCAGTATATAGATTTGCAAAATTATTGAAATGAACTATCAACCTTTGGGATCCAAATCTCTTGCTGCCCTGACTACAGTACTGAACTTTAAATGGGTAAAAGGTATTTCAGAGGAAGGTTTGCCTTTGGCTCATGCAACTCTGTTGTAATTTCCCTTTCCCAAGGTTCTGGATTCTTGGACATTTCTGCCTCAACAACAGAGGATAAAAGCCATGATGTGATGGATAAGCTACACAAGAAAGAAATACAGATGTGGACCACAGGCCTTCAAAAAATATTGAGTTTGCTGAGGAGCTGTGCCAAAAGTTGGAAATATCTAAGTTGTTAAGAAGTGAGTACTTTGGTAGTTATTTTTTAAATATACGTTTTTTATTGACTTTAGAGAGAGGGATAGAGTAAGAGAAACATCGATTAGCTGTCTCTCACACATATCCCAACCCGGGATTGAACTGCAACCTAGGTATGTGCCCAGACTAGGAATCCAACTGGCAACCTTTCAGTGCACAGGAGAACACTCAACTGAGCCACACTGGCCAGGGCCTGGTGGTAATTGGTATTAAGGGTTCTGTGTGTGCATCAGAGAATCAGAGAGCAAGAGTAGACTTCAGTGAGAAGACTATCATTATCTTTGTAATAAGAAAGCTGAGGCTACTTTTATAAGAAAATTAAGCTTTCAGAAAAATTGAGCTGTCAAAACAATTGTGAAAATCTGAAGTACACAGCTAATATTACCTTCTTTTTTCTTTTACTTATCTTTATTGTTGAGAGTACTACAGATGTCCCCCATTTTCCCCCATTGCCCTATTCCACCTGGTTCTGCCCCACCAGGCCTTCACCACACTGTTTTCTGTGTACATGGGTTATGCATATATGCATGCAAGTTCTTTGGTTAATCTTTCCCCCCCACACCCCTTCTTTCTGTGATCCACCAGTCTATACCATGCTTCCATGCCTCTGGACCTATTTTGTTCATTAGCTTATTTGTTCATTAGATTCCACATATGAGAGACATCAAGTGATACTTGTCTTTTCCTGACTGGCTTATTTCACTTAGCATAATACTCTCCAGGTCTGTCCAATGCTGCACCAAAGAGTTAGAGATCCTTCTTTTTTATACCTACACTAGAGGCCTAGTGCATCAATTCCTGCACAGGTGGGATCTTGCCAGCCCACCCCGATGTGGGCTGATCAGGCTGGGCCAGTGGGGGGCCAGCTGGCCCCACCCCCTATCAGAGTAGAGGGGGCAATTGGGGGCGGGGCCATCTGTGGGGAGGGGCCATGGGCGGTTGGCTGGCCAGCCCCACCCCCAATCGAGGGGTGCCAATTGGGGGCCGGGCCAGTGGGGGGAGGGGTTTTGGGAGGTTGGGGGGGGGCCTACATTTTCTAATTTTTAATGCAAAAATAATAATGTAAACATTAAAAGAGTTTCATTTTGGCCCTCTTAAGTTGATATCACTTCTAGTTAAATCTTCCCATTTCTGTAAGTACTTGCCAGCAAAGGCTTCCTATTTATTGTATATCTGCAGGAATATTAATGGGGGTTGGGAGCTGGGAGTTTCTACCCTTGTAGGTATGATTTCCCATATTAATTTTATTTTGGGATCTGCAAAGCCTGAATAAAATTTCTAGGGGTATTATGTAGTGGATTGAGGTGTACTGGTTATGAGTTGAGGTCCATAGGGATGTCACCTCCTAAGTCATCTCAACCCTCTTAAGGTAACCAACCTTTATGTGTGTGGCCTTGAATAAGTCAATTTTTTAATTACAGTTGAGTTGGAATTCTCTATGGGGTTCTTGGGTGTCATGAGGGATACTCCCTGACACCTCCCAAAAGATTCTTAGTAACCTAAGAATACCCAAAAAGCAAGCTGGAGGAAGAAAATGTCCCTTATCTTTGGAAATGAAAGAATTCAGGCTCTCATTGATTCAGCAAAAACATTTTTTTCAGACTCTCAGAGAGCAATTCCAGTTGAAAAACCAACATTAAAAACCAGCCAGCTATTTTTTTCTCTTGTCCTGTGTTCTTAACCCTCATCTTTAGCCTGGGTTCTCTCAACTCTTAACCTTTACCACAAAACAAAACACAGCTCAAGTAAAATCTCCAGGACACAACAAGAGCAGTCCTGATAAGGAAGTTCATAGCACTATAGGCCTACCTCAAACAAAAAAGAAAAATTAATAATAAACTATTTGACAAACATGCTCCCAGGACCAAACTGGAATTACAACTAAAATACAAAAACCAAAAAACACCCTGAATAGTCAACTGTAGACTAGCTGGAGAGAACTATGATAACCAAGGAAAGAAAGTGGAGACAACACAGTGACTGGCAGGAAGGGTGGAGGCATGAAAGGGCTGGCCAGTTCCCACAGAGATATCTGGCAGGTTCTGGAGAGATATCTTAGCTGTGGGGGGCTGCCAGTGAGAACTCTGCAGTATAATTCCCAAGCTGAGCCCCCCAGCAGAGAGCACCAGAACTGAGAAAGGTGCCCACATAACATCTGGCTGTGAAAAACAGCAGGGTTGCTGTCTGCCAGGGAGAGACAGCTGGAGATGCAGACTCCCTCTTAAAGGGCCAATACAATATTTTGAGTGCAGCCACTCAACTTGGGTTCTGGCAGTGGGAGGGCAGAGTGGACTGGAGCTGTATAAATATAAGCCAGGGTTGGGGACTCTGGGGTTAGAGCTCAGGAAGTAGGCACCTCAGTTTCCTGTGCTGAGTCATTCCCTCGTGATGTGGAGGTCATCATTCTCAGGCAAACCTTTGCTATACAGGTGATTTTTGACTGAGGGCAGGAGTGGGGGGAGACAGTTGACCCACACTATTGGAAAATTCCTTGCCCCATCCTGGAGAGTTTCTGAGGCCCATGCATTAAGAGATTGGGAATAACAATTAGCCTCCAGGCAGGAGCAATTGCCCCATCCAGTTGGAAAACTTCTCACTCCACCTGTGGATGATTGCCTGAGGCTACTCCAGACTGAATCCAATCAGTCTGCACACAGAGGCTGGAGGCTTTGAGTCTTTGTGTGATCTAATTAGACAGAAACAACAGTTTGGGTCCCCACTGTAGACACCATCTTAGACTGCTTAGTGAGGCAAAAGCCAGTGGGACCCCAAGTGCCTGCAGGTGACATCTGCAGGACTAGTTCTGTGGGGGAAGGGAGTACAGCTCAGAACAGGGACAATCAAGATGAGAGACTAAAGGCAGACCCAGCCACTGGGTTAAGGTATCCCCAACCACTGGACTACTGGGGGATTCAACCTTTCAAATCACAATCAGATTGCCCAGGCCCAGAAAGGGACAGTGACTCATATTCACCTGCACTAGGGAAGGTTGCAAGAAGCCCAGAATAGACACACCAAGGGATCTGATTCAACAACATCAGAGCAAAATCCAGTGAGCCCCAGAAATAGTGGGCCAAAGCACCTGTATAACAGTGGGCACAACAACATTGGGATTGAACTTCACTGGCAGCAAGTCAGAGGGGAGATCCCTCCCCCAAATTGGACATCAACAATCAAATCCCAATTCCAGCAGAAGAGCTCAAGGGTCATTTCTAGAACTTTCAGCTCAGTATAACAAATAGACTACACCACTGAACCCCTCAAGAAACTTTCTACATAAGGCCATTCCACAAAAACTGGGAGGCATAGGAGTTCTATCTAATACGTAGAAGCAAATACAAAGAAGGAAACAATACCCAAATGAGACAAAGGAATGAATCTCCATAAAAAGAACTAAATGAGATGGATGCACGCAACCTATCAGACATAGAGTTCAAAGCAATGGCTATAAATATGCTTAAGGAACCTAGTGAAAATTACAACAGCATGAAAAGGGAAATATAGACCATGAAAAGAACCAGATAGATATGAAGAATGATATATCTGAAATCAAGTACACACTGGAAGGTATTAAACATAGATTGGATGAAGCAGAGGATCAAATCAGTGATTTGGAAGACAAGGTAGAAATAAATACCCAATTAGAGCATCAAAAAGAAAAAAAGCATTAAAAAGCAGGAAGATAGCTTAAGGGGGCTCTGGGACAACATGAAATATAATAACATCCACATTACAGGAATACCAGAAGGGGATGAGGGTGAGCAAAGAACAGAGAACCTATTTAAAGAAATAATGACGGAACCCTAGCCAGTTTGGCTCAGTGAATAGAGCATCAACCTACGGACTAAAGGATCCTGGGTTCAATTCTGGTCATGGGCACATGTCTGGGTTGTGATCTGGGTCCCCAGTAGGGGCCCTGCACGAGGCAGCCGATCAATGGTTCTCTGTCATCATTGATGTTACTATCTCCCTCTTCCTTCCTCTCTGATTTTTATAATCAATAAAAATATATTTAAAACAAACAAACAACAACAACAAAAAGAACACAAATAATGACAAAAAACTTCCCCAACCTGGAGAAGGAAAATGTCACAAAAGTTCAGGAGGAACAGAGAGTCCCAATCAGAATGAACCCAAAGAGACCCACACCTAGACACATCATAATTAAAATGGAAAATGTTAAAGACAAAGAATCTTAAAGGCAGCAAGAGAGAGACAGAAAATTACTTGTAAAGGAGTTCCCATTAGAATGTCAACTGGCTTCTCAAGAGGAACACTTCAGGCTAGAAGAGAGTGGCATGAAGTACTCCAAGTAATGAAAAGCAAAGGCCTAAATCTAAGACTACTGTATCCATCAAGGCTATCATTTAAAATTGAAAGTGAAATAAAAAGCTTTCCAGACCAAAAAAAAAAAGTTTAAAAGAGTACATTACTACCAAACCAGAATTTAATAAATGTCAAAAGTACTGCTTTAAGAAGAAGAAAAGGAGAGAGAATTGTAACCATAAAGAAAATAAAAATGACAATAAATAAATACCTATCAATAATAAACTTAAATGTAAATGGATTAAACACTTCAATCAAAAGACATAGAGTGACTGAATGGATAAGAAAAGATGACCCAACTATATGCTGTCTACAAGAGACCTACATCAGAAAAGATACACACAGATTGAGAGTAAAGGGGTGGAAAAACATATTTCCTGCAAATGGAAAAGATAAAAAAGCTGGAGTAACAATACTCATATCAGACAAAATAGACTTCAAAACAAAGGGCATAACAAGAGACAAAAAATGCCACTTTATAATACTAAAGGAATGATTCAAAAAGAAAATATAACCCTTGTAAACATATATGCATCCAAGTACATAAAAAACTCTTGATGGACTTTAAGGGAGAGATTGACAGCAATACAGTCATAGTATGGGACTTCAACACCCAACCTATATCATTGGATAGATCTTCCAGACAAAAATTAATAAGGAAACAGAGGCCTTAATTGATTCACTAGAACAGATGGGTCTAACCAATATTTACAGAGCATTTCACCCCAAAGCAACTAAATATACATTCTTCTCAAGTGCACATGGAACATTCTCAAAGATAGACCACATGTTAGGGCACAACACAAGTATATAAAAATTCAAGAAGAATGATATAATACCAAGCATCATTTTGGTCACAATGCCATGCAGTTCAAAATAAACTACAATAGAAAAAAAAACCCTCAAGAACACTGAAATACATGGAGGCTAAATAGCATGTTATTAAACAATGAATGGGTTACCAATAAAATCAAGCAAGGAATTAAAAACTTCCTGCAGCCGAAACCGGTTTGGCTCAGTGGATAGAGCGTCAGCCTGTGGACTGAAAGGTCCCAGGTTTGATTCCGGTCAAGGGCATGTACCTTGGTTGCGGGCACATCCCCAGTAGGGGGTGTGCAAGAGGCAGCTGATCGATGTTTCTCTCTCATTGATGTTTCTAACTCTCTATCTCTCTCCCTTCCTCTCTGTAAAAAATCAATAAAATATATTTAAAAAAAATAAAAAAATAAAAACTTCCTGCAAACAAATGAAAATGAACACACAACCACCCAAAACCTATGGGACATAGTGAAAGCAATCCTGAGAGGGAATTTCATAGCACTACAGGTCTATCTCAAGAAATAAGAAAAAGGACTATTAAACTATCTAATCCTACAACTAAATGAATTAGAAAGAGAACAGCAAAAAAAGTCCAGAGGAAGTAAAAGGAAGGAAATAATAAATATTGGAGTGAAAATAAATGACATAGAGACTAAAAAAATAAAACCATACAATAGATCAATAAATCCAAGTTCTGGTTCTTTAAAAAGATAAACCAGATTGATGAACTCCTAGCCAGACTCATCAAGAAACAAAGAGAGAGAACCCAAATAAATAAAACCAGAAATGAAAGAAGTGATATAACAATGTACACCACAGAAATACAAAGGATTGTAAGCAAATACCATGAACAACGGCATGCCAACAAACAGGACAACCTGGGTGAAATTGACAAATTCCTAGAAACATACAATCTTCCAAAACTCAATCAGGAAGAATCAGAACACCTGAGTAGGCCAATAACAACTGATGAAATTGAAGTAGTAATTTAAAAATTCCTAGCAAACGAACGTCCTGGACCAGGTGGATTTAGAAGTGAGTTTTACCAAACATTGAAAGAAGAACTAACACCTATCCTACACAAACTATTCCAAAAAAATTCAAGAGGAAGAAACAATCTCTTTTTATAAAGCCAGCATTATCATAATTCCAAAACCAGATAATGACACTACAAAGAAAGAAAAATACAGGCCAATACCTGTGATGTACACAGATGCTAAAATCCTCAAAATATTAACAAATCAGATCCAGCAATATATTAAAAAGATCAGCCCTACCATGTTTGGCTCAGTGGATAGAGCCTCGGCCTAGAGACTAAAGGGTCCCAGGTTCAATTCCGGTCAAGGACACATGCCTGGTTGTGAGCTTGATCCTCAGTAGGGGGAGTGAAGGAGGCAGCCAATAAATGATTCTCTCTCATCATTTATGTTTCTATTTCTCTTTCCCTCTCCTTTTCTCTCTGATTATATATATATATATATATATATGAGATCATTCACCATGACCAAGTGGGATTTATTCTAGGGATGCAAGGCTGGTACAGTATTTGCAAATCAATAAATGTGATACATCACATTAACAAATTGAAAGATAAAAATCACATGATAATATCAATTGATGCAGAAAAACCATTTGATGAAATCCAGCACCCTCTTTTGATAAAAACTCTCAGTAAAATGGAAATAGAGGGACCATACCTCAACATAATAAAGGCCATATATCACAAACCTACAACCAATATCATACTCAATGGGCAAAAAATAAAAGCATTTCCCTCAAGAATAGGAGCAAGGAAAGGATGTCCGCTTTCCCCACTCTTATTCAACATAATACTGGAAGTCCTAGCCACAGCAACCAGACAACATGAAGAAATAAAAGACATCCAAATTGGAAGGGAGGAAGTAAAACTGTCATTATTCATAAATGACATAATATTGTACATAGAAAACCCTAAAGACAGGAGTTTAGACTTAATAAATGAATTTGGCAAGGTATCAGGCTACAAAATCAACATGCACAAATTGATGGCATTTTTATAAACCTACTTGAGGCCTGATGCATGAAATTCATGCATGGGGGGGTGGTCCCTCAGTCCGACCTTCACCCTCTCCAATCCAAGACCCCTCAGGGGATGTCTGACTGCCTCTTGCAATCTGGGACTGCTGGCTCCTAACTGCTCACCTGCCTGCCTGCCTGATCACCCCTAACCGCCTCTGCCTTGCCCTGCACCTGGGACCCAGGATTCCCTCCTCCAGCCGGTCACAGGCACCTGGGACCTGGGCTTTCCTCCCTCTGGCCAGCCGCAAGCACCCAGGACCCTGGCCCGCTTTGCCCAGGCCAGCTGTAGCCACAGGGGACCGTGGGTGGGTGGCTTCACCCGGGCCGCAGCCGCAGGCGCCTGGGACCGTGGGGCAGGTGGCTTGTCCCTCTTCTGGGCCACAGGCACAGTCGCTGGTACCCAGGACCGTGGGGACCGTGGGGCGTGCAGATTGTCCCTCTCCCAGGCCGTAGGCACAGGCACAACCACTGAGACCCGGGACCATGCAGCTTGTCCCTCTCCTGGGCTGGGCTGCAGGCGCAGGCGCAGGCACAACCACTGGTGCCCAGGACCGCAGTGCATGTGGCTTGTCCCTCTCCCAGGGCGCAGGCCCAGGCGCAACCGCTGGCACCCAGGACCATGGGGTAGGCTGCTTGTCCCTCTCCTGGGCCGCAGCCTGGCTGGTCCCCATTCCTCTCTTGAGAGCTCATTTGTGCCTGGCTGGTTCCCATTTCTCTCTCCCCAGTGTTGAGTGTCTGAGCAGTTATGTGATGGCATGAGGGCATAACTATGTGAGGGAATGATGACCATTTGCATATTAGCTCTTTATTAAATAGAATAATGAAATCTCAAAAAGATAAACTAAAAAAGCAATCTCATTTACCATTGCAACAACAACAAAAAACACAAGACTCCTAGGAATAAACTTAATCAAGGAGGTAAAAGACCTATACTTGGGAAACTATAGGACATTGAAAAAAGAAAAAGCAGAAGATACAAACAAATGGAAGAGTATATTATATTCAGGGATTGTAAAATTAACATCATTAAAAGGTCCACATTACCCAAAGCAATCTATAGATTTAACATAATCCTCATTAAAATACCAATGTCATTCTTCACAGAGCTAGAACTCCAAAAATTTACATGGAACCATAAAAGACCCCAAAAATCTGTAGCAATCTTGAGAAAGAAGAACGAACTAAGAGGGATCACAATACCAGATATCAAACTATACTACAAAGCCATTATAACCAAAATATCCTGGTACTGGCACAAGAACAGGTATGGATCAGAACAGAGACCCCAGAAATTGACAAACCATTACAGTCAATTAATATTTGACAAAAGAGGCAAGGACATATAATAGAGTAAAGACAGTCTCTTCAACAAATGGTGCTGGAAAAACTGGACAGATTCATGCAAAAAGATGAAACTAGACCACCAACTTACACCATAAACAAGAATAAACTCAAGGTGTATAAAAGGAATGAAATGTAAGGCATGAAACCAGAAAAATCTTAGAGGAGAACATAAGTAGTAAAATCTCAGACATGTCACATAGCAATATTTTTACTGATACATCTCCTAGGGCAAAGGAAACTAAGGAGAAAATAAACAAATGGAACTACATAAAAATAAAATGCTTCTGCACAGCAAAAGAAACCACCATCAAAATGAAAAGGGAACTCACTGTATGGGAGAATATATTTGCCAATGATACATCTAATAAGGGGTTAATATCCAAAATAGGTAAAGTACTCATACAAACCAACAAAAGGAAGGCAAAGAATCCATTTAAAAAATAATAAGAAGACATTTATCTTTCTCTGACTGGCTTATTTTGATGGCGGGGGTGAGAGAGAGACTCATGTAATACTTTAAACAATAAAGAATTTAAAAAAGAAGAAGATCTAAATAGACATTTATCCAAAGAGGATATACAAATGGTCAAGAGACATGAAAAAATGCTCAAAGTCACTAATCATCAGAGAAATATAAATTAAAACCACAATGAGATATCACCTCACACCTATCAGAATTGCTACCATCAAAAAATCAACACACAGCAAATGCAGACAAAGATGTGGAGAAAAGGGAACTCTAGTTCACTACTGGTAGAAATGCAGATTGGTGCAGCCACTATGGAAAACAGTATGGAGTTTCCTCAAAAGATTAAAAATGGAACTTCCATTTGACCCAGCAATACCACTTTTGGTAATATATCCTAAGAAACCCAAAACACCAATCAGAAAGAATATATGCACTCCTATGTTCATTAATAGCATTATTTACAATAACTAATATTTGGAAACAGCTCAAGTGCCCAGCAATAGACAAATTAATAAAACTACTGTGGTACATTTACACCATGGAATGCTGTGCAGCAGTAAAAAAAAGAATAATCTCTTACACTTTGAGACAGCATGGAGGGACCTGGAGAGTATTATGCTAATCAAAATAAGCCAGTCAGACAAAGACAAGTATCACATGATCTCACTATATGTGGAATCTAATTAACAAAATAAACTGATGAATGGAGTAGATCCAGAAACATGGAAGCATGTAACAGAGTGTGGAATCTCAGAAGAAGGCATCGGAGGGGGGAAACCAAAGAACTTGTATGCATATATGCATAACCCATGGACACAGACAATAGGGTGGTGAAGTCCTGGAGCAGGAGGAAGGAGCAGGCTGGAGGGGGTCAATGGGGGGAAAAGGAGGACATAGGTAATACTTTCAACAATAAAGATATTTAAAAAAAAATAGTTAAGGTTTGGAAACAGCCTAAATGCCCATCAATAGATGAATGGATAAAAAAGCTGTAGGACATTTACACTATAGAATACTATGCAGCTGTAAAAAAAGAGGGATCTCTTACCCTTTGGATAGCATGGATGGACTTGGAAAATATTATGTGAAGTGAAATAAGCCAAACTGAGAAAGACAAATATCACATTATCTCACTTATTTGTGGAATCTAATGAATTGGCCAACAAAATGGCACCTGAAGTATGGAGGCATGGAACATAACTTGATATAGGTTGGGGACACAAGAAGAGAGAAACCAAAGAACTTATATACTTACTAGAGGCCCAGTGCACAAAATTCCTGCACTGGGGGGGGGGCGTCCCTCAGCCCAGCCTATGCCCTCTCACAATCCAGGAGCCCTCAGGGGATGTCTGACTGATGGCTTAGGCCCGCTCCCTGTGAGCCCAAGCCATCAGTTGGACATCCTTAGCTGTGAGCCCGCTTCTGGCTGAGCGGCTCTCCCTCTGTGGGAGCACACTGACCACCAGGGGACAGTTTCTGCATTGAGTGTCTGCCCCCTGGTGGTCAGTGCGTGTCATAGCAACTGGTCGTTCTGCTGTTCGGTCGATTTGCATATTAGCCTTTTATTATATAGGATATGCATAGCCCATTTACACGGGCAATAGTGTAATGAAGACCTAGGGAGGTAGGGAGGGCCTGGAAGGAGGAGAGGGAAGGGGAGGGGCGGGAAATGGGAGACATCTGTAATGCTATCAATAATAAAAAAATATATTTTGAAAAATGGCAACAGCCAACACAACAAAAAATAAAAATAAACTGACGAACAAAATAGAAACAGAGGCATAGATATATGGAACAGACTCACAGCTGTCAGAGTGAAGAGGGGGGCAGGATGTAAAAGGTGATGGATTAAGCAAAAAACACACAAAATCTCATAGATGCAGATGGATTATATATATACTAGAGGCCCTATGCACAAAATTCTTGCAAGAGTAGGCCTTCCTTCCCCCAGCTGCCAGGACCTGAGCTTCCCTCCGGCCACCAGCATGTACCCAAAACTGGGCTTCCCTCTTCCCTCACAGCCCCGGCTTCATCTAGAAGGTCGCCCGGAAGAACATCCGGTCTAATTAGCATATTACACTTTTATTATTATAGATAATCTATCTGAGCTTCAAACCATTCTGTGAGGTATGAATGATAGGGATTATTAGTGTATAGTAACCCCTATAAATAAGATAGATTAAATGATGTTCCAAGTCATCCAACTGTAAGTGGCAGTGGTAGACATTTTACCTAGGTCTGCTATACACAAAACCTCTGCTCCTTTCATTTTTCCCAGGATCTTTCTTTTCAGACCCACTATGGAATAAAGCAATACCGCTTCTCAATTGCCCATGCTGCATGAAGCAAGCATTCTGCTCTTTTGGAGATTGTGAAGATTACCAGCTGCCAACAGCTACAAGAAAGAGACAGAGTATAAGAGTTTCTACTCCAAAGCACCCCATTAGTGTGAAAGGTGAGGCCTGAATTCTTGAAGGGATAAATGAATTTTATCTTCATTCCAGAGAACCAACCAACCTGAATGTTTGAGGAACTTACCATAGGAGCAAGATGAGACTTTGAGAGGGATGTAGAAATCAACCCAGGAGCCTTAAGTCTTTCCTCTCCCTTTAACTCTGTTTGCCTCTTCTATCCCCACTAGCCCTTCTGTGTTGTCACTCAATAATTGGAATGTATGGCAAGAAGGACTGTGTAAGAAGAGCTAGAAGTGGTTTCATGCAACAATGAAATCTACACAGTGAAGGAGGGGGGTGGTAGGCATACAGAAGCATTAAGGGGTTTTGTGGTTTCTGTAAGTGAAAGAAATTGCTAATGCTAATAAAGTTTGGATATCTGTCTTACAGGAACTTCTACAAGGAGTATGGCCTGCAGTGACCCAGGGGAACAGTGTACGTATCTAGCTTCTCAACCTGAGTTTTTTTATTCCTGGAGAAGTTTACCCTAAGGGTGTTCTGAACAAGAGTGGAGGTTGGTAAAAGAGAATATAAGGACATTTGTAGAAAATACAGCCTAGAATGTAGGCCAGCAAACACAGAGAAGAGAACCAGGAGGGTAAGACAGATAAGAAGAGGCCTGCTATGGTAAGAACAAATATCAAGCATCAAATCCATAAATTTGTCATATTGGGATGACACTCTAACCAACTGAGCTACCTAGCCAGGACAGTACCAATTCTTTACAAACTCTTCCAAAAAATAGAAGCTGAGGGGGAAACTTTCCAACCCATTATACAAGGCCAATATTACCCCGATACCAAAATCAAACAAAAACATCACAGGAAATGAAAAATACAGGCCAATATTTCTTATGAATATGGAGACAAAAATCTTCAATAAAATTCTAGCAAACAAAATCCAGAAACATCTAAAAAGAATTATATATAATGATTAATTGGGATTTATACCCAGGATACAAGGTTTACATACCAAATCAATTAATGTTCTATAATATCAATAAAATAAAAAAGGACATTATTATCTCAATAGGCAAAGAAAAAGCTTTTGACAAAATAAAATACCCTTTCTTGATAAAAAGCACTCAGCAAATTTGGAATAAAAAAAAAGACTCCTCAATTTGATACATAGCATTAAAAAACCTAGTTAACATTGTATGTAATGGTGAAATATTGGATGCTTTCCCTCTAAAATTAGGAACAGGACAAGAATGTCTGCTCTTGCCCTTTCCATTCAATATTGTGCTTGAGGTTTTAGCCAGACAACTAGGCAAGAAAAATAAACAAAATGAATCCATATTAGAAAAGAAGAATGAAACTATTCTATTCAGAGGTGATGTGATTTTGTACATAAAACATTATAAGGAATTCACTAAAAATGTATCAGGACTAACAAACAAGTTCAGGAATCTCAAAGAGAAGGTGGTAATGGGGTTGGGAAGAGATTAACCAAATAATTTATATGCATATATGCATTACCTATGGACACAGAAAATAAGGTAGTGAAGGCTTGGGATAGGGCAGAAACCGAGTGGAGAGAGACAAAGGGGAAAGGGGGAGGATCATCTGTAATAATGTCAACAATAAAGATTTTTAAAAAAACAAATTCAGTAAGATTGCAGAATATAAATTCAATATACAAACATCAATTGTATTCCAATATAATTTCAATAAATCATCATAAAATGAATTAACATAACAATTTCATTCACAACAGCATCAAAAAGAGTTAAATATGTAGGAATAAATTAACAAAAGTAGTGCACAATTTATAACCTGAAAAAATACAACACATTGTCAAAAGAAATTAAAGATCTAAATAAAGGGTAAAACATCCCATGTTTATGAATCAGAAGACTTGACATTGCTAAATCTTAAATGATCTACAGATTCAATGCAATCCCTACAAGTATCCCAACTGGCTTCTTTTTAGAAACATAATAGGTGAATCTATAATTCATATGGAACTGCAAGAGATGTAGAATAGCCTAAATATTCCTGAGAAAGACTAAATTCGGAGATTTAACTCTTCCTGTTTTCAGAACTTAAAATACTCAAGTGGTAACAATAATCAAGACAGTGTGTGACTGACAAAAAGTTATGCATATAGATAAATGTATTAGAATTGAGTGTCCAGAAAAAAGCCCAGGCATTTTATGGCCAACTGACATGTGATGAGGGTGCCAAGACCAGTTAGTGAAGAAAATTATAGTCTTTTAAAAAAATAGTACTGGCAAAACTGGATAATTATATACAAGAGAATTAAATTGGACCCTTGCCTCACACCATTTACAAAAAATTAACTAAAAATGGATTAAAAACATACAGGTAAGAGTAAAACATTAAAAACCATAGAAGAAACATTAAGGATAAATCTTCATGATGTAAGATTTTTTACAATGAATATTAAAATATGACATAAAGCACAAAGGACAAACAATAATAGATAAATTGGACTGCATTGAAATTAAAAACTTTTGTGGCTCAAAATCATCCACCAATAAAATGAAAAGATAACCAATTGATGAAGTGGGAGTAAATATTTAAAAATCATGTAGCCCTAGCTGGTTTGGCTCAGTGGATAGAGTATCAGCCTCTGGACTGCGGGGTCCCAGGTTCGATTCCGGTCAAGGGCACATACCTCGGTTGCAGGCTCCCGGCCCTGGTTGGGGGCATGCAAGAGGCAACCAATCTATGTGTCTCTCTCACATCTCTGTTCCTCTCTGTCTCTCCCTCCTCCTTCCCCTCTCTCTAAAAGTCAATGGAAAAAATATCCTCACTAAGCATAATACTTGTCAGGTCTACCCATTCTGTTGCAAACAGTAAGAATTCTTTCTTTTTTTTACAGCTGCATAGTATTCCATTGTGTAAATGTACCACAGCGTTTTTCTCCACTCATCTACTGGTGGGCACTTAGGCTGTTTCTATTGTAAAATGTGCTGCTATGAATGTAAGGAAGCATATATCCTTTCTGATTAGTGTTTCCAATTTCTTAGGATATATTCCTAGAAGTGGGGTCACTGGGCCAAATGGCAGTTCCATTTTTAATGTTTTGAGGAAACTCCATACTGTTTTCAAAGGAGGCTGCACCAGTCTGCATTCCCAGCAGTGCACTAGGGTTCGCTTTTCTCCTTGCCAACACTTGTCATTTGTTGATTTGTTAATGGTAGCCATTCTGACAGGTTTGAGAAGTTGCCTCATTGTTTTAATTTGCATCTCTCAGATGATTAGTGACTTTGTGCATGTTTTCATATGTCTCTTGGCCTTCTGTATGTCCTCTTTCAAAAAGTGTCTATGTAGGTCCTTTGCCTGTTTTTTTTTTAATTGGGTTGTTTATCTTCCTTTTGTTAAGTTGTATGAGTTCACTGTAAATGTGGGAAATTAAACCCTTATCGGACATAACATTGGCAAATATGTTCTTCCATGCAGTGGGCTTTCTTGTTGTTTTGTTGATGGTTTCTTTTGCTGTGCAGAAGCTTTTTATTTTGATGTAGTCCCATTTTTTTATTTCTCTTTAGTTTCCATTGCCCTAGGAGCTATATTGGTAAAGATATTGCTATGCCATATGTCTGCTATTTTGCTGCCTAGAGCTTCTTCTAAGATTTATACCACATAATCTCACTCATTTGTGGAATATAAAGAACATTATAAACTGATGAACAAAAATAGATACAGAGGCAAAGAAGCATCCAACAGGCTGTCAAACTACAGTGGGAATGCAAGGGAGGGTTGGGGGCTAAGAGATCAACTGAAGGACTTGTATGCATGCATATAAGCATAATCAATGGATACAAAACACTGGGGTGGTGAGGTGAGGGCATGTGCCGGGGGATAGGGGAGGCCGGAGGAGGTCAATGGGGAAAAAAAGGAGACACATGTACTACTATTTGTAATACTTTAAACAATAAAATAAAAAAGAATAAAAAAATAAAAAAGAATAAAAATGGCAACAAACTAGTACCTATCAATAAAAACCTTAAACATAAATTGATTAAATTCTCCAATCAAAGACATAGGCTAACTGAATGGATAAGAACACATCACCCATATATATGTTGTCTACAAGAGACCCACCTCAGAAACAAGGACTCACACAGGCTGAAAATGAAGGGATGGAAAAAAAAGTTCCAGGCAAATGGAAATGAAACACACACACACACACACACACACACACACACACACACACACACAAAACACAGGGGTAGCAATATTCATATATGAAAAAATAGACTACACAGTGAAGGCCATTACAAGAGATAATGAAGGCCACTTCATAATACTAAAGGGATCAATACAATAAGATGTAACTCTGGTAAACATATATACACCCAGTACAGGACCATAAAAATATATGAAGAAACTTTTGGAAAGTGTCAAGGGAAACTTTTGGAAAGTGTCAAGAAACTTTTGGAAAGTGTCAAGTGTCAAAAACATATGAAGAAACTTTTGGAAAGTGTCAAGCAACACAATCATAGTACGGGACTTTAACACCCCACTGACATCATTGGATAGATCTTCCAGACAAAAAAAAAAATCAACAAGGAAACAGTGACCCTAAACGAAACACTAGATCAGATGAAATTCAGTGACATTTTCAGAACAAAGCTACAGAATATACATTCTTCTCAAGTGCACATAGGGCATTTCTAAAGATAGACAACATTTTAGGACACAAGCTAAGTCCCTACAAGTTCATGAAGATTAAATTCATATCAAGCATCTTCTCAGATCATAATGGCATAAAATGAGAAATCAACTACAGGAAAAACACCCCAAAACATTAAAATACATGGAGGCTAAATAGCATGTTATAAAACAATGAATGAGTTACCAATGCAGTCAAGAAAGAAATAAAAAAAAATTCCTAGAAAAAAATGAAAATGAACATACAACCAAAATCTATGGGACACAGCAAAAGCACTATAAAATAAGGGGAAAAATAATAAACTATTTAACAAACATGCTCTCAGGACCAAACTGGAATTACAACTAAAATACAAAAACCAAAACCAAACAAACAAAAAAACACCCTGAATAATCAATTGAAGACTAGCTAGACAGAAGTATGATAACCAAGAATAGAAAGTGGAAACAACACAGTGACTGGCAGGAAGGGTGGAGGCATGAAAGGGCTGGCCAGTTCCCACAGAGATATCTGGCCGGGTCTAGAGAGATATCTCAGCTGTGGGGGGCTGCCAGTGAGAACTCTGAAGTATAATTCCCAAGCTGAGCCCCCCAGCAGAGAGCACCAGAACTGAGAAAGGTGCCCACATAACATCTGGCTGTGAAAAACAGCAGGGTTGCTGTCTGCCAGGGAGAGACAGCTGGAGATGCAGCCCCTTTAAGGGCCAACACAACATTTTGAGTGCAGCCACTCAACTTGGTTCTGGCAGAGGGAGAGCAGAGTGGACTGGAGCTGTATAAATATAAGCCAGGGTTGAGGACTCTGGGGTTAGAGCTCAGAAAGCAGGCACCTCAGTTTCCTGTGCTGAGTCATTCCCTCGTGTTGTGGAGGTCATCATTCTCAGGCAAACCTTTGCTATCCAGGTGATTTTTGACTTGAGGGGGAAGACAGTTGACCCACACTATTGGAAAATTCTTTGCCCCATCCTTTAGTGCAGTGGTTCTCAATCTTTCTAATGCCATAACCCTTTAATACAGTTCCTCATGTTGTGGTGACCCCCAACCATAAAATTATTTTCGTTGCTACTTCATAACTATAATTTTGCTACTGCTATGAATCATAATGTAAATATCTGTGTTTTTTGACCACTAGCAGGGTCACCTAAGACCATCGGAAAACACAGATATTTACATTACAATTCATAACAGTAGCAAAATTACAGTTATGAAGTAGAACGAAAATAATTTTATGGTTGGGGATCACCACAACATGAGGAACTGTATTAAAGGGTCGCGGCATTAGAAAGGTTGAGAACCAATGCTTTAGAGTTTCTGAGGCCCATGCATTAAGAGATTGGGAATAACAATTAGCCTCCAGGCAGGAGCAATTGCCCCATCCTGTTGGAAAACCTCTCACTCCACCTGTGGATGATTGCCTGGAGGCTACTCCAGACTGAATTCAATCAGTCTGCAGGCAGATGAAGTTCTCTGGAGGCTTTGAGTCTTTGTGTGATCTAATTAGGCAGAAACAACAGTTTGGTTCCCCACTGCAGACACCATCTCAGACTGCTTAGCAAGGCAAAAACCAGCAGCACCCCAAGCAATTGCAGTTGACAACTGTGAGACCAGCTCTGTGGGGGGAAGGAAGTACAGCTCAGAACAGGGTCCATCAAGGTGTTAGACTCAAGGCAGACCCATCCTCTTGGCTAAGGAGTCCTCAAGCACTGGAAAGCTGGCATGATGACATAAGGGTTGAACACCCCTAGCAGTGAGTTGGTGGGGAGATCCCTCCCACAACCAGGACATCAGCAATCAAGTCCCAATTACAACAAGGGAGCCTAAACAATGCAAATACAGGGCATTTCTAGAGCATCCAGCTCAGGTTAACAAAGAGACTATACCACTGGACACCTCAAGGCAGTTTCTACATAAGGCCATCCCACAGAGACTGGGAGGCATAGCAGTTCTATCTAATACATAGAAGCAAATAAAAAGAGATATCTAAAATGGGGAGACAAGTAAATAATGCCCAAATAAGAGAAAAAATGAATCTCCAGAAAAAGATTTAAATGAGATGGATGGAGAGAGACAAAATGGTGGCAGAATAGACGGACGTGTCCTGAACCTTGTCCCAGAGCAAATAGAGTGAGCAGCTGAAATAAGTGGAATTCAGCCTGGATTGGCGGAGACTCAGCTGGAGCAGCAGCTGTGTGAGTGGCCAGTTCTACCATCCGAGGAGCAGCAGCCACTTGAGCAGCCCAACCATGACTGAGGAGTGGCAGCCCCATGCAGCCGGCCCCCGTCTGAGGAGCAGCTGCGTGCAGCCCATACCCTGCACCTGTCTGAAGAGCAGCAGCTGTGCAAGCAACCTGCCCCATCCGAGGATCAGCACCTGTGTGAGCAGCCTGCCACTTCCAAGGAGCAACAGACGCATGAGCCACCTGCCCACATCCGAGGAGCAGCAGCTGTGTGAGCAGACCGCCCATGTCCAAGGAGCAGCAACCCTGTGCAGTCCGCACTGGTCCGAGGAGCAGCACCTACATGCAGCCTGCACCTGTCCAATGAGGAGCTGGGTAAGCGGCCCGCCCCTGTCCAAGGAGCAGCGATAGCATGAGCAGCTCACTCCCACGCAAGGAGCAGCAGCCACAAGAGCAGGCCACCCCCAGTCCAAGGAGAAGCAGCTGCATGAGCAACCCTCACCCATACGAGGAGCAGCAGCCCTGCAAGCAACCTGCCCCTGTCCAAGGAGCGGCGAAATCATGAGCATCCTGTCCCATCTGAGGAACAGCAGCATCACGCAGCCAGCCCCCATTTAAAGAGCAGCAGCCACGCAAGCAGTCCACCCCTGTCTGAGGAGTAGCAGCCAGCCCCCATCCAAGGAGCAATGGACATGAGCAACCTGTCCCCATCCGAGGAGCAGCAACCTCAAAATCAGCCCACCCCCATCCAAGGAACAGCAGCTATACGAGCAGCCTCCCCCACCAGCCAGAGGAGACACCACTGCTGCAAACAGCACCCACCAGAGGAGCCGTTGCCAACTGAGAAGCAGCTGCTCCTGTGACTGCCTGAGGAGCAACCGCAGCCCGAGAATCCACTGCCACCCAAGAACAGCCCCTGCACGACTCTACATCTACATCAGTCGGTGAGACCAAAAATGGGTAGACAAAGATACCCCCAAAGGAAAGGAAAGGAGGAATCGCGAGAAAAGCAGCTAAGTGAAACAGAGGCATGCAATATGTCAGAAAAAGTATTCAGAATAAGGGTCATACAGTTCATAAACCGGGTGGAAGAAAAAATCAACATCTTATGTAAGAATCAAGAAGAAATGGATGAAAAAAATCAACAACTTATGTAAGAATCAAGAAGAAATGAAAAGTGATATAGCTGCAATAAAAAACACCATGGAAAGTTTCAACAGTCAACTAGGAGAAGCGGAGGACCGAATTAGCGAATTAGAAGACAGGTAAGCAAAACACAGTCAAACTGAATTGCAATTGGAGAAAAAAAATTAAAAGACAGGAGGAGAGCCTAAGGAAGCTATGGGACAACATAAAATGAAGCAATATATGAATAATAGGGGTGCCAGAACAACAGGAAGAGAAACAAGGGTTAGGAAACCTATTTGAAGAAATAATGTCCAAAAACTTCCCTGATGTGGTGAAGAAAAAGTCAGAAAATCACAGACAGTCCCAAACAGGAAAACCCCAAAAAGACCCACACCAAGACACATCATAATTACGATGGCAAATATTCTGGACAAAGAGAGAATCTTAAAAGCTGCAAGAGAGAGACAGAAAGTTACATACAAGGGAGCTCCCATTAGATTACTAAATGATTTCTCAACAGAAACATATCAGGCCTAAAAAGAATGGAAGGAAATATACAAATTGATGCAAACCAAGGGATTGAATCAAAGACTATGCTATCCAGCAAGGCTATCATTCAAAATTGAAGGGGAAATAAGAAGTTTCACAGAAAAAAAATGCTAAGGGAGTTTATCACTACCAATCCAGCAATGCAATAAATGCTTAAAGGGACTGGTGTAAAAAGAAGAAATTAAAAGGTAAGAAAGAACACAGGCACAAAAAAATAAAAATGGCTACAAACAAGTACCTTTCAATAATAACTTTAAACATAAACAGGCTAAATGCTCCAATCAAAAGACAACAAGTGGCTGAATGGATAAAAAATAACAACAACACGACCCATATATTTGCTGTCTACAAGAGACCCACCTCAGGAAAAAAGGACTCATACAGATTGAAAGCAAAGGGATGGAAAAACATCTTTCAGGCAAATGGAAATGAAAAAAAAGCTGGGGTAGCAGTACTTATATCTGACAAAATAGACCTCAAAGTAAAGGCCATAAGACGAGATAAGGAAAGCCACTTCAAAATAATAAAGGGATCAATACAACAGGAGGAAATAACCCTGGCAAACATATGCACCCAATGCAGGAGCACCCAAATGCATAAAAAAAAAAAAAAAACACACACACACAAAAACTCCTGGAAGATATCAAGGGAGAGATCGACAACAATACAATCATAGTAAGAGGTTTTAATACACCACTGACATCACTGGATAAATCCTCTAGACAAAAAATCAGCAAAAGAAACAGCAATTCTAAATGACTCACTAGATAAGATGGACCTAATGGACATCTTCAGAGCATTTCACCCCAAAACCTCAGAATATATGTTTTTCTCAAGTGCAGATGGGACATTTTCAAAAGTAGACCACATATTGGGTCACAAGTAAAGTCTCCCCAAATTCAAAAATATTGAAATCATATCAAGCATTTTCTCAGACCACAATGACATAATATTAGTAATAAAATACATTAAAAGCATTCCAAAAAATTCAAACACTTGGAAGCTGAATAGCATGCTATTAAACAATGATTTTGGTTATCAATGAGATCAAAGAAGAAATTAAAAACATCCTGGAGACTAATGTCAATAAAAACACAGCAATGCAAATGCTATGGGACACAATGAAAGCAGTCCTGACAGGGAAGTTTATAGCTCTACAAGCCTACCTCAAAAAACAAGAAAAAATGGTAATAAATCATCTAACGCTACAACTCAAAAAAATTAGAAAGAGAGCAACAGGAAAAGCACACAGTGAGGAGAAGGAAGGAAATAATAAAGATCAAAGCAGAAATGAATGACATAGAGACCAAAAAAAAAAAAAAAATACAAAAGATCAATGAAACCAAGAGCTGGTTCTTTGAAAGGATAAACAAGATTGGTGAACCTCTTGCCAGACTCATCAAGAAGCAAAGAGAGAGGACCCAAATAAACAAAATCAGAAATGAAAGAAACAAAATAACAACAGACCCCACCGAAATACAAAGGATTGTTAAAAAATACTATGAACAACTCTATTCTAACAAACTAGACAACCTGGAGGAAATGGACATATTCCTAGAAAAATACAATCTTCCAAAACTCACTCAGGAAGATTCTAAAAATCTCAGTAAGCTGATAACTATGGAAGAAATTGAAGCAGTCATCAAAAAGCTTCCAGCAAACAAAAGCCCGGGGCCAGATGGCTTCACAGGGGAGTTTTAACAAACATTCAAGGAAGAACTAAAACCTATCCTCCTCAGACTATTCCAGAAAATTCAAGAGGAAGGAACACTTCCAAGCTCCTTCTATGAAGCCAGCATCACCCTAATACCAAAACCAGATAAAGATAACACAACGAAAGAGAATTACAGGCCAATATTCCTCATGAACATAGATGCCAAAATCTTTAACAAAATTCTAGCAAATCGGATCCAGCTGTACATCAGAAAGATCATACACCATGATCAAGCAGGATTTATTCCGGGGATGCAAGGATGGTACAATATTGGCAAATAAATAAATGTGATACATCACATAAACAAATTGAGAGATAACAGTCAAATAGTCATATCAATTGATGCAGAAAAGGCATTTGACAAAATCCAGCACCCTTTCTTGATAAAAACTCTCAGCAAGGTGGGAATAAAAGGATCATACCTCAACATCACAAAAGCCATATATGACAAACCCACAGCCAACATCATACTCAATGGGCAAAAACTAAAACCATTTCCCCTTAGAACAGGAACAAGACAGGGATGCCCACTCTCACCACTGCTGTTCAATATAGTTCTGGAAGTATTAGCCATTGTGATCAGACAAGAAGAAGAAATAAAAAGCATCCAAATTGGAAAAGAAGAAATAAAACTGTCCTTATTTGCAGATGACAGGATACTGTACATAG
Source organism: Eptesicus fuscus (assembly GCF_027574615.1). Classification (NCBI taxonomy): domain Eukaryota; kingdom Metazoa; phylum Chordata; class Mammalia; order Chiroptera; family Vespertilionidae; genus Eptesicus; species Eptesicus fuscus. The sequence goes on from NC_072473.1 coordinate 42,940,862, forward strand.
AAAACCGTAAAGACTGCATCAAAAAATTATTAGACTTAATAAATGAATTCTGCAATGTAGCAGGATGCAAAATTAACCCCAAGAAATCTATGGCATTTCTATACACTAATAATGAACTTACAGAAAGAGAGACTAAAAAAGCAATCCCATTGACCATTGCACAAAAAAAAATTAAGATACTTAGGAATAAACTTAATTAAGGAGGTAAAAGACCTCTACGCAGAAAACTACTGGACACTGAAAAAAAAAAAGATAGAGTAAGACGTAAACAGATGGAAGAACATACCATGTGCATGGATTGGTAGAATCAACATCATCAAAATGTCTGTACTACCCATGCAATCTATAAATTCAATGCACTTCCCATTAAAATACCAAAGGCATATTTCACAGACCTAGAACAAACTTTCCAAAAATTCATCTGGAATACAAAAAAAAAAAAAAACCCAAATAGCTGCAGCAATCCTGAGAAAGAAGACCAAAGTAGGTGGGATCTCAATATGAGATATCAAGCTGTATTACAAAGCCACTGTTCTCAAAACTGCCTTGTACTGGCACAAGAACAGACATATAGATCAATGGAATGGAATAGAGAATCCAGAAATTGACCCAAACCACTATGCTCAATTAATATTTGACAAAGAAGGCATGAACATACAATGTAGTCAAGACAGTGTCTTCAATAAATTGTTTTGGGAAAATTGGACAGATACATGCAAAAAAAAATGAAAATAGATCACCAACTTATACCATACACAAAAAATAAACTCAAAATGGATACAAGCCTTAAACATAAGATGGGAAACCATAAAAATACTAGAGAAATCCACAGCCAGAGAAATCTCAGCCATATGCCAAAGAAATTTCTTCAGTGATACTGTGCCTAGGGCAATGGAAACTAAAGAGAAAATAAACAAATGGGACTACATCAAAATAGAAAGCTTTTGCACAGCAAAGGAAACCATCAATAAAACAACAAGAAAGCCCACTGCATGGGAGAACATATTTGCCAATGATACCAATAATAAGGGTTTAATCTCCAACATTTACAAGGAACTCATACGACTTAAGAAAAAGAATATAAACAACCCAATCAAAAAATGGGCAACTGACCTAAATAGATACTTTTCGAAAGAAGACAGAAGGAAGGCCAGGAGACATATGAAAACTTGCTCAAAGTCACTAATCATCTGAGAGATGCAAATCAAAACAACAATGCGGTACCACCTCACACCTGTCAGAATGGCTATCATCAACCAATCAACAAACGACAAGTGTTGGCGAGGATGCGGAGAAAAAGGAACCCTCGTGCACTGCTGGTGGGAATGCAGACTGGTGTAGCCACTGTGGAGAACAGTATGGAGTTTCCTCAAAAAACTGAAAATGGAACTCCCATTTGATCCAGTAATCCCACTCCTGGGAATATATCCTAAGAAACTGGGAACACTAATAAGAAAGGATATATGCACCACTATGTTCATAGCAGCACAATTTACAATAGCTAAGATTTGGAAACAGCCTAGGTGCCCGTCAGCAGATGACTGGATCAGAAAACTGTGGTACATCTACACAATGGAATACTATGCTGCCATAAAAAAGAAAGAATCCTCATCATTTGCAGCAAACTGGATGGAATTGGAGAACATTATGCTAAGTGAAATAAGCCAGTCAATGATAGAAAAATACCACATGATCTCACTCATTTATGGGTAATAAAGAACATTATAAACTGATGAACTAAAAGATAGATACAGAGACAGTAAAGCATCAAACAAGACTTTCAAATTACAGGGGGAAAGTTAGGGAGAGGTGGGGGAGATAAGAAATCAAACAAAGGACTTGTATGCATGCATATAAGCATAAACAATGGACGCAAAACTCTGGGGGGTGAGGGCATGTATGGGTGTGGGGTGGGAGAGCAATGGTAAGATATGTACACATATAATACCTCAACAAAAAAAATGTCAAAAAAAAAACAATAAATGACAAGTGCTGGTGAGGATGCCGAGAAAAAGGAACCCTCGTGCACTGCTGGCTGGAATCTAGACTGGTGCAGCCACTGTGGAGAACAGTATGGAGTTTCCTCAAAAAATTAAAAATGGAACTTCCATTTGACCCAGTGATCCTACTTCTAGGAATATATCCCCAAAAACTAGAAACATGAAGTAGAAATGATATATTCACCCCTATGTTCATAGCAGTACAATTCACCATAGCTAAGAAACAGCCTAAGTGCCTATCAGCAGATGAGTGGATCAAAAAACTGTGGTACATCTACACAATGGACTACTGCGCTGCAGTGAAAATGTAGGAGTTCTTACCATTTGCAACAACATGGATGGAGCTGGAGAGCATTATGCTAACTGAAATAAGCCAGGCAGATAAAGATAAATATCATATGATCTCACTCATTTGTGGAATATAATGAACAACATAAACTGATGAACAAAAACAGATCCAGAGACAGAGAAACATCGATCAGAACGTCAAACCTCAGGAAGGTAGGGGATGGTGAGGGTAAGGGGAAGAGATCAACCAAAGTAGTTATATGCATGCATATAAGCCTAATCAATGGACACAGACAGAAGGGGGTAAAGGCATGAAAGGGGGGTGGTGGGTAATGGGGGAATAAGGACACATATGTAATACCTTAATCAATAAAGAAAGTTTTAAAAAAATAATGAGATGGATGTAAGCAATGTATCAAACATAGAGTTCTCAAAACAATAGTTATAAAGATACTTAAGGAACTTAGTGAAAATTATAACAGCTTAAAAAGGGAAAGAGAGAACATGAACAAGAACCAGGCAGAAATAATGATATATCTGACATTAAGAGTACACCAGAAGGTTTTAAAAGTATATTAGATGAAGCAGAATACCGAACCAGCGATTTGTAAGACAAGGTAGAAATAAATGCCCAATTAGAGCAGCAAATAGATAAAAGAAGTAAAAAGCAGGAACATGGCTTAAAGGAGCCCTTGGACTACATGAAACGTAACAACATCCGCTTAATGGGAATACCAGAAGGGGAAGAGGATGAGCAAGGAACAAGGAACCTGTTTAAAGAAATAATGACAGAGAAAAACCAAGATGGCGGCATAGGTTAAACACCTAACCTGCAGCCGGGCACAACAATTTCAAAAATACAACTAGAGGTCAGAACGGACATCGTCCAGAACCACAGGAAAGTTAGTGGACTGAAATGCCCACAGCTGGGGGGAAGGAGAAGGCCACGGGAACAGTCGGGGAAGCCGTAAAAGCCTGAGGTATGGAGAAACGGGCGGAGACACGAGCACACGCGCCTGCGGGGAGGATGGAACCGGAGAGGAGGGGGCGGCTGATGACCTGGCCAGAGTTCACTGGCAGGAAGGAGATAAAGGCTCCGGAGTGCGCTGAGCACCGGCTCCGATTGCAATGAACCCCATTCTGGGCGAAACACTGGGAAACTCACTCACTTTCGCAACTCCGCCGCCCCCGCAGACCGCCCGGCCCGGGACGCTGGGGACGCCGCCGCAGCGGTGGCGCCCGGAGCCCGGCGGCCTGCCAGCACCCGTCCCCGCCGCGCAGCCCCCGCGCGCCTGGTGCCGCGGGCCGCGCGCCCCGCACACCGGACGGAGGCCCGGGCGCCCTCTCCGTGCACCTCCCGGCGGCGCTAGACTTCAGTAGAGTTGACTGAATTCAAGGGATTAAGAAGTATAAATTGGGGGGACGCCGCGGCGGCGACGTCCGGAACGCGGCGATGGTGGTGCCTGGAGCTCGGCGGCCGCCCAGCGCCCGTCCCAGCCGCGCGGCCCTCGCGCGCCTGGTTCCGCGGGACGCGCGCACTGCGCACTGGAAGGAGGCCCGGGCGCCCTTTCCATGCACCTCCCGGCGGCGCTAGACTTCAGTAGAGTTGACTGAAATGAAGGGATTAAGAAGTACAAATTGAGAAGTTTGAAAAAGATAGCGGCAGAGGTTAAAGGCTGTTCTGTTGCCTCGCACCCAGCGAAATCGGAGGGGATGAGGTGTGGAGGTGCGTGGGTCTGGCTGGTGGCAGGGGAAAGGGGCTTTTGTTCCAAACCTAAGGGAGATTAGCTCTCCATCACCCTGAAACCCATCTTCTGGCGAACCCCGGGAGACCCAGATGCCTGCGGGGAGAGGCGGGACTCTTGCGGAGGTGCGCCCAGCAATCAGTGTTTGCTGCGCTGGAGTGCGGAACGAGGGGACTTAGATACGTGGAAGGCAGAAGGACCAGACTCACAGCCATCGTGGCTCGCCGCACCATGGCCTGTTGGCGCCCTGAGACCCCGCCCCGCCCTGGGACCCGCCCCGCACGTTTTGAAGACCTGCCCCGCAAGTCTTGCAGGCACACCTGCGCCCCAAGCAACGGCTTATGCATGTGGGTGGAGCTCGGACAGCGGACCAGATGATCTGCTGTTCTAGTCGGACTGCTCCAGGGCCACTCAGACAGGAGGAAGAAACTACAGTTTTTGCTGTAATCCTTGCTGAGAGCCTAAGGCAGTAGCTGATCTACACCCCATTGGAGACCCAGAAACGAGGGCATCTAGTGGTCTGTGGGAGATGACACCAGATTTCAACCACGTGCAAAAGGGACACATTCAACGGAAATATTCAGTGAGCGCCAAAGCTTTGCTGCACCAAGACCCGGCCCATAAACGTGTCTCCTGCACAGCAACTCTTCCTTTATAGACAAAGAGAGCCCCCCCAGTGACACCAACAACAATCAAGACTTAACTATACAAAGGAGGACCAAGATGGAGGCATAGGGCGGAAGCCTGATTGTTGCCTACCACAACAACTTTGAGACTACGACAAGAGAGCAGAGCAGACACCATCCAAGACCACCATAGGGCTGGCTGAGTAGATGCTCTACAACTAGAATAAAAGAGGGGTATGTGGGATGATGCTGATGCCGGTGACCCAAAGACCACACTTTAAGAACTACGGCTCAGGCGACACAAAAGAACTATGGCTCAGGTGATACAACAGCGGCCTGGAACGTGCTCGGCGCAGTTCCCCCGGCGGTCTCCGGCTGAGGGGACGGCTCCACTGGCAGCCAAGCACGGACAGACGAGCCCCTATGAGACATGGGGTGGGAGACTCCGCGCTTGCTGACCTCTGAGTCCGTCAAGAATCTCAACGCCCCGGAAGCGGCCAGGTGCGCATGCTCGGCGACCGGCCACCGATGCAGACCCAAGGGCCGACGCAGCGACGCCAGACTGGCCCACCGCCATGCACCGGGTGCACCGGAGCTTCGCCGAGCCGCCGCCCAACGAGTTCTGCAGCAGCCATACTGGAGCTCTGGAAGGATGGCCAGGGGAATTGCTGAGGGGGGATTGACCGGCAGGTATTGGGATCGGGAAGACGGGGCCCCGCTGAGACCCGGGTGCGGGCGGGGTTGCGCGCCTCTGAGCTCGGGTGTGGTCACACGCCTCTGGGTATAAGTGAGGCCTCACGTCCCTGGGTCTAGGTGAGGCCACATGCCCCTGGGTCCAGGTGAGGCCGGACTCCGGGTCCGGGTGAGGCCAAGCGCCCCTGGGTCTGAGAGAGCCCACACACCCCTGGGTCCAGGCGAGACCATGTGTCCCTGGATCTGGGTGAGGCCGCGTGCACCTAGACCCGGGTGAGCCCAAGTGGCCCTGGGTCTGGGAGAGGCCAAGCGTCCCTGGGTCCGGGTGAGACCATGTGTCCCTGGATCCGGGTGAGGCCTCGTGCACCTAGGCCCGGGTGAGGCCACGTGCCCCTGGGTCTGGGAGAGGCCAAGCGTCCCTGGGTCCGGGCGAGACCATGCGTCCCTGGATCCAGATGAGGCCTCGTGCACCTAGGCCCGGGTGAGCCCAAGTGGCCCTGGGTCTGGGAGAGGCCAAGCGTCCCTGGGTCCGGGTGAGACCATGCGCCCCTGGATCCGGATGAGGCCTCGTGCACCTAGGCCCGGGTGAGCCCAAGTGGCCCTGGGTCTGGGAGAGGCCAAGCATCCCTGGGTCCGGGTGAGACCATGTGTCCCTGGATCCGGATGAGGCCTCGTGCACCTAGGCCCGGGTGAGCCCAAGTGGCCCTGGGTCTGGGAGAGGCCAAGCGTCCCTGGGTCCGGGTGAGACCATGTGTCCCAGGATCTGGGTGAGGCCTCGTGCACCTAGGCCCGGGTGAGCCCAAGTGGCCCTGGGTCGGGGAGAGGCCAAGCGTCCCTGGGTCCGGGTGAGACCATGTGTCCCTGGATCCGGGTGAGGCCTCGTGCACCTAGGCCCGGGTGAGCCCAAGTGGCCCTGGGTCGGGGAGAGGCCAAGCGTCCCTGAGTCCGGGTGAGACCATGTGTCCCTGGATCCGGGTGAGGCCTCGTGCACCTAGGCCCGGGTGAGCCCAAGTGGCCCTGGGTCTGGGAGAGGCCAAGCATCCCTGGGTCCGGGTGAGACCATGTGTCCCTGGATCCGGGTGAGGCCTCGTGCACCTAGGCCGGGTGAGCCCAAGTGGCCCTGGGTCGGGGAGAGGCCAAGCGTCCCTGGGTCCGGGTGAGACCATGCGTCCCTGGATCCGGATGAGGCCTCGTGCACCTAGCCCCGGGTGAGCCCAAGTGGCCCTGGGTCTGGGAGAGGCCAAGCGTCCCTGGGTCCGGGTGAGACCTTGTGTCCCTGGATCCGGATGAGGCCTCGTGCACCTAGGCCCGGGTGAGGCCACATGCCCCTGGGTCTGGGAGAGGCTAAGCATCCCTGGGTCCGGGTGTGACCATGTGTCCCTGGATCCGGGTGAGGCCTCGTGCACCTAGGCCCGGGTGAGCCCAAGTGGCCCTGGGTCTGGGAGTGGCCAAACGTTCCTGGCTCTGGGTGAGACCATGTGTCCCTGGATCCGGGTGAGGCCTCGTGCACCTAGGCCCGGGTGAGCCCAAGTGGCCCTGGGTCGGGGAGAGGCCAAGCGTCCCTGGGTCCGGGTGAGACCATATGTCCCTGGATCCGGGTGAGGCCTCGTGCACCTAGGCCCGGGTGAGCCCAAGTGGCCCTGGGTCTGGGAGAGGCCAAGTGTCCCTGGGTCCGGGTGAGACCATGCGTCCCTGGATCCGGATGAGGCCTCGTGCACCTAGGCCCGGGTGAGCCCAAGTGGCCCTGGGTCTGTGAGAGGCCAAGCGTCCCTGGATCCGGGAGAGACCATGTGTCCCTGGATCCAGGTGAGGCCTTGTGCAACTAAGCCCGGGTGAGGCCACATGCCCCTGGGTCTGGGAGAGGCCAAGCGTCCCTGGGTACGGGTGAAGCCAGATCCTGGGTCCGGGTGAGGCCGTGCGCCCCTGGATCCATCCGGGTGAGGCTGGGTCCCAGGCCCGGGTGAGACCATGCGCCCCTTGGGTATGGGTGAGGCCACGTGCCCCTTAGTCCAGGTGACGCCGTGCCCCTGGGTTCGGCCGAGACCAAACCAGAGGGAGTCGGACCTCCATTACCACCATTTGTCCACCATCCAGAGCTGAGGGGTCAGTGCTGACATGTACACATAAGGAACTACTGGACATCGAAATTGGGTCTCAAAAGAACTGTTGGTCCAGGGGGAAGCTCGCTACAGATTGATTCATTTGCCTGTCAGCATAAATATTATTGCTCGTCTCACATTCAGTTCTTATTAGTATATATCTAGTGACATATGATCTCGTTCATCTAGAGGAAATGATGAACAACATAGACTGAGGAACAAGAACAGAACCAGAAACAAGGAGGCATCGATCGGACTATCGGGCCTCAGAGGGAGGATAGGGGAGGGTAGGGGGAGGGTGGGGGGAGGGGGAGAGTTCAACCAAAGGACCTGTATGCATGCATATAAGCCTATCCAACGGTTAAGTTCAACAGGGGATTGGGGCATGCGTGGGGAGAGGGGTGGGATGGGAATGGGGGGATGAGGAAAAATATGTGACACCTTAATCAATAAAGAAATTTAAAAAATAAATAAATAAATAAATAAAATAAAATTAAAAAAAAAAAAAGAAATAATGACAGAAAACTTAACCAACCTGGAGAAGGAAAATGTCACACAAGATCTGGAGGCACAGGAAGTCCCAATCAAGATAAAACCGAAGAAATCCACACCTAGACACATCATAATTAAAATGTCAAATGTTAAAGGCAAGTAAAGAGTCTTAAAGGCAGCCAGAGAGGGAAAAAATTACCTACTGACTTCTCAAGAGAAACACTTCAAGCACAAAGGGAGTAGAATGAAGTACTCAAAGTAATGAAAACAAAGGGCCTAAATATAATACTGCTGTATGCAACAAGGCTATCATTTAAAATTGAAAGTGAAATAAAAAGCTGTCTAGACAAAAACAAACAAACAAATGGTAAAAGGTGTACATTGCCACCAAAGCACCAATGCAAGATATATTAAAGAGACTGCTTTAAGAAGAAGAAAAAGAATGAGAGGGGATCATGGGTATAATGAAAATAAAAATAGCAATAAATAAATACCTATCAATAATAACCTTAAATGTAAATGGATTAAATATTCCAATCAAAAGAAATAGGGTGACTGAATGAATATGAAAACATGATAAACTATTTAACCCTACAACACAAAGAATTGCAAAGGGAACAAGAACAGCACAGAGTAAGTAGAAGAAAGTAAATAATAAAGATTAGAGCAAAAATAAATGACATAGAGACTAAAAAAAAATTACAAAAAATCAATGAAACCAAGAGCTGGTTTTTTGAAAAGATAAACAAGATTTATGTACTGTTAGGCTGCCTCAACAAGAAACAAAGAGAGAAGACCCAAATAAATAAATTCAGAAACAAAAGTGGTGAAGTAACAACTGTTATTACAGAAATACAAAGAATTGTAAGAAAATATTATAACAACTATATGCCAACAAGCTGGACAATGTGGATGAAATGGTAAATTTTTACAAAAATACAATATCCTAAAACTGAATCAGGGAGAGTCAGAAAACTTGAATGTGCCAAAAACAACTGATGGAATAGAAGCAGTAATCAAAACACTCCCAGCAAATAAAAGCCCTTGTCCAGATGGCTTCACATGGGATTTTTACCAAACATTCAAAGAACTAACACCCATCCTCCACAAATTATACCAAAAAATCCAAGAGGGAGGAAAAAGACACTACAAAGAAAGAGAAATACAGGCCAATATCTCAGATGAACATAGATGCTACAGTCCTACACAAAATATTAGCAAATCGGTTCCAGCAATATGTTAAAAAGATCATATCCCATGATCAAGTGGGATTTATTATTGGGATGCAAGGCTGGTACAATATTTGCAAATCAATAAACATGATACATCATATAAACAAATTGATAGACAAAAATCACATGATCATATCATTAGATGCAGAAAATGCATTTGACAAAATCGAACACATACTTTTGATAAAAACTCTCAGCAAAGTGGCAATATAGGGATCATATCTCAACATAATGAAGGCCATATATGACAAACCCATAGCCAACATCATTCTCAATGGCCAATAACAAAAACTCTTTCCTCTAAGAACAAGAACAAGACAGGAATATTCACTTTCATCACTCTTATCAACATAGTACTGGAAGTGCTAGCCAAAGCGGTCAGACAAGAAGAAATAGCCCTAGCTGGTTTGGCTCAGTGGATAGAGCCTCGGCCTGCAGACTGAAGGGTTCCAGTTTTGATTCCAGTCAAGGGTTCATGTCCAGATTGTGGGGTTGACCTCCAGTAGGCGGTGTGCAGGAGGCAGCCAATCAATGATTCTCTCTCATCATTAATGCTTCTCTCTCTCCCTCTCCCTTCCTTTCTGAAGTCAATAAAAACATATTTTTAAAAAAGAAGAAATTAAAGGCATTCAAATTGGAAAGGAGGAACTAAAACTCATTATTTGCTAATGTCATGATATTGTATATAGAAAACCCTAAAGACTCCATTAAAAAAAAACTACTAGATTTAGTAAATGAATTTGGCAATGTAGTAGGATACAAAATCAACACCCAAAATTCAATGGCTTTTTTATATACCAATAGTCAATTCTCAGAATGAAAAACTAAGCAAACAATCCCATTTACCACTGCAACAAAAAATTAAGATACTTCGGAATAAACTTAACCAAGGAGGCAAAAGACCTGTACTCGGAAAACTACAGGACATTGAAAAAGAAATAGAGGAAGACAAACAAATGGAAGAATATGCCTTGTTCATAAATTGGTAGAATTAACATCATTAAAATGTCCATACTACCCACAGCAACCTATATATTCAATGCAATCCCTATTAAAATACCAGCAGCATATTTCACAGATCTAGAACAAATACTCTAAAATTTATATTTAACCAAAAAGGACCCCAAATAGCCAGAGCAAAATTGAGAAAGAAAAATTAAGTTGGAAGAATTGCAATACCAGATATCAAATATGCTAAAAAGCCACTGTAATCAAAACAGCCTGGTACTGGCACAAGAGCAGGCATACAGATCAATGGAACAGAACAGAGACTCCAGAAATTGACCCAAGCCATTATGCTCAATTAATATTTTAGAAAGGAGGCAAGACCATACAATGGAGTCAAGACAGTCTCTTCAATAAATGGTGTTGGGAAAATTGGACAGATACATGCCAAAAAAAAAAAAAAGAAACTAGATCACCAATATACACCATACACCGGAATAAACTCAAAATAGATAAAAGACTTAAATGAAACCATAAAAATCCTAGAAGAAACCATTGGCAGCAAAATCTATGATATCTCTCATAGCAATATGTTTACTGATACATCTCCTAGGGCAAAGGAAGGTAAGGAGACAATAAACAAATGGGACTACACCAAAATAAAAGGCTAAACTGCAAAAGAACCCATCAAGAAAACAAAAAGGGAGCCTACTGTATGGGAGAACATATTCAGCAATGATACATCTGATAAAGGGTTAATATCCAATATATATAAGGAACTCATATATCTTAACAAAAGGAAGACAAAGAATCCAATTGAAAAATGGGTGAAGGACTTAAATAGACAATTCTCCAAAGTGGACATACAGATGGCCAAGAGACATGAAAAAAATGCTCAAAGTCACTGAACATCAGAGAGATACAAATTAAGACAACAATGAGGTATCACCTTACACCTGTCAGAATGGCTACCAATAGTAAAGCAACAAATGACAAGTGCTGGCAAGGATGTGGAGAAAAGGGAACCCTAGTACACTGTTGGTGGGATTGCAGTCTGATGCAGCCATTACTGGAAACAGTACAGAGTTTCCTCAAAAAACTAAATATGGAACTGCCATTTGACCCAGTGATCCCACTTCTTGGAATATCTCCTAAGAAACCTGAAACACCAATCATAAAGAATATATGTACCCCTATGTTCATAGCAGCACAATTTACAATAGCTAAGATCTGGAAACAGCCGAAGTACTCATCAGTAGATGAGTGGATAAAAATGCTGTGGTACATTTATATGATGAAATATTATGCAGCAGTAAAAAAGAAGGATCTCTTACCCTTTGAGACTGCATGGAGTGATCTGGAGATTATTATGCTAAGTGAAATAAACTAGTCAGAGAAAAACAAGTATCACATGATCTCACTCATATTTGGAATCTACTGAACAAAATAAACTGATGATCAAAATGGATCCAAAGGCATAGAAGTGTAGTACAGACTGCAGAATATCAAACAGGTGGGGGATGGTGGGGGAGTGGAAAGTGGTCAACCAAAGAACTTGTATGCATATATGCATAACCCATGGACACAGACAATAGTGTGGTGACTACCTGGGATGGGGGGTGGTGGCAGGCTAAAAGAGGTCAATGGGGGTGGAGGAAAGAGGACATATGTAATTCTTTCAACAATAAAGATTTAAAAATAAGAAATAAAATGTAAAGATGAGATTTAAAAAAAAACATTTTTATTTATTTAAGATAGGAAGGTAGAGGTACAGAGAGCTAGAGACATCAATGATAAGATAGAATTATTGATTGGCTCGCATGCCCCCCACTTTGCATGGAGCCCACAACCTCGGCCATGTGCCCTGACCGGGAATCAAACCATGACACCCTGGTTCATAGGTCTATGCTCAACCCTGAGCCACACTGGTCAGGCATGAGATTTAAAAAAAAAAAAAAAAGATTCTTTATCTCAGAAGTAGCAGTGCTAAGACATGAACATAGGTTTCTACCTGTAGTGTCTGTGTTCTTTCCACTATGCCACGCCACTTAGTATGATTTATTAATTTTATAAACTCTTTGAGGTCAGGGACTACTTGTATATTGCTGTATCATAATTAATGCCTGACCTACAACAAGTACTTCATAAATATTTATTGGACTTTTAAACTGATTTGTAATTTACAAAGTAAGTTGAATTTATTGTCTTATTTAATCTTCATCATGACCAGAAAGTATTATTCCCAGTTTACATATGTTAAAATTGAAGCTCAGAATGGTGTCTCCAAGATGGTGACATAGGTCATTTCTGATTTCACTCCCCCTCACAAGAACAGTTAACATATATTCAAGAATAAAACTCCACTGAGGCAATCCTAGAATAGGGGGTGAGGTTGAATTACCCACCTGCACAACAGAGACCAAGACAGACTTCATTTGAAGGGTAAGAAGAATCTACATTTTCACTGCCTTGCTCCTACCCCAGGGCAGTGCAACACAGAGTTTTCTCTGAGTTCTGAGCCTTTGGTTCCTCTAGTGGGAAAAGAGAACACAGGGGGAGGGGAGGAAGTAAGCAGTCTTTCCCAGCATTGTGGGTTGCTTTGTAAGAACCTCCACTCTTATCTTGTACCAAGAGGACTGTAGGGGACTGTAGGCCCAGTCACTGAAAATCTGACTGTGACAGACCTTATTAGCAAAGCAGCAATCCCACCAGCAGCTTTGCTCATCTATAGAACCAAGACAGCATACTCTGACCACAGAACTTAGTGGGGTGCAGATATGTCTGACTTTCCATCACTAGAGACTGGTTTGGTCATGCCCAGGCAAGGTGCTGAGTCACATCACCACCTGCTGTGCAAAGTGCCTTTCAGGCCCATTTGACCAGAAGTGTTGTTATCAATTCCTAGAAGCTATTTGGCCCAGTGGCATTCAAGCCCATAGGTGTGTGGGCAGAACTGATTACCCAAAGCAAAGTCATTATAAGGCATGGAGGATTTTTCTATGTACAGAAGGGAGGTTAATTTATAGCCAAGGCTGAGGGTAGCTACTACCCACTCCCAACTGGAAAGCATGTTTGGAAAATTGAGAGTAGCCTGGATCACTTTTTCTTCCATTCCAGGGAAGGAGGCTGAGGCATAGCACCACTTTCTGTGGAGAGAGTCTTCTGGCCCCATCTGATAAGTGCTGGAGAGAATTTATGTGCAGCCCAGTGGCTCTTGAGCAAGAGAAGGGCAGATACAGCTGACAATTTGCAGAGCAAAGCCAATATCCCTGTTTAGCCAAGAGCCAGGAAACTTGGTGTGCAGGTTGGTCTGAATTAAAACAACAAACAGCTTTATGGGTTTTAGAACTTCTCCTGCTGTACTCAGGCAGGGAATATAATTAATAGCCCTGCCCATTGCTAAATAGAGTCTTCAGCATGTCCAACCAGGGAATCCAACTAGATCACATGGTAAGCTGTGTAGCTCATTCAATAGTCATATGAACAGTGGAACTTGAACAGAGAGCACAGCCAATTGTTTCCCGCAACTGGAGTGCAAAATCAGTGGTCTCATTTGACCAGGGAATTCAGTGCACACTCAGGCCGGATTCAGGCCCCTAAACAACAAGCTATCATAGCCTCTGGACCCTGGCCTTCTATCCTTTCCATGGCAGAGAAGTTAATTAATAGCCCCATCTATTACAGTATATAATGTTCAGTTTTGACGTTCTAGTAAACCTGATCAGAGAATTCAGGCAACCTTGGAACACATCCTATAATCTCTACAGATTAGGTAACCAAGCGGGCAGTTCTATCCAACTGCTTTCATCCAGTCATTGCCCTTAAGGCTCAAAAAGTTGCCTCACTCAAATATAGACCATAATAGCAGGCTCCACCTTCCAAAAGAAATTACTAATAAACACTCACAGAAACCCAGACTGAGCTGACATGGTGAGGAACTGTCTTTACCAAAACCAACTTGTAGAGTCAGGGAAAGTGGCCCCATTACTCAAATGTACAAATACCAACCTAAAGAATCAAGGACCAAAAAATCAGGTATATATTATACCACCAAAGGAAACTAATAAAGTTGCAGTAACCATATACATTCTTCTCAAGTGCACATGGGTCATTTTCAAAGACAGACCATAGATTGGGTCACATGCAAAGTCTCTTCAAATACAAGAAGACAGAAATCATATCAAGCATCTTCTCAGATCACAATGGCACAAAACTGGAAATCAAGTACAATAAAAACAATCCAAGGAAATCAAACATATGCAGACGAAATAGCATGCTATTAAACAATGACTGGGTTACCAGAAATATCAAGGAAGAAATAAAAAACATCATGGCAACAAATGACAACGAAAACACAACAATCCAAAATCTATGGGACACAGCGAAAGCAGTCTTGAGAGGGAAGTTCATAGCTCTATAAGACTACTGCAAAAAACAAGAAACAATGGTAATAAACTACCTAACCCTACAACTCAAAGAGTTAGAGAGAGCAACAAGAAAAGCTCAGTGTAAGCAGAAGGAAGGAAATAATAAAGATCAGAGTGGAGATAAATGACATAGAGACCAAAAAAAAAAAAAAATACAAAAGATCAACAAAACCAAGAGCTGGTTCTTTGAAAGGATAAACAAGATTGATGGACCTTTAGCCAGGCTCACCAAAAAGCAAAGAGAGAAGACCCAAATAAACAAAATCAGAAATGAAAGAGGTGAAATAACAACAGACCCCACAGAAATACAAAGGATTGTTAAAAAATACTACGAACAACTCTATTCCAACAAACTAGACAACCTGTAGGAAATGGACATATTCCTAGAAAAATATAACCTTCCAAAACTCAATCAGGAAGAAATTAAACATCTCAATAGGCCAATAACTATGGAAGAAATTGAAGCAATCATCAAAAAGCTTCTGGCAAACAAAAACCCGGGGCCACCGGGTGAGACCATGTGTCCCAGGATCCGGGTGAGGCCTCGTGCACCTAGGCCCGGGTGAGCCCAAGTGGCCCTGGGTCGGGGAGAGGCCAAGCGTCCCTGGATCCGGGTGAGACCATGTGTCCCTGGATCCGGGTGAGGCCTCGTGCACCTAGGCCCGGGTGAGCCCAAGTGGCCCTGAGTCTGGGAGAGGCCAAGCGTCCCTCGGTCCGGGTGAGACCATGTGTCCCAGGATCCGGGTGAGGCCTCGTGCACCTAGGCCCGGGTGAGCCCAAGTGGCCCTGGGTCTGGGAGAGGCCAAGCGTCCCTCGGTCCGGGTGAGACCATGTGTCCCTGGATCCGGGTGAGGCCTCGTGCACCTAGGCCCGGGTGAGCCCAAGTGGCCCTGGGTCTGGGAGAGGCCAAGCGTCCCTGGGTCCGGGTGAGACCATGTGTCCCTGGATCCGGGTGAGGCCTCGTGCACCTAGGCCCGGGTGAGCCCAAGTGGCCCTGAGTCTGGGAGAGGCCAAGCGTCCCTGGGTCCGGGTGAGATCATGCGTCCCTGGATCCGGATGAGGCCTCGTGCACCTAGGCCCGGGTGAGCCCAAGTGGCCCTGGGTCTGAGAGAGGCCAAGCATCCCTGGGTCCGGGTGAGACCATGTGTCCCTGGATCCGGGTGAGGCCGCGTGCACCTAGGCCCGGGTGAGCCCAAGTGGCCCTGGGTCTGGGAGAGGCCAAGCGTCCCTGGGTCCGGGTGCGACCATGTGTACCTGGATCCGGGTGAGGCCTCGTACACCTAGGCCCGGGTGAGCCCAAGTGGCCCTGGGTCTGGGAGAGGCCAAGCGTCCCTGGGTCCGGGTGCGACCATGTGTCCCTGGATCCGGATGAGGCCTCGTGCACCTAGGCCCGGGTGAGCCCAAGTGGCCCTGGGTCTGGGAGAGGCCAAGCGTCCCTGGGTCCGGGTGCGACCATGTGTCCCTGGATCCGGGTGAGGCCTCGTGCACCTAGGCCCGGGTGAGCCCAAGTGGCCCTGGGTCTGGGAGAGGCCAAGCGTCCCTGGGTCCGGGTGAGACCATGTGTCCCTGGATCCGGGTGAGGCCGCGTGCACCTAGGCCCGGGTGAGCCCAAGTGGCCCTGGGTCTGGGAGAGGCCAAGCGTCCCTGGGTCCGGGTGCGACCATGTGTACCTGGATCCGGGTGAGGCCTCGTACACCTAGGCCCGGGTGAGCCCAAGTGGCCCTGGGTCTGGGAGAGGCCAAGCGTCCCTGGGTCCGGGTGCGACCATGTGTCCCTGGATCCGGATGAGGCCTCGTGCACCTAGGCCCGGGTGAGGCCACGTGCCCCTGGGTCTGGGAGAGGCCAAGCGTCCCTGGGTACGGGTGAAGCCAGATCCTGGGTCCGGGTGAGGCTGTGCGCCCCTGGATCCATCCGGGTGAGGCTGGGTCCCAGGCCCGGGTGAGACCACGCGCCCCTTGGGTAGGGGTGAGGCCACGTGCCCCTTAGTCTGGGTGACGCCATGCCCCTGGGTTCGGCCGAGACCAAACCAGAGGGAGTCGGACCTCCATTACCACCATTTGTCCACCATCCAGAGCTGAGGGGTCAGTGCTGACATGTACACATAAGGAACTACTGGACATTGAAATTGGGTCTCAAAAGAACTGTTGGTCCAGGGGGAAGCTCGCTACAGATTGATTCATTTGCCTGTCAGCATAACTATTATTGCTCGTCTCACATTCAGTTCTTATTAGTATATATCTAGTGACATATGATCTCGCTCATCTAGGGGAAATGATGAACAACATAGACTGAGGAACAAGAACAGAACCAGAAGCAAGGAGGCATCGATCGGACTATCAGGCCTCAGAGGGAGGATAGGGGAGGGGAGGGGAAAGGTGGGGGGAGGGGGAGAGTTCAACCAAAGGACCTGTATGCATGCATATAAGCCTATCCAACGGTTAAGTTCAACAGGGGATTGGGGCATGCGTGGGGAGAGGGGTGGGATGGGAATGGGGGGATGAGGACAAATATGTGACACCTTAATCAATAAAGAAATTTAAAAAATAAAAAAAATAAAAAAATAAAAAAATAAAAAAAAATAAAAAAAAAAAGCCCGGGGCCAGACGGCTTCACGGGGGAGTTTTATCAAACATTCAAGTAATAATTAAACCTAACCTCCTCAGACTATTCAAAAAAATTCAAGAGGAAGGAACACTTCCAAGCTTCTTCTATGAAGCCAGCATCATCCTAATACAAAAACCAGATAAAGACAACACAATGAAAGAGAAATATAGGCCAATATCCCTCATGAACATAGATGCCAAAATCCTCAACAAAATTCTAGCAATTCGGCTCCAACAGTAGTACATCAGAAAGATCATACACCATGACCAAGCAGGATTTATCCCAGGGATGCAAGGATGATACAATATCTGCAAATCAATAAACGTGATACATCATGTAAACAAATTGAGAGATAAAAATCACATAGTCATATCAATTGATGCAGAAAAAGCATTTGACAAAATCCAACACCATTTCTTGATAAAAACTCTCAACAAGGTAGGAATAGAAGAATCATACCTCAACATTAGAAAAGCTATCCTATCCAATAAAAGAGTAATATGCAAATTAACCATCACTCTGCTACACCCACAAGCCACGCCCAACAGCCAATCAGGAGCAAGTATGCAAATTAACCCAACCAAGATGGCTGCAGTCACAGAGAGAGCAGGAGGGAGGCTTGGGTTTCCCCGGCGATGGAGGAAGCCAAGCTTTCCGCACACCCTGGCCGGCCCAGGCCTCCGTTTAAGGCTACAAAGTTTCAATTATAGAATATAAATAAATCCCAACAGAAATGGCTGCTGCTACAGAGGGAGCAGAAGGTTTGGCTCCAATCCAGGCTACAAAGTTTCAATTGTAGAATATAAATAAATCCTAGATACCAGGGCCTCCACTTGGGTAGCCAGGGGGTGTGTACAGCCTGCAAACCACCACAGGCTCCTCGCCCAAGCCACCCCACGCCTCAAGGGAACCCCCACCCTGATCCGGGACACCCTTCAGGGCAAAACAGCTGGCCCCCACACATGAACCAGGCCTCTATCCAATCTAATAAAAGAGTAATATGCAGATTGAACATCAGTGCAACACAAAAGATGGCTGCCCACATGTGGTCAAAGTTCCTGCCCCCATGTGGACACAAGATGGCCAGAAAGGGAGGGCAGTTGGGAGGGACCAGGCCTGAAAGGGAGGGAAGTTGTGGGCAATCAGAGCTGCAGTGGAGGGCATTTGGGAGTGACCAGGCCTGCAAGGGAGGGAAGTTGGAGGCGATCAATCATGCAGGGGAGGGCAGTTAAGGGTGACCAGGCTGGCAGAGGAGGTCAATTAGGGGCAAACAGGCTGGCAGGGGAGTAGTTAGGTGTCGATCAGGCTGGCAGGGGAGTGGTTAGGGGGTGATCAGGCTGGCAGGCAGAAGTGGTTAAGGGCAATCAGGAAGGCAGGCAGGCGAGCAGTTTGGAGCTAGCAGTCCTGGATTGTGAGAGAGCAGTCGGACATCCCTCAAAGGGTCCCAGATTGGAGAGGGTGCAGGCTGGGCTGAGAGACACCCACCCCCATGCACAAATTTCATGCACCGGGCCTCTAGTATATGATAAACCCACAACTGACTTCATACTCAATGGGCAAAAACTGAAACAATTTCCCCTAAGAACAGGAACAATACAGGATGCCCAGTCTCACCACTCCTGTTTCACATAGTACTGATAGTATTAGCCATTGCAATTAGACAGGAAGAAGAAATAAAATGCATCCAAATTGGAAAAGAAGAAGTAAAGCTGTCCTTATTTGCAGATGACATGATATTGTACATAAAAAACCCTAAAAACTCCACCAAAAAACTAATAGACTTAATAAATTAATTGGGCAATGTAGAAGGATACAAAATTAATACCAAGAAATCTATGGCATTTCTATACACCAATAGTGAACTTACAGAAAGAGAGACTAAAAAAGCAATCCCATTCACATCGCACCAAAAAAATTAAGATACCTAGGAATAAACTTAACTAAGGAGGTAAAAGACCTATACACGGAAAACTACAGGAAACTGAAAAAAGAGATAGAGGAGGACGTAAACAGATGGAAGAACATACCATGTTCATGGATTGGTAGAATCAACATCATTAAAATGTCCGTACTACCCAAAGCAATCTATAGATTCAATGCACTCCCCATTAAAGTACCAACAGCATATTTCACAGACCTAGAAAGAACTCTCCAAGAATTCATCAGGAATAAAAAAAGACCCCAAATATCTACAGCAATTCTGAGAAAGAACAACAAAGTAGGAGGGATCTCAATACCAGATTTCAAGCTGTATTACAAAGCCACTCTTCTCAAAACAGCCTGGTACTGGCACAAGAACAGACATATAGACGAATGCAATAGAATAGAGAATCCAGATATCAACCCAAACCAGTATGCTCTATTAATATTTGACAAAGGAGGCATGAACATACAATGGAGTCAAGACAGTCTCTTCAATAAATGGTGTTGGGAAAATTAGACAGATATATGCAAAAAATGAAACTAGACCACCAACTTACACCATACACAAAAATAAACTCAAAATGGATACAGGACTTAAACATAAGACAAGAAACCATAAAAATACTAGAGGAATCCATAGGCAGAGAAATCTCAGACATATGCCAAAAGAACTTCTTCACTGATACTGCTCCTAGGGCAATGGTAGCTAAAGAGAAAATAAACAAAATGGACTACATCAAAATTAAAAGCTTTTTAACAGCAAAAGAAACCATCAACTAAACAACAAGAAAGCCCACTGTATGGGAGAACATATTTGCAAATGTTATCACTGATAAAGGTTTAATCTCCAACATCTACAGGGAACTTATACAACTTAATAAAAGGAAGATAAATGATCCAATAAAAAAAATGGGCTACGAACCTTAATAGAATATTTTCTAAAGAAGACAGAAGGAAGGCCAAGAGACACATGAAAACATGCTCAAAGTCACTAATTATCCAAGAAATGCAAATTAAAACGACAATGCAGTACCATCTCACACCTGTGAGAATGGCAATCATCAACAAATCAACAAACGACAAGTGTTGTCGAGGGTGTGGATGAAAAGGAACCCTCGTGCACTGCTGGTGGGAATGCAGACTGGTGCAGCCACTGGGGAGAACAGTTTGGTGTTTCCTCCAAAAACTAAAAATGGAACTCCCATTTGACCAAGTAATCCCACTCCTAGGAATACATCTAGGAAACTAGCAACACCAATCAGAAACGATATATGCACCCCTATGGTCATAGCAGCACAATTCACCATAGCTAAGATTTGGAAACAGCCTAGGTGCCCATCAGCAGATGACTGGATCAGAAAACTATGGTACATCTACACAATGGAATACTATGATGCCATAAAAAAAGAAGTAATTCTTACCATTTGAAGCAACCTGGATGGAACTGGAGAACATTATGCTAAGCAAAATAAGCCAGTCAATGAAAGAAAAATACCACATGATCTCACTCATTTGTGGATAATAAATAACATTATAAACTTATGAACAAAAAGATAGATACAGAGGCAGTAAAGCATCAAACAGACTGTCAAATTACAGCGGGAAGTTTAGGGAGAGGTGGGGGAGATAAGAGATCAACCGAAGGACTTGTATGCATGCATATAAGCATAACTAATGGACGCAAAGCTCTGGGGGGTGAGGGCATGTATGGGAGTTGGGGGGGGAGAGAATGGAAAGATATGTACACATATAATACCTTAATAAAAAAATGGAAAAAGAAAAACTTAACAAGGAAACAGAGACTCTAAAGGACACACTGGATCATATGGATTTAATTGATATTTATAGAACATTTTACCCCAATGGGGCAGAATATACAGGCAGTCCTCGGGTTAGCTCATCATTTTGTGGTTACATCACCATCTCCCATTTATTTATTTAAAAAAAGTTCCATCATTTCGACGTATGTATATATGTGCTTTATGTTTTTTATTATTTACCACAAGTAAATGTCAGGAATTGTTATCTTCCTTTTATTTATTTTTTTTTTTTTACTGTTTCACTTCATTACTGCTGTGTATGTGCTCCATGTGAGTGATGTTGGTGCTTATATAGTTGGGTTGCTACTTACAGTGAAAATTGTGTTATGTTGCGCTGTAGGAACAGATCTCCGTCATAACCCAAGGACCTACTGTAAAGGCATACATCAAAAACAAGAAAAATCAGCAATAAAATATTTAACACTACAATTTAAAGAACTAGAAAGAGAACAACAAGCAAAGCCCAGAGTAATTAGAAAGAAGGAAATAATAAAGATTAGAGTAGAAATAAATAACATAGAGACTAAAAAACAATACAAAAAAAATCAATGAAACCAAGAGCTGGTTCTTTGAAAGGATAAAAAAATTTGATAAACCTTTAGCCAGACTCATCAAGAAACAAAGAGAGAGGACACACATACAAAAAAAAAATCAGAAACAAAAACGGATAAGTAACCACTGACACTACAGAAATAAAAAGGATTATAAGAAAATACTATGAACAATTATATGCCAACAAGCTGGGCAATGTGGATGAAATAGACACATTCCTAGAAAAATATAATCTCCCAAAACTAAATTGGGAGGAATTAAAAAACTCCCACCAAACAAAAGCCTAGGTCCAGACAGCTTCACAGCGAGTTTCACCATTCAAAGAAAAACTAAAACCTATCCTCTTCAAACTATTTCAGAAAATTCAAGAGGAAGGAACATTTCCAAACTCTTTTTATGAGGCCAGCATTATTCTCATTCTAAAACAAGATAAAGACACTACAAAGAAAGAAAATTACAAGCAAGTATCCCTCATGAACATAGATGCTAAAATTTTCAACAAAATATTAGCAAATCGCATCCAGAAATATATTTAAAAAGTTCATACACCATGATCAAGTAGAATTTATTCCAGGGATGCAAGGCTGGTACAATATTTGAAAGTCAATAAACATGACATATCACATAAACAAATTGAAAGACAAAAATCACATGCTCTTATCAATAGACGCAGAGAAAGCATTTGACTAAAACCAACACCCATTTTTGATAAAAACTCTCAGCAAAGTGGTAATAGAAGGAGGATATCTCAACATGATAAAGGCCATATATGACAAACCTACACCCAACATCATACTCAATGGTCAAAAACTAAATCCATTGAAGAAAGAAATTGGGAAAGATATAAATAACTGGAAGCATATACCATGTTCATGGACTGGAAAAATTCAAATCATTAAAATATCCATACTACTCAAAGCAATATATAGATTCAGCACAATTCCTATAAAATACCAATGGTGTATTTCACATATCTAGAACAAATATTCCAATAATGTATGTGGAACCAAAAAAGACCCTGACCAGCCTCAGCAATATTAAGCAAGAACAAAGTTGGAGGCATCACAATACCAGATATCAAGTTATATGGCAAAGACACTGCAATAAAAACAGCTTGGGAATGGCACAAGAACAGGCATATAGATCAATGGAACAGAACAGAGACCCCAGAAATCAACCCATGATTTTACAGTCAATTAATATTTGACAAAGGACATAAGAGAATACAATGTAGTAAAGACATTCTCTTCAATAAATGATCTTGGGAAAATTGGATAGGTATATGCAAAAAAAAAATGAAACTAGACCACCAAATTACACTATACACAAGAATAAATTCAAAATGGATAAAAAGACATATGTAAGTTGTGAAGCCATAAAAATTCTAGAAGTGCCCTAGCTGGTTTGGCCCAATGGGTAGAGTGTGGGCCTGTGGACCAAAGGGTCCCAGGTTCAATTTCAGTCAAGGGCACATACCTCAGTTGTCAGCTCCTCCCTGACCTGGGCTATAGTTGGGGGTCATGCATGAGGCAACCAATCGATGTGTTTCTCTCATATCGATATTTATCTCTGTCTTTCCCTCTCTCTTACACTCTCTAAAAATCAATGGAAAAATATCTTTGGGTGAGGATTGAAAAAAAGTTCTTGAAGAAAACATAGGCAGTAAAGTCTCAGCCATCTCTTGTAGCAATATTTTTGCCGATATATCTCTTAGGGCACAGGAAACAAAGGAAAAAAATAAACAAATGGGACTACATCAAACTAAAAAGCTTCTGCACAGCAAAAAAAAAAAACAAAACAAAAAAACAAACACACACACCAAAAAACAACAAACCATCAACAAAATGAAAAGGGAACCCACTGTATGGGAGAACAAATTTTCCAATGATACATCTGATAAAGGGTTAGTTTCCAAAATATATAAAGAACTTATACAACTTAATACCAGGAACACAAAAAATCCAATTAAAATGGGCAAAGGACCTGAATAGATACTCCTCCAAACAAGGCATACACATGGCCAATAGACAAATGAAAAAATGTTCAACATCACTAATCATCAGAGAGATAAAAACTAAAACAATATTGAGATATTACCTCACACCTGCCAGAATGGCTATAATCAATAAATCAACAAACAGTAAGTGCTGGTGAGGATGTGAAGAAAAGGGAACCACACTACACTGTTGGTGGGAATGCAGACTGGTGCAGCCATTATGGAAAACAGTATGGAGTGTCCTCAAAAAATTAAAAATGGAACTGCCTTTTGACTTAGCAGTCCCACTTTTGGGA
This sequence comes from Eptesicus fuscus, assembly GCF_027574615.1. Classification (NCBI taxonomy): domain Eukaryota; kingdom Metazoa; phylum Chordata; class Mammalia; order Chiroptera; family Vespertilionidae; genus Eptesicus; species Eptesicus fuscus. The sequence continues at coordinate 42,964,600 of NC_072473.1, forward strand.
ATATATCTAAGAATCTCAAAACACCAATCACAAAGTATATATGCACCCCCATGTTCATAGCAACACTATTTACAATAGCCAAGATCTAGAAACAGTACACGTGCCCATCAGTAGAGGAGTGGATAAAAAAGCTGTGGTACATTTACACAATGGAATACTATGTGGGTATAAAAAAGGAATTTTTACCTTTTGCAACAGCATGGATGGGCTTGGAAATTATTATGCTAAGTGAAATAAGCCAGTCAGAGAAAAACTAATACCATATGATCTCACTTGTATGTGGAATTTAATGGAAAAAAATAAACTGATGGAAACAAAATAGAAACAGAGGCATGAATACATGGAACAGTCTGACAGAGTTCTGAGGGGATAGGGAAGGGTGACTGAGTGAAGGTGAAGAGATTAGCTAAAGAACATGTATGCATGACAAACACAGACAGCAGTGGTGATGGCCAGAGGAAAGGGGAGGGGGAGAATGGGAGGCAGGTGGGCAAGGGAGGGTGGAATGGGGACGTCTGTAATAGTGTCAACAATAAAAAATTTAAAAATAAAGTCATGTAACTATCAAAAGTTTTCATGGCATAGTAACTACATGAACTTTTAGACATTTGGAGAGTTATTGCTATACATTTTTTATTATTTTTAATCTCTACTATGAAAAAGGTGCTTTCCAAAAAACTAATAATGTTCACTGAAATACAAAATCAATTATATATAGTTTTTATGAAAATCCCCCTTAGATAATAAGTTACTAAAAATAAATCATTTTAACCCAACTCTTCATCATTTATTTAAAAGTTAGGGTTAAAGGAACCAAGATTGTGGCATAGGTAAATGCCTGTACTCACCACCTCCCACAACCACATCAAAATACAGAAAAATCATCATTCAGAACCAACTGAAAGATGGCTGAATGGAAATCCTGCAATTAGAGAAGTAAAGAGGAAAGCACATTGAGACTGTAAGGTGGTGCGTAGGTGCAGAACAGGCTGAACCGACACCCATGTGTGCCCTTTTTTTAATCAGAAGGGAGATGGTCTCTGCAGATGCCCTCTGTGAGGAGCAAGGGGTCTCAGCCCCACACCAGAACCTGAGCCCAGGATCCCAGATCTGGGAAGAGAATTCCCCATAACTAAGGGCTGTAAAAACCAACGGGGATTGGGGCTCAGTGACATGGAGGCTGCTGGAGATTCAGGTGTTCCTTTTATTTTTTTTTCAGGTGTTCCTTTTAAAGGGCCAGCGCACGAACTGAACTTACTAGTACAAGGTCCCGCTTCCTCAGAACTCCAGTGCCAGAGTGAGGCTCTGGGGGACCCAGACACAAACAAGGAGGAACTAGATTGTCTGGCATTCAGGCAGTAACTTGGGGGTGGGGCAGCTTTCTCCCAGACTGAGGTGCTCACAGGGGTCTTAACCTGTTGCAAGGCTGACTGGCAGCCATATATGTTTGCTCCACCCTGGTGATTTCCTGAGACCCCTCCCCATCCAATTTGCAGCCCCAGCTAATCTGTTTGCAGTGGCTTTTACATATGAATTTGTCAGGGCCAGCCTGACAGTTGAACCTGGCTGAGGTAGGGAGGTGGGAATTGAGAAAATAAAGAAAGACAGGACAGCGGGATCGGGAGGACTATGAGTCATCGAGAGACTGTAGTGTGTTTATTAACCATGTAATGCCTTTTATACACAAATACTGAATAGGAGGTCTGTGAAGAGGAATGTATTCTTTGTTCCTCCTAATCTCTAAGGGAGAGACAGAGCAGAAGGACAAATTCTCGGCACAGCAAATCAGGCAGATTCTTAGTATCGTAAATTTCAGTAAATAGTTACAGACTTCTTGGCAAGCCATGAATGGTTCCTCTCATTCTACTGATAACCGCCATCCAAACAGGCCTGGGAAAACTGTGTGGGTAGGGGGCCAAGCCTTGCTAGCCCCTTCAGGTGCAAGGACCATGTCAGCTTACACCTGGTCTCCAACATGAATTGCCTATACTTGCTCAGGTTTCAGGCTTTGCTAAAATCTCTCAAGCCACAGCTGGGGCAGCATGTCCCAAAGCTATCAATAAGAGACCCATGAGCTAGCACTAGCACAAGCCTACCTTGTTTCACAGCTGGGCCTTGCCTGGGCACCTCCAAGCCCAATGCAAATAGCTCCTGCATGGTGGCCCCAATCAGTGGCTGACTTTGCACCTCCCTGGAGGCCCAGAGCCAGCGCACCCAGTGGACAGCTTCAAACCATGGCAGGTTACAACTCTACCCATCCATAATCTGCCCCCAAGGGGTAGATTCAGTGAGCACCAAAGTCCCACTGAAACAAGTCCTGATCCATAAAGATGTCTCCTACATAGCAGTTCTTTCATTGTAGATGTAGCTGGTCCTCACAGCCAATTGGCCTGGAGGTCAAGTCCTACCAGTGATGCCAACAGCAATCAAGGCTCAACTGCAGCAAAACTGTGCACACAGCCCACTCTGGGAGACACCTAGAGTGCCCAGCTCAGGTGACTGGGGAGGCTGAGCCATTGAGCCCTACAGGACACCTACTACACAAGGCCACTCTACCAATTCCAAGAAACATAGCAGCTCTACCTAATACATAGAAACAAACACAAGGAAGCAGCTAAAATGGGGAGACAAAGAAACATGTCACAATGAAAGAAATGTAAGCAAGCAAACTTTTGGATACAGAGTTCAAAACCATGGTTATAAGGTTACTCAAGTATCTTCATGAGACTTTAAAGGATATTAGTAAGAACATTAAAGACATGAAAAATGACCTGTCAGAAATTAAACATATACTAACTGAAATAAAGAATAATTTACACGGATTCAACATAATTTATTCAACAATAATTTACACGGAGTCTGATAATCAAGTCAATGATGTGAAATATGGGGAAGCAAAAACACCAATGAGAAGAACAAAAAGAAAAAAGAATTAAAAAATATGAAGATAGTGTAAGGAGCCTCTGGGACAACTTCAAGCATACCAACATTCGCATTATGGGGCTGCCAGAAGTAGATGAGAGAGAGCAAGATATTGAAAACCTATTTTAAGAAATAATGACAGAAAACTTCTCCTACCTCATGATAGAAACAGACTTACATGTCCAGGAAGTGCAGAGAATCCCAAACAAGATGAACCCAAAGAGGCCCACACCAAGACCCATCATAATTAAAATGCCATGGGCTAAATACAAAGAGATCATCTTAAAAGCAGCAAGATAAAAGCAGTTAGTTACCTACAAGGGAGCACCCATACAACTGTCAGCTGATTTCTCAACAGAAACTTTTCAGGCCAGAAGGGAGTGGCAAGAAATATTCAAAGTGATGAATAGCAAGAATCTACAACAACCAAGATTACTCTACCCAGCAAAGCTATCATTTAGAATTTAAGATCAGATAAAGAGCTTTACAAACAAGAGAAAGCTAAAGGAGTTCATCACCACCAAACCAGTATTGCAAGAAATGTTGAAGGGTATTCTTTAACAAGAAGAAGAAGAGATTTAAAAAACATGAATAATAAAGTGGCAACAAATACATCTATTAACAATTGAATCTAAAAATAAAAATTAACAAACAAGAAATCTAATGAACAAAATAAACTGGTCAATAAAACAGAACCAGAGGCATGGAAGCATGGAACAGACTGATGAATCTCAGAGGGAAGGGGGCAAGGGCAGTGGGCAGAGATTAACCAAAGATCTTACCTATGGACACAGACAGTAGGTGAAGGCCTGGGGTGGGTTTGGAATTGGGTGGAGAGGGGCAATGGGGGTAAAAGGGAGAACATCTGTAATACTCTCAATAATAAAGATTAAATAAATAAATATCAGTCTTATATATAACTGCTATAAAGTCAAATGGTTTTTATTATTTTGATCAACTACAATTGACTGCATGCTTCTATAAATAAGTCAGAAGCCACGACAGTACAAAAAGGAAACATTTAATAAAATACTTATTTAAACCTTACCACATATATAGCAATATGCTTAGTGTTGGGATTAGGTAAAGCAGAGATACAAACATGAATGTGAATGGTTCTTTCTTTACTGGAGCTCACATTCTGGTGGAGGAGACAGACAAATGAGGGAGATAATGAAGTGAGAGAAGTATAAGGGCAAGAATCCTGTGTGTGGAGAGCATTACTCACTATTTTTGACCCCACCATGGTCCTTCACATGTTTATGACCTTTAACATGCTAATCCATCTGGTCAGAATGTCTTCTACAATTTCCTTACCCTTTCCCTGATGAATCCTCAAAACCAGCTCAAATTTTACTTCCCTTACCTCAGATAACAGAATTACTTATTCCCTCCTTGGTATTCACTTAGCATTTATGAACAAATTTATGAGAACATATTATATTGTTCTGTAGCTATTTATGTGTTTGTCTCACCTAATAGAATGTGAGCACCTCATAGGGACTTGCCATATTTGTTTTAGAACCCTAAATACTTGGAGCAGTGCTGGGCCCATAGTATGCAGAGAAGGAGTGAAAAATTAGAACTTCCTAACTTCAAAGATCCAAATTGGCACAGTGATTTTATAATGTGGGAGGGTAGCTTTTGGATAACTTCCTAGTATTAATGTCTGAATAAATGATGAGTACAAGCCTAAGAGAAATACTACTTTGACATGCTTCTACAGTATAGTTGATTGTGAAGCAACCTACTATGACTGGGGTATGAAAATAGATCAGATGGATAACTGGTAGAGAATTTTACAGCTTATAAACAGCTTTTGAATGTTTTGCATTTAATCTTTACAAACCCTTATGAAATAGGTGCCATCATTGTTCTCACTTTACAGGTGAGAAAACTATGGCTCAGAGAGATATTATAATTTGCTTATGATCCCATAATTAGTTACAGTAGAGTTGGGACTAGCACTTTACTGACTCTCATTTTACTATAGTTGTCACTGCTTATTAAACAGTTCCACCTCTCTCTGCTGTAACAAACAGTAACAATGTCTTACATGTATACAATTTTACAACTTATAACATAATTTTATCATACATTTTCTTGTTCCTCACACCAGTCCTCTCAGCAGACAGATAAGAAAACAGACTCATAGGTGACATGCCTGCATAGAATCACACAGCTCTTGTAAGTGGTAGAAGGAAGATTTGAACCCATATCTCCTGACTCCAACTCCAAATACAGAAAGTTTCCCACTATTATTTGACTCACCTATTCCTGTTTGGAACCTTCAAGGATCACCAACAAGCTAGGCTGATGGGGCAGGCAGGAGAGTACCTCTGGCACAACATGGTTGACACATTTAGTATAACATCTATTGCATTATTACATATTCCTTATTCTAAAAGCCTCTGAAATATTTTAAAACTATTTCTTTTTTTTCAATCCTTACCCAAGGATATTTTTCCATTGAATTTTAGAGAGAGTGGGAGAGAGAGAGAAAGACAGAGAGAAATATCGATGTGAGAGAAACACATCAATTGGTTGCCTCCTGCACGAGTCCCTACCAGGGCCCAGGCAGGGAGAAGCCTGCAACCAAGGTACGTGCCCTTGACTGGAATAGAACACCAGACTCTTCATTCCATTTTTAAAACTATTTCTTATGAACTTCACTGACCACAGAAGTGTAGTGCTGCTGAGATAGAACAAAGCTGTTGAAAACAACAGCATATAACTTTCTGAGGAAGTGAAAACAAATAGTGTATTGTTTTATTTTTAAATTTTTTAATTGATTTCATAGTGGAAGGGAGGGAGAGAGAGAGAAAAAAACATCAATGATGAGAGAGAATAATTGATTGGCTGCCTCTTGCACGCCCCCCGGGCATGTTCCCCTACTGGGAATCGAACTGTGACCTCCTGGTTCATAGGTTGATGCTCAACTGCTGAACCACGCCAGCCAGGCAATGTATTGGTTTAAATAAGGAGAATTAAGACTTAGGAGCGTCTAATAACATCTGTTCCACCTCCCACCTTTCCCTTCTACTTCAATTTGCCTATCAATACATTTCAGATTTCTTCTTGAGGATCTTTGGGGATAACCAGACTTAAGTTGATGACATCATAACAATGGATGCAATACTGCATCCATTCCTCAGAACTGTCCTGACTATTCAGTCCTTTCTCATTTTAGTCTAATTATTTGCACATGAAGAAAAAAAAAAACAGAATATACTCTAGTCCATTCATTTTTCAAAGCAATTGAATTGGAGAGAATAAAAAAAGATCAAGCTCAGTATTATTAACTGAATGTAATACTTAATACACGTTTATTGCTGTTAAAGTTATAAAACAGGCACTATTTTTTTTTCCAGTTTACTGGAAGTATAGAATGGCATAGGCACATTTCCCTACAGCTTTTGACCAAGAGTCTTAGGAGTGGGAGTGTGTAGCATAAAGAGAAAGAGAGAGGCCCTCACTGGTTTGTCTCAGTGGACAGAGCATCAGCCTGCGGACTGAAAGGTCCTAGGTTCGATTCCGGTCAAGGGCACATGGCCGGTTGCAGACTGGATCCCCACTGGGGGGTGGGGGTGTAGGAGGCAGCCTATCAATTATTCTCTCTCATTATTGATGTTTCTCTCTCCCTCTCCCTTCTTCTCTGAAATAAATAAAAATATATTTTTAAAAAAGAAAGAGAGAGAATGGAGAGGAGGGAGAGAAAAGGGGAGAGGTAAAAGAGGAGATAAGAAAGCAAAAGAGAAATAAAGAACTTCACAAATGAGTCATGGAAATTGGAGCCACTTTAATAACAACTCCCCAGGCGTCACTAGAGTGACTAGAGAACACACATTCACTGCACAGTTACTCTAACAGAGACCATCTCCTGTAGTGTATGATGCAGCTTTCCTACATGAATTTAAGCTGATTTTTTCCAGACTTTATATAGCAAGAAGTAACTGGTAAGTATGTAAACTACAGCTTTCTTGTCCTCCTAGAACATTAAACACTACAAATGCTTTGTGTGAGAGATGGAATCAGTACAAATTAAGGTTATATTTACCAATATGGTTTTAATTAGTTTTGACAACAGAGTGTATGTGTGTAATGCAAGGTGTTTTAGATGTGCTATGGATGTAAGTCCTTCCTAATGGGATAAATGGTGGTGGAAGGTAGCAGGAAAATGAACCCTAGGTCAAAACCTAGGAATAATGGGTCTTGAAATCAAATCACTGTGTGTCTATTATGTTTGAAATCCTAAAAGGATGAATGGATCATGAAAATCAACAGCCTATTATTTTCCTATCAATATTTTGCATAAAAATTCAACGTTTGATGTGGGGGCAAGGGACAAGAATTGAAGCCATCTAATCATACAAAGCTATAAAATTTTAAATAAGTTAAGCTGTGCTTAGTTCTTATGGTGACAATTTTTAATATATTTTTATTGATTTAAGAGAGGAAGGGAGAGGGAGAGAGATAGAAACATCAATGACGAGAATCATTGATTGGCTGCTTCCTGCAGGCCTCCCCCCTCACCCCACGCCGGGGAATGAGCCGCAACCAGGGCATGTGCCATGACTGGGAATGGAACCGTGACTTCCTGGTTCATAGGTCGATGCTCAACCATTGAGCCACACCGGCTGGGCTTGTGATGACAATTTTTGCTGTGACATACATCATACTGAGAATGCACGGAAGACAAAAAAATGCAACAAGAAAAAAAGAAAAATCCAATTTTATTTTAGAGGGTAGTGTAAAAACAGACAGTCCAAGAAGCATGTTCTCAGTGCTTGAGGAAAATCTCATTTTCACAAACCATAGAAAATATGCTATTTCTTGTACTTATTTCTTTGCTATTTCTTATACTTATTTCTTTGCTGTTTCTTATACTTATTTCTTTGCTAAGTGTTACGTACCTATAAACCATTTAAGAGTGTGTGAATTAGTGGGTGTAATTGGAGATTGAGGAAGCAGTGAAGCAAGTCTTTATCTCCTTTATGATATAATTGCTGTATATAATTGATTTAATATAAATAAAAATGGAAACATTTTATTTATTTTTAAATATGTTTTTATTGATTTTTTTATAGAGAGAGGACAGGAGAGAGAGAGAGAGAGAGAGAGAGAGAGAGAGAGAGAGAGAGAGAGAGACTCAATGTGAGAGAGAAACATCAATCAGTTGCCTCCCACAGGTACCCTAACCTGCTACCTGGGTAAGTGCCCTGACCGGGAATTTAACAGGTGACCTTTCGGTGCACAGGGTGATGATCAACCAACTGAGCCACACTGGCCAAGGTGGAAGATTTTGGATTATCTCAATTAGCCTTCATGTGAACTCTTTACATTTTTAGAATCAGTAAGTATTTCAAGTCCCTTTGCTTCCCAAGCATTAAAAAACCTTACACTTTGTTTCTCCCTAGGATTTGTGTAACTTATTCCAATGATGTCCTTGACACAGGGAATTAAAGTTGGCCTATATAAGTTAATAACAACCCAAATCTGGGTTTTATAAGTAATGATGTAGTCCTGTTGATTGAAAGTGTGTATGTGAAAGCACTTAGGTAACTTTAATATGCAGTGTAAATGGAAATGATATAACTATTCCTAAAGTTTCACAATACAATACAGATTTAGATTTGTTCCTCTTTAAAACTAATTCCTTAAAAATGGTACAGTTCAAAAAGTAGAAACTAAGAAAAGAGCTTAATGTTCTCATGATGACTGAACTATAGTTCCTTCTCATTTACCTGGGCCCCACTAAAATGCCCACGTAGTAGATAATTTTATTCACATATTTTATTTTTAAAGTACATTTTATTTCAGAAAGGGAAAGAGAGCTAGAAACATCAATAATGAGAGAGAGTCATTGATAGGTTGACTCCTGCACACCCCCTACTGGGGATTGAACCCACAACTCAGGCATGTGCTCTGACTGGGAATCGAACTGTGACCTCATGCTTCATAGATTGACACTCAACCACTGAGCCACACTGGCCAGGCTATACACATATTTTCTTTGAGGATGCCTGCTATGAAAAAAATGATAAAGGGGAAAGGGAAGGGCAGTTCTCTAAACAGGTATTTCTAAGTCTTTCTCAAAACACTCCTTTATACAGCACAGCTTGAGATTTAACAATTCCACAAATAATAAAGTGGTTTAACCATATGTAGATAATTGAGAATTTACTATTCTGTTCTTTTTTAAAATGTTATTTTATTGTTGAGAGTATTATGGATGTCCTCTGCTTTCTCCCTCCACCCATCTCTCACCCCATCCCACGCCTTCACCTGTCTATTGTCTGTGTCTATGGGCTATGACTAATTTGTACTTCTAAATCCCTTCACGCTTTTCACCCATTCCCCCAAACCCCCACCCATCTGTCAACCATCAAAATGATCTCTGTATCTATAAGTCTGTTATTGTTCTGCCTGATTGTTTATTTTTATATTTAATTGTTGATAGATATGTATTTATTATCATTTTATTGCTCCTATCCTTGATATTTTTTCTTCTTATCAAAGAAGACGCTTTAACATTTCATGTAATACTCCTTTAGTTTTTTCTTGTCTGGGAATCTCTCTAACCTTCAATTCTAAATTATATCTCTGCTGCAGGGAGTAATCTTGGTTGTCGATCATCTGTCTTATTGACCAGTTTATTTTGTTCATTGGATTTCTTGTTTGTTTATTTTTAGATTAAATTGTTAATGGATGTATTTGTTGCCACTTTATTATTCATTTTTTAAATCTCTTCTTCTTGTTAAAGAATACCCTTCAACATTTCTTGCAATACTGGTTTGGTGGTGATGAACTCCTTTAGCTTTCTCTTGTTTGTAAAGCTCTTTATCTGATCTTAAATTCTAAATGATAGCTTTGCTGGGTAGAGTAATCTTGGTTGTTGTAGATTCTTGCTATTCATCACTTTGAATATTTCCTGCCACTCCCTTCTGGCCTGCAAAGTTTCTGTTGAGAAATCAGCTGACAGTTGTATGGGTGCTCCCTTGTAGGTAATTAACTGCTTTTATCTTGCTGCTTTTAAGATTATCTCTTTGTATTTAGCCCATGGTATTTTAATTATGATGGGTCTTGGTGTGGGCCTCTTTGGGTTCATCTTGTTTGGGACTCTCTGTGATTCCTGGAGTTGTATGTCTATTTCTTTCACCAGGTAAGAAAATGTTTCTTTCATTAGTTTTTCAAACAGGTTTTCAATATCTTGCTCCCTGTATTCTCTTGCCAATACCTCATGATATGAATGTTAGTATTCTTGAAGTTGTCCCAGAGGCTCCTTACACCATCTTCATATTTTTTAATTCTTTTTCTCTTCTGATTGGGTGTGTTTTGCTTCCTCATATTCCAAATCGCTGATTTCATTCTTAGTGTACTCTATTGTTGGTTCCCTGTAAATATTCTTTTTTTTCAATTTTTTTATTAGGTATTATATGTGTACATATCTTACCATTGCCCCCCCACCCCACTCCCATATATGCCCTCACCCCTCAGAGTTTTGCGTCCATTGGTTATGCTTATATGCATGCATACAAGTCCTTTGATTGATCTCTTATCTTCCCCACCTCTCCCTAACCTTCCTGCTGTAATTTGACAGACTATTTGATGCTTTACTGCCTCTGTATCTATCTTTTTGTTCAAGATTATAATGTTCATTATTATCCATAAATGAGTGAGATCATGTGGTATTTTTCTTTCATTGACTGGCTTATTTCACTTAACATAATGTTCTCCAATTCCATCCAGGTTACTGCAAATGGTAAGAATTCCTTCTTTTTTATGACAGCATAATATTCCATTGTGTAGATGTACCATAGTTTTCTGATCCAGTCATATGCTGATGGGCACCTAGGTTGTTTCCAGATCTTAGCTATTGTAAATTGTGCTGCTATGAACATAGGGATGCATATATCCTTTCTGATTGGTGTTCCCAGTTTCTTAGGATATATTCCTAGGAGTGGGATTACTGGGTCAAATGGGAGTTCCATTTTCAGTTTTTTTAGGAAACTCCATACTGCTCTCCACAGTGGCTGCACCAGTCTGCATTCCCACCAGCAGTACACGAGGGTTCCTTTTTCTCCGCATCCTCGCCAACACTTGTTTGTTGATTTGTTGATGATAGCCATTCTGACAGGTGTGAGATGGTACCGCATTGTTGTTTTGATTTGCATCTCTCTGATAATTAGTGACGTTGAGCATGTTTTCATGTGTCTCTTGGCCTTCCTTCTGTCTTCTTTGGAAAAGATTCTATTTAGGTCCGTTGCCCATTTTTTTATTTGATCATTTATCTTCCTTTTATTAAGTTGTATAAGCTGCCTGTAGATGTTGGAGATTAAACCTTTATCAGTGATGCCATTTGCAAATATGTTCTCCCATGTAGTGGGCTTTCTTGTTGTTTTGTTGATAGTTTCTTTTGCTGTAAAAAAGCTTTTTATTTTGATGTAGTCCCATTTGTTTATTTTCCCTTTAGCTTCCATTGCCCTAGGGGCAGTATCGATGAAGAAGTTCTTTTGGCATATGTCTGAGATTTTGCTGCCTGTGGATTCCTCTAGTATTTTTATGGTTTCCCGTCTTATGTTTAAATCCTGTATCCATTTTGAGTTTATTTTTGTGTATGGCGTAAGTTGGTGATCTAGCTTCATTTTTTTGCATGTATCTGTCCAATTTTCCCGACACCATTTATTGAAGAGACTGTCTTGACTCCATTGTATGTTCATGCCTCCTTTGTCAAATATTAATTGAGCATAGTGGTTTGGGTCAATATCTGGATTCTCTATTCTGTTCCATTGATCTATATGTCTGTTCTTGTGCCAGTACCAGGCTGTTTTGAGAAGAGTGGCTTTGTAATACAGCTTTAAATCTGGTATTGAGATCCCTCCTACTTTATTCTTCTTTCTCAGGATTGCTGTGGTTTTCGGCATATTTTTTTATTCCAGATGAATTTTTGGAGAGTTCTTTCAAGGTCTGTGAAATATGCCATTGGTATTTTAATGGGGAGTGCATTGAATCTATAGATTGATTTGGGTAGTATGGACATTTTAATGATATTGATTCTACCAATCCATGAACATGGTATGTTCTTCCATCTGTTTACATCTTCCTCTATCCCTTTTATCAGTGTCCTGTAGTTTTCCGTGTATAGGTCTTTTACCTCCTATGTTCATGAGGGATATTGGTCTGTAATTCTCTTTCATTGTGTTGTCTTTTTCTGGTTTTAGTTAAGTTTATTCCTAGGTATCTTAATTTTTGAGCGATGATAAATGGGATTGCCTTTTTAGTCTCTCTTTCTATAAGTTCACTATTGGTGTATAGAAAGGCCATAGATTTATTGGTGTTAATTTTGTATCCTGCTACATTGCCGAATTCATTTATTAAGTCTATTAGTTTTTTGACAGAGTTTTTCAGATTTTTTATGTACAATATCATGTCATCTGCAAATAAAGACAGCTTTACTTGTTCTTTTCCAATTTGCATGCCTTTTATTTCTTCTTCTTGTCTAATTGCAATGGCTAATACTTCCAGTACTATGTCAAACAGGCGTGGTGAGAGTGGGCATCCCTGTCTTGTTCCTGTTCTTAGGGGAAATGTTTTTAGTTTTTGTCCATTGAGTATGATGTTTGCTGTGGGTTTATCATATATAGATTTTATTATGTTGAGGTATGATCCTTCTATTCCCACCTAGTTGAAAGTTTTTATCAAGAAAGGGTGTTGGATATTGTCAAATGCTTTTTCTGCATCAATTGATATGACTATTTGTCATATATGGCTTTTGTGATGTTGAGGTATGATCCTTTTATTCCCACCTTGCTGAGAGTTTTTATCAAGAAAGGGTGCTGGATTTTGTCAAATGCCTTTTCTGCATCAATTGATATGACTATTTGACTGTTATCTCTCAATTTGTTTATGTGATGTATCACATTTATTTATTTGCCAATATTGTACCATCCTTGCATCCCCGGAATAAATCCTGCTTGATCATGGTGTATGATCTTTCTGATGTACAGCTGGATCCGATTTGCTAGAATTTTGTTAAAGATTTTGGCATCTATGTTCATGAGGAATATTGGCCTGTAATTCTCTTTCGTTGTGTTATCTTTATCTGGTTTTGGTATTAGGGTGATGCTGGCTTCATAGAAGGAGCTTGGAAGTGTTCCTTCCTCTTGAATTTTCTGGAATAGTCTGAGGAGGATAGGTTTTAGTTCTTCCTTGAATGTTTTTTTTTTTTTTTTTTACCATTCTTTTTTTTTTTTTTAATTTCTTTATTGATTAAGGTGTCACATATTTGTCCTCATCCCCCCATTCCCATCCCACCCCTCTCCCCACGCAGGCCCCAATCCCCTGTTGAACTTAACCGTTGGATAGGCTTATATGCATGCATGCAGGTACTTTGGTTGAACTCTCCCCCTCCCCCCACCCTCCCCCTACCCTCCCCTATCCTCCCTCTGAGGCCCGATAGTCCGATAGATGCCTCCTTACTTCTGGTTCTGTTCTTGTTCCTCAGTCTATGTTGTTCATCATTTCCTCTAGATGAACAAGATCAAATGTCACTAGATATATACTAATAAGAACTGACTGTGAGACGAGCAATAATAGTTATGCTGACAGGCAAATGAATCAATCTGTAGCGAGCTTCCCCCTGGACCAACAGTTCTTTTGAGACCCAATTTCGATGACCAGTAGTTCCTTATGTGTACATGTCAGCACTGACCCCTCAGCTCTGGATGGTGGACAAATGGTGGCAATGGAGGTCCGACTCCCTCTGGTTTGGTCTCGGCCGAACCCAGGGGCACAGCGTCACCTGGACTAAGGGGCACGTGGCCTCACCCATACCCAAGGGGCGCGTGGTCTCACCCGGGCCTGGGACCCAGCCTCACCCGGATGGATCGAGGGGCGCACGGCCTCACCCGGACCCAGGATCTGGCTTCACCCGTACCCAGGGATGCTTGGCCTCTCCCAGACCCAGGGGCACGTGGCCTCACCTGGGATTAGTTTCACAAGGCCTCACCTGGATCCAGGGACACATGGTCTCTCCCGGACCCAGGGACGCTTGGCCTCGCCCAGACCCAGGGCCACTTGGGCTCACCCGGGCCTAGGTGCACGAGGCCTCACCCGGATCCAGGGACACATGGTCTCACCCGGACCCAGGGACGCTTGGCCTCTCCCAGACCCAGGGCCACTTGGGCTCACCCGGGCCTAGGTGCACGAGGCCTCACCCCGATCCAGGGACACATGGTCTCACCTGGACCCAGGGACGCTTGGCCTCTCCCAGACCCAGGGCCACTTGGGCTCACCCGGGCCTAGGTGCACGAGGCCTCACCCGGATCCAGGGACACATGGTCTCACCCGGACCCAGGGATGCTTGGCCTCTCCCAGACCCAGGGCCACTTGGGCTCACCCGGGCCTAGGTGCACGAGGCCTCACCCGGATCCAGGGACACATGGGATCACCCGGACCCAGGGACGCTTGGCCTCTCCCCGACCCAGGGCCACTTGGGCTCACCCGGGCCTAGGTGCACGAGGCCTCTCCCGGATCCAGGGACGCATGGTCTCACCCAGACCCAGGGACGCTTGGCCTCTCCCAGACCCAGGGCCACCAGGGCTCACCCGGGCCTAGGTGCACGAGGCCTTACCCGGATCCAGGGACACATGGTCTCACCCGGACCCAGGGATGCTTGGCCTCTCCCAGACCCAGGGCCACTTGGGCTCACGCGGGCCTAGGTGCACAAGGCCTCACCCGGATCCAGGGACACATGGTCTCACCCGGACCCAGGGACGCTTGGACTCTCCCCCACCCAGGGCCACTTGGGCTCACCCGGGCCTAGGTGCACGAGGCCTCACCCGGATCCAGGGACGCATGGTCTCACCTGGACCCAGGGACGCTTGGCCTCTCCCAGACCCAGGGCCACCAGGGCTCACCCGGGCCTAGGTGCACGAGGCCTTACCCGGATCCAGGGACACATGGTCTCACCCGGACCCAGGGATGCTTGGCCTCTCCCAGACCCAGGGCCACTTGGTCTCATCCGGGCCTAGGTGCACGAGGCCTCACCCGGATCCAGGGACACATGGTATCACCCGGACCCAGGGATGCTTGGCCTCTCCCAGACCCAGGGCCACTTGGGCTCACCCGGGCCTAGGTGCACGAGGCCTCACCCAGATCCAGGGACGCATGGTCTCACCCGGACCCAGGGACGCTTGGCCTCTCCCCGACCCAGGGCCACTTGGGCTCACCCGGGCCTAGGTGCACGAGGCCTCACCCAGATCCTGGGACGCATGGTCTCACCCGGACCCAGGGACGCTTGGCCTCTCCCAGACCCAGGGCCACTTGGGCTCACCCGGGCCTAGGTGCACGAGGCCTCATCCGGATCCAGGGACGCATGTTCTCGCCCGGACCCAGGGACGCTTGGCCTCTCCCAGACCCAGGGCCACTTGGGCTCACCCGGGCCTAGGTGCACGCGGCCTCACCCGGATCCAGGGACACATGGACTCGCCTGGACCCAGGGGTGTGTGGGCTCTCCCAGACCCAGGGGCGCTTGGCCTCGCCCGGGCACGGGATCCAGCGTCATCCGGGTCCAGGGGCACTTGGCCTCACCCGGACCCGGAGTCCGGCCTCACCTGGACCCAGGGGCATGTGGCCTCACCTAGACCCAGGGACGTGAGGCCTCATTTATACCCAGAGGCGTGTGACCACACCCGAGCCCAGAGGCGCGCAACCCCGCCCGCACCCAGGTCTCAGCGGGGCCCCGTCTTCCCGATCCCAATTCCTGCCGGTCAATCCCCCCTCAGCAATTCCCCTGGCCATCCTTCCAGAGCTCCAGTATGGCTGCTGCAGAACTCGTTGGGCGGCGGCTCGGCGAAGCTCCGGTGCACCCGGTGCATGGCGGTGGGCCAGTCTGGCGTCGCTGCGTCGGCCCTTGGGTCTGCATCGGTGGCCGGTCGCCGAGCATGCGCACCTGGCTGCTTCTGGGGCGTTGAGATTCTTGACGGACTCAGAGGTCAGCAAGCGCGGAGTCTCCCACCCCATGTCTCATAGGTGCTCTTCTGTCCGTGCTTGGCTGCCAGTGGAGCCGTCCCCTCAGCCGGAGACCGCCGGGGGAACTGTGCCGAGCACGTTCCAGGCCGCTGTTGTATCGCCTGAGCCATAGTTCTTTTGTGTCGCCTGAGCTGTAGTTCTTAAAGTGTGGTCTTTGGGTCACCGGCATCAGCATCATCCCACATACCCCTCTTTTATTCTAGTTGTAGAGCATCTACTCAGCTAGCCCTATGGTGGTCTTGGATGGTGTCTGCTCTGCTCTCTTGTCGTAGTCTCAAAGTTGTTGTGGTAGGCAACAATCAGGCTTCCGCCCTATGCCTCCATCTTGGTCCTCCTTTGTATAGTTAAGTCATGATTGTTGTTGGTGTCACTGGGGGGGCTCTCTTTGTCTATAAAGGAAGAGTTGCTGTGCAGGAGACACGTTTATGGGCCGGGTCTTGGTGCAGCAAAGCTTTGGCGCTCACTGAATATTCCCGTTGAATGTGTCCCTTATGCACGTGGTTGAAATCTGGTGTCATCTCCCACAGACCACTAGATGCCCTCGTTTCTGGGTCTCCAATGGGGTGTAGATCAGCTACTGCCTTAGGCACTCAGCAAGGATTACAGCAAAAACTGTAGTTTCTTCCTCCTGTCTGAGTGGCCCTGGAGCAGTCCGACTAGAACAGCGGATCATCTGGTCCGCTGCCAGAGGGCAGGCCACCCACATGCATAAGCCGTTGCTTGGGGCGCAGGTGTGCCTGCAAGACTTGCGGGGCAGGTCTTCAAAACGTGCGGGGCGGGTCCCAGGGCGGGGCGGGGTCTCAGGGTGCCAACAGGCCATGGTGCGGCGAGCCGCGATGGCTGTGAGTCTGGTCCTTCTGCCTTCCACGTATCTAAGTCCCATCGTTCCGCACTCCAGCGCAGCAAACACTGATTGCTGGGCGCACCTCTGCAAGAGTCCCGCCTCTCCCCGCAGGCATCTGGGTCTCCCGGGGTTCGCCAGAAGATGGGTTTCAGGGTGATGGAGAGCTAATCTCCCTTAGGTTTGGAACAAAAGCCCCTTTCCCCCACCACCAGCCAGACCCACGCACCTCCACACCTCATCCCCTCTGATTTCGCTGGGTGCGAGGCAACAGAACAGCCTTTAACCTCCGCCGCCATCTTTTTCAAACTTCCCGATTTGTACTTCTTAATCCCTTCATTTCAGTCAACTCTACTGAAGTCTAGCGCCGCTGGGAGGTGCACGGAAAGGGCGCCCAGGCCTCCGTCCGGTGTGCGGTGCGCGCGTCCCGCGGAACCAGGCGCACGAGGGCCGCGCGGCTGGGATGGGCGCTGAGCGGCCGCCGAGCTCCAGGCACCGCCATCGCTGTGTTCCGGATGTCGCCGCCGCGGCGTCCCCCCAATTTATACTTCTTAATCCCTTGAATTCAGTCAACTCTACTGAAGTCTAGCGCCGCCGGGAGGTGCACGGAGAGGGCGCCCGGGCCTCCGTCCGGTGTGCGGGGCGCGCGGCCCGCGGCACCAGGCGAGCGGGGGCTGCGCAGCGGGGACGGGTGCTGGGAGGCTGCCGGGCTCCGGGCGCCGCCGCTGCGGCGGCGTCCCCAGCGTCCCGGGCCGGGCGGCCTGCGGGGGCGGCGGAGTTGCGAAAGTTAGTGAGTTTCCCAGGGTTTCGCCCGGAATGGGGTTCAGTGCAATCGGAGCCGGTGCTCAGCGCACTCCGGAGCCTTTATCTCCTTCCTGCCAGTGAACTCCGGCCAGGTCATCAGCCGCCCCCTCCTCTCCGGTTCCATCCTCCCCGCAGGCGCGTGTGCTCGTGTCTCCGCCCGTTTCTCCATACCTCAGGCTTTTACGGCTTCCCCGACTGTCCCCGTGGCCTTCTCCTTCTCCCCAGCTGTGGGCATTTCAGTCCACCAACTTTCCTGTGGTTCTGGACGATGTCCGTTCTGACCTCTAGTTGTATTTTTGAAATTGTTGTGCCCGGCTGCAGGTTAGGTGTTTAACCTATGCCGCCATCTTGGTTTCTCTTGAATGTTTGTTAAAACTCCCCTGTGAAGCCATCTGGCCCCGGGCTTTTGTTTGCTGGAAGCTTTTTGATGACTGCTTCAATTTCTTCCATAGTTATTGGCCTACTGAGCTGTTTAGATTCTTCTTGATTGATTTTTGGAAGGTTATATTTTTCTAGGAATATGTCCATTTCCTCCAAGTTGTCCAGTTTGTTGGAATAGAGTTGTTCG
Organism: Eptesicus fuscus; assembly: GCF_027574615.1. Taxonomy (NCBI): domain Eukaryota; kingdom Metazoa; phylum Chordata; class Mammalia; order Chiroptera; family Vespertilionidae; genus Eptesicus; species Eptesicus fuscus. The sequence continues at coordinate 42,982,767 of NC_072473.1, forward strand.
TAGTATTTTTTAACAATCCTTTGTATCTCAGAGGGGTCTGTTGTTATTTCACCTCTTTCATTTCTGATTTTGTTTATTTGGGTCCTCTCTCTTTGCTTCTTGGTGAGCTTGGCTAGAGGTCCATCAATCTTGTTTATCCTTTCAAAGAACCAGCTTTTGGTTTTGTTGACCTTTTGTATTGATTCTTTGTTCTCTATGTCATTTATCTCTGCTTTGATCTTTGTTATTTCCTTTCTTCTGGTTACACTGGGCATTTCTTGCTGCTCTTTTTCTAGCTCTTTGAGTTGTAGGGTTAGGTAATTTATTACCATTGTTTCTTGTTTTTTGCAATAGGCTTGTAGAGCTATGAACTTCCCTCTCAAGACTGCTTTCGCTGTGTCCCATAGATTTTGGATTGTTGTGTTTTCATTGTCATTTGTTGCCATGATGTTTTTTATTTCTTCCTTGATCTCTCTGGTGACCCAGTCCTTGTTTAATAGCATGCTGTTTAGTCTCCATGTGTTTGATTTCTTTGGATTGTATTTATTGTAGTTGATTTCCAGTTTTATGCCACTGTGATCTGAGAAGATGCTTGATATAATTTCTATCTTCTTGAATTTGAAGAGACTTTGCCTGTGACCCAGCATATGGTCTATCTTTGAAAATGATCCATGTGCACTTGAGAAGAATGTATATTCTGTGGCTTTGGGGTGACATGTTCTGAAGATGTCAATTAATTCCTTCTGGTCTAGTGAGTCATTTAGGATTGCTGTTTCTTTGCTGATTTTTTGTTTAGAGGATTTGTGCAATGGTGATAGTGGGGTATTAAAGTCTCCTACTATGATTGTATTGCTATTAATCTCTCCCTTGATATCCTCCAGGAGGTTTTTTTTTTATGTATTTGGGTGCTCCTATATTGGGAGCATATATGTTTACCAGAGTTATTTCTTCTTGTTGGATTTCTCCCTTTAGTATTATGAAGTGGCCTTCCTTATCTCTTGTTATGGCATTTACTTTGAGGTCTATTTTGTCAGATATAAGTATTGCTACTCCAGCTTTTTTTCATTTCCATTTGCCTGAAAGATATTTTTCCATCCCTTCACTTTCAATCTGTGTGAGTCTCTTGTTCTGAGGTGGGTCTCTTGTAGACAGCATATATATGAGTCATGTTTTTTTATCCATTCAGCCACTCGATGTCTTTTGATTGGAGCATTTAGTCCATTTACATTTAAAGTTATTACTGAAAGGTATTTGTTTGTAGTCATATCTATTTTTGTGTCTGTATTCCTTCTTACCTGTTTATTTCTTCTTTTTACAGTATTCCCTTTAGCAATTCTTGCATAGCTGGTTTGGTGGTGATAAACTCCCTGAGCCTTTTTTTGTCAGTGAAGCTCCTGATTTCCCCTTCAATTTTGATTGATAGTCTTGCTGTATATAGTATTCTTGGATTCAGTCCTTTGCTTTGCAACACTTTGTATACCTCCTTCCATTCACTTCTAGCTTGTTGTGTTTCTGTTGAGTAGTCATTTGACAATCTGATGGGTGTTCCTTTGTAGGTAACTCTCTGTCTCTCTCTTGCCGCCTTTAAGATTCTCTCTTTATCATTTATATTTGCCATTGAAATTATGACATGTCTCGGTGTGGGTCTTTTGGGGTTGATCCTGCTTGGGACTCTCTGTACTTGCGCAACTTTTATCTTTCCCATATCCGGGAAGTTTTCTGTCATTATTTCTTCAAATAGATTTTCTAATCCCTGCTGCTCTTCTTGTCCTTGTGGCAGCCCTATTATACGCATGTTACTTCGTTTCATGTTGTCCCGAAGCTCCCTTAGGCTTTCCTCCTGCTTTTTAATTTTTTTCTCCAATTGCTGTTCAGATTGAGCTTGTTTCTGTACCTGATCTTCTAACTCACTAATTCGGTCCTCTGCTTCTTGTAGTCTACTGTTGAAACTTTCCATGGTGTTTTTGATTGTAGCTATATCACTTTTCGTTTCTTCCTGATTCTTGCATAAGTTGTTGATTTTCTCCTCCATCCGATGTATAAATTCCACGACCATTACTCTGAACTCCTTTTTGGTCATGTTGCAAGCTTCAGTTTCACTAATTTCCTTTCCTGGCGACTCCACTATTTCTTTCCTCTGTGAGTTATTTCGTTTCCCCATTCTGGCTATCACCAGAAAGCTCAAGCTTCCATTTGCGTAGACCTGGGCCATGTGTTGTGGGGACTTCGCTCCACCCAAGTTTCACTGAAGTGCTCTGACACTAGGACATGTGGCTGCTGTTGGTTGGTGGGAACCAGACTTGCCCAGGGTCAGTGTCCCCTGTGTTCCGTGTGGTCTCGTGTGCACACTTAGAATCAGGGGCCCTGTCTGCACCACACTGTTGGTATGTGCCGAAAATGAGATCCTTAGCATGTGCCAGGAGTCAGAGTTTCCCTGTGTCTGCACCAAGAATCGAGTGTCAGAGTCTCTGTTGCCTTGTGTGGTTTCTCGTTGAGAATCAGGGTCCCTGTGTGTGCATGCACCAACAATTGGGGTCGCTGGCTCTTAGTGTGAATGCGCTGTGAGTCAGGGATCCCAGGCAGCTGTGTCCGGCCTGCCAAATTCCCTGAAGTGGAGCTGCGTCCTATGTGTGCTCTCTCTACTGAGCCAAACCAGCTAGGGTGCACACTCTCAAATTCCTGAAGGTGAGCTGACTCCGTGCACTCTCCCAGATTCCCCGAAGGGGGGCGGGGTCCGTCCTGCACGCCAAATTCCCCAAAGGGAAGCCCCTCTGTGCACGCTCTATGATTCCCCGAAGGGGGAGCTGTGACCCTCAAGCCAAATTCCCCCAAGGGGAGCCCTCTGTGTGCACTGACAGATTTCCCTGACGGGGAGCTGCTTCTGTCCCACGCACCAACTTCCTTAAGGGGGAGCACGTCCCTGTGCAAAGCTCTGAAGCTTGGGCGAGGGCCGGGTCTATCAGTTACTATGGCGCTATCCGCATGCCTGCAGGGAGGGTGATAGGCTCTTTGACTCACAGAAATCTGCCTGGAAGTCTAGATTCTAGTTGTTTGTTGGTCTGAAGCTGTGAAAGCAATTCTCTGTCCCCAGTGGCTGCAGGGTCCTGGTTTGTGTCAGAAGCCAGGATCTGAGTCTCAGGCAGCTCTATTTCTCAAGATGGCATGGTCTCCGCGTTCGCACCAGCTGCCGAGAAGTGTCAGCTTTATGCGCAGGGCTCCGCCGTCTAGGACTGCCCGGTTAGGCAGCCCATTGGGAGACCTGCAGAATCTAACTAACCCTAGCTCATACACACACACACACCACACACGTCTACACTCTCCTCTATGGGTTCCTCACTCACTCTCTCTCTCTCTCCCTACCTTCCTGCCGGTCACCATCTTTTTTCTCTCTGTACCCTGTAAATATTCTTCATTTAAGTTAGTGTAGCCTTCATTTCTGACTGGTTCTTCTTTATGTTGTTGATGTACTCACTAAGTTTCTTGAAGTCCTCACTAAGTTCCTTGAACATCCTTATAACCATTGTTTTGAACTCTGTATCTAGTAGTTTGTTTGCTTCCAATTAATTTAGTTCTTTTTTCTGGATATTTCTTCTGTTCTTTAATTTGTGACATATTTCTTTGTCTCCACATTTTTGCTACTTCCCTGTATTTGTTTCTATGCATTAGGTAGAGCTGCTATGTCTCTTGGAATTGGTAGAGTGGCCTTTTGTAATAGGTGTCATGTAGGGCCCAGTGGCTCAGCCTCCCCAGTCACCTGGGCTGGGAACTCCAGGTGCAGCCCTGTGGGAGCTTTGTGCACTGTGCAACTGTAGCTGAGTCTTTCTTGATATTGACACCACTGGGAGGTATTGACCACCAGGCCAAACAGTTAGGAGGATCAGCTGCTACTACAGCAGAAAACCTGCTGTGCAAGACACACCCCTATGGAGTAGGACTTGCTTTAGTGGGTCTTTGGTGCTCACCAAGTCTGCCCCGTGAGTGTGTTACTCATGAATGTGGTAGGGTTGTAACTGTGTGGTCAAAGCTGATGACCAGGTGCACTGGGGCCTCCCTGGAGGTGGAAAGTCAATCACTGCCTGTACCCAGCCCAGCGCCACCCAGCGTGAGTTACAAAGCGTTCTGGAGATGGCTGCTAATTGTGTTGGGCTTGGAACTTCCAGGAGGAGGCCAAGCTAGGACCCAAGGCAAGTACCAGGCCTGGGGCCAGTTATTAAGAAGTACAGGTCACTCTCACCACTACTGTTTGACATAATACTGGAAGTATTAGCCATTGCATTACACAAGAAGAAGAAATAAAAGGCATTCAAATTGGAAAAGAAGTAAAACTGGCCTTATTTGCAGATGACATGATATTGTACATAAAAAACCTGAAAGATTCCATCAAAAAACTATTACACTTAATAAATGAATTCAGCAATGTAGCAGGATACAAAATTAATGCCAAGAAATCTATAGCATTTCTATACACCAATAGTGAACTTATAGAAAGAGAGACTAAAAACGCAATCCCATTTACCATCGCACCAAAAAAATTAAGATACCTAGGAATAAACTTAACTAAGGAGGTAAAAGACCTATATGCAGAAAACTACAGGACACTGAAAGAAGAGATAGAGGAAGACATAAACAGAAGGAAGAACATACTGTGTTCATGGATTGGTAGAATCAACATCATTAAAATGTCCATACTATCCAAAGCAATCTATAGATTCAAGGCACTCCCCATTAAAATATCAGCGGCATATTTCACAGAACTAAAAAGAACTCTCCAAAAATTCATCTGGAATAAAAAAAGACCCCGAAAACCACAGCAATCCTGAGAAAGGAGAACAAAGTAGGTGGGATCTCAGTACCAGATTTCAAGCTGTATTACAAGGCCACTCTTCTCAAAACAGCCTGGTACTGGCATAAGAACAGACATATAGACCAATGGAATAGAATAGAGAACCCAGATACCGACCCAAGCCATTATACTCAATTAATAATTGACAAGAAAGGCAAGATCATTAAATGGATTCAAGACAGTCTCTTCAATAAATGGTGTTGGGAAAATTGGATGGACACATGCAAAAAAATGAAACTAGACCACCAACTTACACCATACACAAAAATAAACTAAAAATGGATACAGGACTTAAACATAAGACGGGAAACCATAAAAATACTAGAGGAATCCACAGGCAGAGGAATCTCAGACATATGCCGAAAGAACTTCTTCACTGATACTTCTACTAGTGCAATGGAAACTAAAGAGAAAATAAACAAATGGGACTACATCAAAATAAAAAGCTTTTGCACAGCAAAAGAAACGATAAACAAAACAACAAGAAAACCCACTGTAAGGGAGAACATATTTGCACATGTTATCACTGGTAAAGGTTTAATCTCTAACATCTACAGGCAGCTTATACAACTTAATAAAAGGAAGATAAATGATCCTATAAAGAAATTGGCAATGGACCTAAATAGAATCTTTTCAAAAGAAGACAGAAGGAAAGCTAAGAGACATATGAAAACATGCTCAAAGTCACTAATTATCTGAGAGATGCAAATCAAAACGACAATGCAGTACCATCTCACACCTGTCAGAATGGCAATCATCAACAAATCAACAAATGACAAGTGCTGGCGAGGACGTGGAGAAAAAGGAACCCTTGTGCACTACTGGTGGGAATGCAGACTGGTGCAGCCACTGTGGAGAACAGTATGGAGTTTCCTCAAAAAACTAAAAATGGAACTCCCATTTGACCCAGTAATCCCACTTCTAGGAATATATCCCAAGAAACTAGAAACACCAATCAGAAAGGATATATGCACCCCTATGTTCATAGCAGCACAATTCACCATAGCTAAGATTTGGAAACAGCCTAAATGCCCATCAGCAGATGAGTGGATTAGAAAACTATGGTATATATACACAATGGAATACTACGCTGCTATAAAAAAGAAGGAATTCTTACCATTTGCAGCAGTATGGATCGACCTGAAGAGCATTATTTTGAATGAAACAAGCCAGGCAATTAAAGAAAAATACCACATGATCTCACTCATTTATGGAAAATAAAGAACATTATAACCTGATGAGCAAAAGATAGATACAGAGGCAGTAAAACACCGAACAGACTGTCAAATTACAGCAGGAAGTCTGGGGAGTGTTGGGGAGAGGGGGAAAGAAATCAACCGAAGGACTTGTATGCATGCATATAAGTACAACCAATGGACACAAAAGAGACTGGGGGCGGGGGTGGGATGAGGGCATGGTACAAGGGTTAGGGGAGGCTGGGGGACGGTCAACGGGGAAAAATAAGGAGATATATGTACGACTATATGTAATACTTTAAACAATAAAAAAAATCACAAAAAAGAATTACAGGGCATGCTGAGGCCTGGTGCTGCTTGTTTGAGAGCTTTTAGGAAAGTCCAAAGCATGAGGCAAAAGAAGCCAGTTGTATGGAAAAGTCACTGGAAATGGCTTGGATGAGTCTGAAAATAACAAGAGGTAGGGTCTCAGGGAATCACTAGGGTGGGGCAAAATGTGTGATCCAGGTTGATAGAGATTCATATATGGTGCCCTGTCTGCCAGCTGCATTGAAGTGAGGGCTCAGCAAAGAAACAATGTACTCTGCTAGCACTTATGACTTAGAGAAATCTGTCCCTTCAACTCTTGCCCTCATTCCGGGCAAGTTAGTTCCTTCCCCAATATCCCAGGTTCCTTTCAAGCTGCTACCCTAGCACTGGAGCTCAGAGACAGTGAGTCCAAGTAAGTTCGTGTGCGGGCCCTTTAAGAGGAACTGCCTGGGACTCCAGCAGCTTCCATGTCACTCGGCCACAATTCCCGCTGGTTTTTATAGCCACAAGATGTGGGGACTTCTCTTCCCGGTACTGGAACCCTGGCCTGGGGAGCCTAGTGTAGGGCTGGGCCCCCCCTATTCCTCAGGGAAACCTCCACAACCAAGATATCCCTCCTGGTTTTAAAACACCACATGTGGGTGTGGAACCAGCTGGTTCGAAGATTCTGCACTGTGTCTCTACCTTTCCTACCAGTCTGGATGTCTTTAGTTGTAGGACTTCCAGTCAGCCAGATTTCTGGTGGCTCTGAATGATGGCTGTTCTGCATTTTAGTTGTAATTTTGATATGGTTGTGGCAGGTGGTGAGTCCCATGTTTACCTACACTGCCATCTTGATGGAACTCTCTATTCTATTCTTGATGTAGCATATGCTGGATAGCTCTGTCCTCCATTACTATTGGACTTTCTTTTTAACATTTCCAGTGGTTTTGGCTCAGTAGACATGTCAGATGTTTGTGTTTTCATGCAGGGTGTTTTACCCCCCACATATTTTGATTTAAAAAAATAAAGTAACATTTGTAGTAGTATCTAAATATTGATCTTAGAAGGTTTTTCTGTGCATATGAAAAATAAATGAATGTTATTTCATATAAAATGATGGGATTGGAGGAAGAATGAATGGTAATAAGAATGTTTTGATTTGATTTGTTTTCTCTTTTTTCTTGATGGAAATTTCTTGAGGTCACAATTGGTAGCTTTTCCCTGCATAGGTTTCTCTGCTATTTTAGATTCAAGTGTAAGTTTGCAATCATTTGCTTAATCATATTTGAAAACAAATTATAGGCAAGTTCTGTACTTATAATACGTGGCTTTCTTTAAACAAATTACATCAAGTCCTATAATTTCATCTGACTAATGTGATTTTCCAAAGTACGCCAGTCATTAGTTCATTTATTTGTGATTTTTTTCAATCAATAACAATGAAAGATAAAAACTCTTTCAACACCTGTCATAAGTACATGCTAGAACATTATATTTGAAACTTTCTTCCCACTAACTTCATTGTGGGGCAAAAGTAACTACTTTCTTTTAGTTATCCTCAATGCTTTTATCTATCACTACTTATTAGGCATGAGGTTTTGACTAAGGCACAATATCATATTAATCTTCATATACTTATAATTTTAAAAATATTTCCTTGCCCAGAAAATTGTTACTCTTTCCTTTAAGGCTCAACTCATAGCTCTCTATAGTTGACATACAATCCTATATAATAAAGAGCTAATATGCTAATTAGACCGGAGTGCAGAACAACCTTCCGGAATGACCAGTGGGCAAGGCTACGAGGCAGCTGGGGCTGCGAGGCAGCGGGGGCCACGAGGACCAAGTCAGCTGGGGCCGCGAGGGCCAGGGCAGCCAGGGCCATGAGGGCCTACCCTTGCACAAATTTAGTGCATTGGGCCTCTAGTATTATATTAATTTCAGGTGTACATTAATTTCAAATGTCTAACATAGTGATTAGACATTTACATACCTTATGATGTAATCAATACATTGAGTCTAGTAAACATCTGTCACCCTGCAAAGTTATCACAGTATTATTGACTATATTCCCCTTCACCTTTTTTCACTCATCCACTACCCTCCTCTGGCAATTCTCAGTTTGTTATCAGTTTCTCTGAGTCTGTTTTTGTTTTGTTTTGTTTATTTGTTTGTTTTTTTAGATTTCACATACAAGTAAAATGCAGTATCTGTCTTTCTCTGTCTCTTAATCACTTTTCACAGTTTGTAATTATTAATTATGTAATTATTTTATTACTAGAGGCTCAGTGCATGAAATTTGTGCATGGGGGAGGTGTCCCTCAGCCCAGCCTGCATCCTCTCCAATCTGGGACCCCTTAGGGGATGTCCGACTGCCAGTTTAGGCCCTATACCTGGGATAGGGCCTAAACTAGCAGTCGGACATCCCTCTTACAATCCAGTACTGCTGGCTTCCAACCACTCGCCTGCCTGCCTGCCTGATTGCCCCTAACCACTTCTGCCTGCCAGCCTGATCACCCCCTAACCACTCCCCTGCCAGCCTGATTGATACCTAACTGCTCCCCTTCCAGCCCAGTCACCCCCAACTGCCCTCCCCTGCCGGCCTGGTCGCCCCTAACTGCCCTCCCCTGCCGGCCTGGTCGCCCCTAACTGCCCTCCCCTGCTGGCCTGTTCCCCCCCAACTTCCCTCCCCTGATGGCCCAGTCACTTCTAACTGCCCTCCCCTTCTGGCCATCTTGTGGCTGCTATCTTGTGACCACATGGGGGCAGCCATCTTGTGTGAGGTGTGATGGTCAATTTGCATATTACCTCTTTATTCTATAGGATTGTCTGGCTCCACTCCCCACCACCACCACTATAAACACTTTTATATCCTCAGCCTCTGACACATTTTCTGGTACTTAATTAATAAGTCAAAAAATAACTTTAATATTATATCATTCCTGAATTTTTTCCTAATATGTTCAACCACCACTCCCTGTCATACTAAGCTTAGTCTCATAGGGTGATTGGAGTGCTGCACAGAGCTGCAACCTTCAGAGTGCATCTTCCTGGAAGGCTCTTTTCAAAGTCTTGGACAAGTGCTGTGTTATGCTGCTATGGCACGGGGGTGACATTCTTACCCCATTCTATAACCCCACTACTCCAATCTACAACCCCAGTGACAGCATTGACCATTTCCTCTTCTATATATCAATGGAAATTTTCAAGTAACTTGAAGGAGTGACCAGACCTCAGGTTTGACTAGTGTTCTGACATAATAATTAACACTCCTCCTTTCATTCCCAAAACTGTCCCAGTTTGGACTATATTTGGAATGTATAAAATTGTGTTTCAGCACTTTCTAGGGCCACTTCTAGCCAATGTTTTTATTACTTTGCAAGTTCTTTGAGGACATGATCAGTTCTCATTTCTTTTCCTTTATCTAGAACTTATCATAGTGTCTGGCACTCAGTGGCTGTTCTTTTTTCATTTGTTTTGTTTGTTTTTTGGAGTAGCACAATATATTCAACATGATGAAAGACAAAAACCTACAACCAAAATACTCCAACCAGCAAGGCCACTATTCAGAACTGAAGGTGAGACCAAATTTCCCCAGACAAGCAACAACCAAAGTGGTTCATTACCACCAAATGGGCACTATAAGAAATGCCAAAGGGAATTTTTTTAATTAAATTTTTTAAATGTTGGCCTGGCTAGTACTCTCAGTGGTTATCAATGGCCTGAGCACCACAGGGTTGCAGGTTCAATTCCCAGTCAAGGGTACATATTTGGGTTGCAAGTTTGATCCTGCATGTGGGAGGTAACCAATTGATGTGTCTCTCTCACATCAATGTTTCTCCCCCCCCTCCGCCCCACCCACTTCCACTCTCTCTAAAAATCAAAGGAAAAATATCCTTGGGTGGGGATTAATAAAAAATTAAAAAATGAAGTGATTTAAAAATATTTTTAATGTTGACATTACTGCATGTGTCCCCCTTTCCCTCTTTTCCCACCTTCACTCATACCTGCCTCACTCTCCCTTGGCCTTCACAAAACCATAGTTTGTATCTATTGGGTATGAATATATGTTGTTCTTTTGCATAAAAAGATATTCCTGCAATCTTTACCTCAAGAGGTTTGCATTGTAAAACAAAACAATAACAAAATATACATGACACCTACACACTTACATAGGTTCTAGGACAGACAAAAACAACTTTAAAAATTATATTGCTGAAGGCTTTGAATAGTAAATCCATGTTTATATCTGCTAAGTCATTTATTTTTCTTCTACTTTAGGTTATTGAGTAGGAAAATTTCACAATAATAACTAGTAATTTCAATGAGGATTTACTATGTTGTGGGATTTTCCTGAGTTTAAATTTGCTATTGTATGTCTATGTGAACATGGTAAAGATGCTCACACCAATGTGAATTTGGACAGGTAGTAGAGAAGGAGAAAAACATTCTATGCTCCATTAGCTAAGAGAATTCAAACATGTTTTTTACAGGTACCTCTCATTTGTCATGAAAATATATATTTAGTCTTATAAACAGTTGTTGTTTTTGTTTTGTTTTTTTGTTAATTCTCACCCAACGATATTTTTCCATTGATTTTTTTAGAGAGAGTGCAAGAGAGAGAGGGGGAGAGATGAGAGAGAGAGAGAGAGAGAGAGAGAGAGAGAGAGAGAGAGAGAGAGAAAGAGATTGTTTCTAGAGAGAAGCATCAATTGGTTGCCTTCCGCACTTGCCCCTACTGGGGCTGTGGAATGAACTTTCATCCCAGATATGTGCCCTTGACCAGGAATCAAACCCACGATCCTTTGGTGTTCAGGCTGATGCTCTAAACAATGAGCAACACTGTCTGGGGCTAAACAGTTGTTTTAAGTGACTTTGGAGCTTTGAATAAATTCAGGGACAGAAATCTCAATGTCCTAGAAATTATTTTGAAGAGAATAAAAATTTAAGTCAGATAGTTAATGTGGAACTTATAAAAGGAATAGTCTAAGTGAAATGGGTGTCTATGTGTTGGCTAATTCATTAAATGAAAATATTGAAGTCATAAGTATTAGTGTAATCATTAGAGGAGTTATTATATGCTGTCTGAATGTCAGTTATCAGATATCAATTCTGTGTGCATATGATGTTTTCAAATGTGACTCTTCTAAGTAAACATGTAGTTGTCCATATTATTCTTAGAACTACTGGTAACTTTTCTTCTTTTTTGTATAAATAAGATTGAGGTGTAACTGGATTACCCTAGTACACTGATTATACAGATAGTCTAGTTTTAGATTAGTGAGCATGTTACAGTGAACCGGAATAAATCAAGCAATGCTCAGAGAGTTTGGAGTCACACTTTATTCACCGCGGTGGGCTTAGAGAAAATGAATTGAAATTCTAAGCAAAGCTACAAGCAGAACTTCCCTTTTTATTAAAGAGCCAGCCCAATGTGTGCTTAGTGGTTATGTTGCTGCTGGCCTTGAAAACAACACAGTTCTATCCAATTAAAAATACACCTGGCATGGCATTGAGAGTATGGGCATATCTAGTCTCTGGCCTACAAGGTCAGACAGTTATGTTTATCTTCCTCATTATTCAAGCAGGCTAAAGCAGGTTAGAAAGCAAAGTTATTTTTTTTTTTTAGAATAAGAGGCCATCTAAAAAATAGCAGAGAATTCCAAACAGTAGTTTTATAAAATAAGGGTTAGTCTTCTCAAGCACAGCTGCTATCTGAAGAGCTTGTCAGTGCTCACAGGTCTATAGCCTTCCATTATGGTTAGTCGTCGTCGTCTTCTTCTTCTTCTTCTTCTTCTTCTTCTTCTTCTTCTTCTTCTTCTTCTTCTTTTTTAACTGAACCCCTAGTGGTGTCTATTTTTCACCCTTTACATAATTTGAGAACCTAACTATGTTCTGTTCACTTTTCTAAACACTTTTCTTAATTATTGTATGTAATCTTTACCCTGTGAGGTAACTACCAATATCTTCACTTTATTTTTTTTTTCTTTTTTAATATTTTTATTGAGGTATTATATGTGTACATATCTTACTATTACCCCCCACCCCACACCCCCACATGCCCTCCCCCCCCCAGAGTTTTGCGTCCATTGTTTATGCTTATATGCATGCATACAAGTCCTTCGTTTGATTTCTTTTTTTTTTTTTTTTTTTTTAATATGTATTTTTATTGATTTGAGAGAGAAAGGGAGAGGGAGAGAAATATAGAAACATCAATGGTGAGAGAGAATCATTGATGTCCTGCCTCCTGCATCCCCCCCACTGGGAATCGAGCCCGAAACCCAGGCATGTGTCCTGACTGGGAATCGAACCCTGACCTCCTAGTTCATGGGTCAGTGCTCAAGCACTGAACCCCACTGGCTGGGCTGCACTCACTGTTCTTTTTTTTTTTAATTTTTTTTTTTTTTAAATTTCTTTATTGATTAAGGTGTCACATATTTTTCCTCATCCCCCCATTCCCATCCCACCCCTCTCCCCACGCATGCCCCAATCCCCTGTTGAACTTAACCGTTGGATAGGCTTATATGCATGCATACAGGTCCTTTGGTTGAACTCTCCCCCTCCCCCCACCCTCCCCCTACCCTCCCCTATCCTCCCTCTGAGGCCCGATAGTCCGATCGATGCCTCCTTGCTTCTGGTTCTGTTCTTGTTCCTCAGTCTATGTTGTTCATCATTTCCTCTAGATGAACGAGATCATATGTCACTAGATATATACTAATAAGAACTGAATGTGAGACGAGCAATAATATTTATGCTGACAGGCAAATGAATCAATCTGTAGCGAGCTTCCCCCTGGACCAACAGTTCTTTTGAGACCCAATTTCGATGTCCAGTAGTTCCTTATGTGTACATGTCAGCACTGACCCCTCAGCTATGGATGGTGGACAAATGGTGGTAATGGGGGTCCGACTCCCTCTGGTTTGGACTCGGCCGAACCCAGGGGCACGGCGTCACCCGGACTAAGGGGCACGTGGCCTCACCCATACCCAAGGGACGCGTGGTCTCACCCGGGCCTGGGACCCAGCCTCACCCAGATGGATCCAGGGGCACACGGCCTCACCCGGACCCAGGATCTGGCTTCACCCGTACCCAGGGACGCTTGGCCTCTCCCAGACCCAGGGGCACGTGGCCTCACCCGGGCTTAGTTGCACAAGGCCTCACCTGGATCCAGGGACACATAGTCTCACCCGGACCCAGGGACGCTTGACCTCTCCCAGACCCAGGGCCACTTGGGCTCACCCGGGCCTAGGTGTACGACGCCTCACCCAGATCCAGGGACGCATGGTCTCACCCGGACCCAGGGACGCTTAGCCTCTCCCAGACCCAGGGCCACTTGGGCTCACCCGGGCCTAGGTGCACGAGGCCTCACCCAGATCCAGGGACACATGGTCTCACCCGGACCCAGGGACGCTTAGCCTCTCCCAGACCCAGGGCCACTTGGGCTCACCCGGGCCTAGGTGCACGAGGCCTCACCCGGATCCTGGGACACATGGTCTCACCCGGACCCAGGGACGCTTGGCCTCTCCCAGACCCAGGGCCACTTGGGCTCACCCGGGCCTAGGTGCACGAGGCCTCACCCGGATCCAGGGACACATGGTCTCACCCGGACCCAGGGACGCTTGGCCTCTCCCCGACCCAGGGCCACTTGGGCTCACCCGGGCCTAGGTGCACGAGGCCTCACCCGGATCCAGGGACACATGGTCTCACCCGGACCCAGGGATGCTTGGCCTCTCCCAGACCCAGGGCCACTTGGGCTCACCCGGGCCTAGGTGCACGAGGCCTCACCCGGATCCAGGGACACATGGTCTCACCCGGACCCAGGGATGCTTGGCCTCTCCCAGACCCAGGGCCACTTGGGCTCACCCGGGCCTAGGTGCACGAGGCCTCACCCGGATCCAGGGACACATGGTCTCACCCGGACCCAGGGACGCTTGGCCTCTCCCCGACCCAGGGCCACTTGGGCTCACCCGGGCCTAGGTGCACGAGGCCTCACCCAGATCCTGGGACACATGGTCTCACCCGGACCCAGGGACGATTGGCCTCTCCCAGACCCAGGGCCACTTGGGCTCACCCGGGCCTAGGTGCACGAGGCCTCATCCGGATCCAGGGACGCATGGTCTCACCCGGACCCAGGGACGCTTGGCCTCTCCCAGACCCAGGGCCACTTGGGCTCACCCGGGCCTAGGTGCACGAGGCCTCATCCGGATCCTGGGACACATGGTCTCTCCCGGACCCAGGGACGCTTGGCCTCTCCCAGGCCCAGGGCCACTTGGGCTCACCCGGGCCTAGGTGCACAAGACCTCACCCAGATCCAGGGACACATCGTCTCGCCTGGACCCAGGGGTGTCTGGGCTCTCCCAGACCCAGGGGCGCTTGGCCTCGCCCGGGCACGGGATCCAGTGTCATCCGGGTCCAGGGGCACTTGGCCTCACCCGGACCCGGAGTCCGGCCTCACCTGGACCCAGGGGCATGTGGCCTCACCTAGACCCAGGGACGTGAGGCCTCACTTATACCCAGAGGCGTGTGACCACACCCGAGCCCAGAGGCACGCAACCCCGCCCGCACCCGGGTCTCAGCGGGGCCCCGTCTTCCCGATCCCAATTCCTGCCGGTCAATCCCCCCTCAGCAATTCCCCTGGCCATCCTTCCAGAGCTCCAGTATGGCTGCTGCAGAACTCGTCGGGCGGCGGCTCGGCGAAGCTCCGGTGCACCCGGTGCATGGCGGTGGGCCGGTCTGGCGTCGCTGTGTCGGCCCTTGGGTCTGCATCGGTGGCCGGTCGCCGAGCATGCGCACCTGGCCGCTTCTGGGGCGTTGAGATTCTTGACGGACTCATAGGTCAGCAAGCGCAGAGTCTCCCACCCCATGTCTCATAGGGGCTCGTCTGTCCGTGCTTGGCTGCCAGTGGAGCCGTCCCCTCAGCCGGAGACCGCCGGGGGAACTGCGCCGAGCACGTTCCAGGCCGCTGTTGTATCGCCTGAGCCATAGTTCTTTTGTGTCGCCTGAGCCGTAGTTCTTAAAGTGTGGTCTTTGGGTCACCGGCATCAGCATCATCCCACATACCCCTCTTTTATTCTAGTTGTAGAGCATCTACTCAGCCAGCCCTATGGTGGTCTTGGATGGTGTCTGCTCTGCTCTCTTGTCGTAGTCTCAAAGTTGTTGTGGTAGGCAACATTCAGGCTTCCACCCTATGCCTCCATCTTGGTCCTCCTTTGTATAGTTAAGTCTTGATTGTTGTTGGTGTCACTGGGGGGGCTCTCTTTGTCTATAAAGGAAGAGTTGCTGTGCAGGAGACACGTTTATGGGCCGGGTCTTGGTGCAGCAAAGCTTTGGCGCTCACTGAATATTCCCGTTGAATGTGTCCCTTATGCACGTGGTTGAAATCTGGTGTCATCTCCCACAGACCACCAGATGCCCTCGTTTCTGGGTCTCCAATGGGGTGTAGATCAGCTACTGCCTTAGGCACTCAGCAAGGATTACAGCAAAAACTGTAGTTTCTTCCTCCTGTCTGAGTGGCCCTGGAGCAGTCCGACTAGAACAGCAGATCATCTGGTCCGCTGCCAGAGGGCAGGCCACCCACATGCATAAGCCGTTGCTTGGGGCGCAGGTGTGCCTGCAAGACTTGCGGGGCAGGTCTTCAAAACGTGCGGGGCGGGTCCCAGGGCGGGGCGGGGTCTCAGGGTGCCAACAGGCCATGGTGCGGCGAGCCTCGATGGCTGTGAGTCTGGTCCTTCTGCCTTCCATGTATCTAAGTCCCCTCGTTCCGCACTCCAGCGCAGCAAACACTGATTGCTGGGCGCACCTCCGCAAGAGTCCCGCCTCTCCCCGTAGGCATCTGGGTCTCCCGGGGTTCGCCAGAAGATGGGTTTCAGGGTGATGTAGAGCTAATCTCCCTTAGGTTTGGAACAAAAGCCCCTTTCCCCCGCCACCAGCCAGACCCACGCACCTCCACACCTCATCCCCTCCGATTTCGCTGGGTGCGAGGCAACAGAACAGCCTTTAACCTCTGCCGCTATCTTTTTCAAACTTCTCAATTTGTACTTCTTAATCCCTTCATTTCAGTCAACTCTACTGAAGTCTAGCGCCGCCGGGAGGTGCACGGAAAGGGCGCCCGGGCTTCCGTCTGGTGCGCGGTGCGCGCGTCCCGCGGAAACAGGCGCACGAGGGCCGCGCGGCTGGGACGGGCGCTGGGCGGCCGCCGAGCTCCAGGCACCGCCATCGCCGCGTTCCGGACGTCGCCGCCGCGGCGTCCCCCCAATTTATACTTCTTAATCCCTTGAATTCAGTCAACTCTACTGAAGTCTAGCGCCGCCGGGAGGTGCACGGAGAGGGCGCCCGGGGCTCCGTCCGGTGTGCGCGCGCGGCCCGCGGCACCAGGCGCGTGGAGGCTGCGCAGCGGGGACGGGTGCTGGGAGGCCGCAGGGCTCCAGGCGCCGCCGCTGCGGCGGCGTCCCCAGCGTCCCGGGCCGGGAGGCCTGCGGGGGCGGCGGAGTTGCGAAAGTGAGTGAGTTTCCCAGGGTTTCGCCCGGAATGGGGTTCAGTGCAATCGGAGCCGGTGCTCAGCGCACTCCGGAGCCTTTATCTCCTTCCTGCCAGTGAACTCCGGCCAGGTCATCAGCCGCCCCCTCCTCTCCGGTTCCATCCTCCCCGCAGGCGCGTGTGCTCGTGTCTCCGCCCGTTTCTCCATACCTCAGGCTTTTACGGCTTCCCCGACTGTCCCCGTGGCCTTCTCCTTCCCCCCAGCTGTGGGCATTTCAGTCCACCAACTTTCCTGTGGTTCTGGACGATGTCCGTTCTGACCTCTAGTTGTATTTTTGAAATTGTTGTGCCCGGCTGCAGGTTAGGTGTTTAACCTATGCCGCCATCTTGGTTTCTCCCCCTTCGTTTGATTTCATAACTCCCCCACCTTTCCCAAACTTTCCCCCTGTAATTTGAAAGTCTGTTTGATGCTTTACTGTCTCTGTATCTATCTTTTTGTTCACCACTTTATAATGTTCTTTACTATCCCTAAATGAGTGAGATCATGTGGTATTTTTCTTTCATTGACTGGCTTATTTCACTTAGCATAATGTTCTCCAATTCCATCCAGGTTGCTGCAAATGATGAGAATTCCTTCTTTTTTATGGCAGCATAGTATTCCATTGTGTAGATGTACCACAGTTTTCCGATCCAGTCATCTGCTGATGGGCACCTAGGCTGTTTCCAAATCTTAGCTATTGTAAATTGTGCTGCTATGAACATAGTGGTGCATATATCGTTTCTGATTGGTGTTTCTAGTTTCTTCGGATATATTCCCAGGAGTGGGATTACTGGGTCAAATGGGAGTTCCATTTTCAGTTTTTTGAGGAAACTCCATACTGTTCTCCACAGTGGCTGCACCAGTCTGCATTCCCACCAGCAGTGCACGAGGGTTCCTTTTTCTCCGCATCCTTGCCAACACTTGTTGTTTGTTGATTTGTTGATGATAGCCATTCTGACAGGTGTGAGATGGTACCTCATTGTTGTTTTGATTTGCATCTCTCGGATAATAAGTGACTTTGAACATGTTTTCATGTGTCTCTTGGCCTTCCTTCTGTCTTCTTTTGAAAATATTCTGTTTAGGTCTGTTGCCCATTTTTTTATTGGATCATTTATCTTCCTCTTATTAAGTTGCATAAGCTGCCTGTAGATGTTGGAGATTAAACCTTTATCAGTGATAGCATTTGCAAATATGTTTTCCCATGCAGTGGGCTTTCTTGTTGTTTTGTTGATGGTTTCTTTTGCTGTAAAAAAGCTTTTTATTTTGATGTAGTCCCATTTGTTAATTTTCTCTTTAGCTTCCATTGCCCTAGGGGCAGTGTCAGTGAAGAAGTTCTTTTGGCATATGTCTGAGATTTTGTTGCCTGTGGATTCCTCTAGTATTTTTGTGGTTTCCCGTCTTATGTTTAAGTCCTGTATCCACTTTGAGTTTATTTTTGTGTATGGTGTAAGTTGGTGATCTAGTTTCATTTTTTTGCATGTATCTGTCCAGTTTTCCCAACACCATTTATTGAAGAGACTGTCTTGACTCCATTGTATGTTCATGCCTCCTTTGTCAGATATTAATTGAGAATAGTGGTTTGGGTCGATATCTGGGTTCTCTATTCTGTTCCATTGATCAATATGTCTGTTCTTGTGCCAGTACCAGGCTGTTTTGAGAACAGTGGCTTTGTAATACAGCTTGAAATCTGGTATTGAGATCCCACCTACTTTATTCTTCTTTCTGAGGATTGCTGAGGCTAGTCGGGGTCTTTTTTTATTCCAGATGAATTTTTGGAGAGTTCTTTCTACGTCTGTGAAATATGCTGTTGGTATTTTGATGGGGAGTGCATTGAATCTGTAGATTGCTTTGGGTAGTATGGACATTTTAATGATGTTGATTCTACCAATTCAGGAACATGGTATGTTCTTCCATCTGTTTACGTCTTCCTCTATCTCTTTTTTCAGTGTCCTGTAGTTTTCTGCGTATAGGTCTTTTACCTCCTTAGTTAAGTTTATTCCTAGGTATCTTAATTTTTTTGGTGCGATGGTAAATGGGATTGCTTTTCTAGTCTCTCTTTCTGTAAGTTCATTATTGGTGTGTAGAAAAGCCATAGATTTCTTGGCATTAATTTTGTATCCCGCTACATTGCCGAATTCATTTATTAAGTCTATTAGTTTTTTGATGGAATCTTTTGGGTTTTTTATGTACAATATCATGTCATCTACAAATAAGGACAGCTTCACTTCTTCTTTTCCAATTTGGATGCCTCTTATTTCTTCTTCTTGCCTAATTGCGATAGCTAATACTTCCAGTACTATGTCATACAGGAGTGGTGAGAGTGGGCATCCCTGTCTTGTTCCTGTTCTCAGGGGAAATGGTTTTAGTTTTTGCCCATTGAGTATGATGTTTGCTGTGGGTTTATCATAAATAGCTTTTATTATGTTGAGGTATGAGCCTTCTATTCCCACCTTGTTGAGAGTTTTTATCAAGAAAGGGTGTTGGATTTTGTCAAATGCTTTTTCTGCATCTATTGATATGACTATGTGATTTTTATCTCTCAATTTGTTTATGTGAAGTATCACGTGTATTGATTTGCGGATATTGCACCATCCTTGCATTCCTGGAATAAATCCTACTTGGTCATGGTATATGATCTTTCTGATGTACTGCTGGAGCCGATTTGCTAGAATTTTGTTGAGGTTTTTGGCATCAATGTTCATGAGGGATATTGGCCTGTAATTCTCTTTCATTGAGTTGTCTTTATCTGGTTTTGGTATTAGGGTGATGCTGGCTTCATAGAAGGAGCCTGGAAGTGTTCCTTCATCTTGAATTTTTTGGAATAGTCTGAGGAGGATAGGTTTTAGTTCTTCCTTGAAAGTTTGATAAAACTCTCCTGTGAAGCCATCTGGCCCCGGGCTTTTGTTTGCCGGAAGCTTTTTGATGACTGCTTCAATTTCTTCCATAGTTACTGGCATGTTGAGCTGTTTAGAATCTTCCTGATTGAGTTTTGGAAGGTTGTATTTTTCTAGGAATATGTCGATTTCCTCTAGGTTGTCCAGTTTGTTGGAATAGAGTTGTTCGTAGTATTTTGTAACAATCCTTTGTATTTCGTCGGGATCTGTTGTTATTTCACCTCTTTCATTTCTGATTTTGTTTATTTGGGTCCTCTCTCTTTGCTTCTTGGTGAGCCTGGCTAGAGGTCCATCAATCTTGTTTATCCTTTCAAAGAACCAGCTCTTGGTTTTGTTGATCTTTTGTATTGTTTCTTTGGTCTCTATGTCGTTTATCTCCGCTCTGATCTTTATTATTTCTTTCCTTTCTTTCCTTCTGCTTACACTGGGCTTATCTTGTTGCTCTCTCTCTAACTCTTTGAGTTGTTGGGTTAGGTAATTTATTACCATTGTTTCTTGTTTTTTGCAGTAGGCTTGTAGAGCTATGAACTTCCCTCTCAGGACTGCTTTCGCTGTGTCCCATAGATTTTGAATTGTTGTGTTTTCATTGTCGTTTGTTGCCATGATGTTTTTTATTTCTTCCTTGATGTCTTTGGTAACCCAGTCATGGTTTAATAGCATGCTGTTTAGTCTCCAAGTGTTTGATTTCTTTGGGTTGTTTTTATTGTAGTTGATTTCCAGTTTTATGCCACTGTGATCTGAGAAGATACTTGATATGATTTCTATCTTCTTGAATTTGGAGAGACTTTGCCTATGTCCTAACATATGGTCTATCTTTGAAAATGACCCATGTGCACTTGAGAAGAATGTATATTCTGTGGCTTTGGGGTGAAATGTTCTGAAGATGTCGATTAATTCCATCTGTTCTAGTGAGTCATTTAGGATTGATGTTTCTTTGCTGATTTTTTGTTTAGAGGATTTGTCCTATGGTGATAGTGGGGTATTGAAGTCTCCTACTATGATTGTATTACTGTCAATCTCTCCTTTGATATCTTCCAGGAGTTTTTTTAATGTATCTTGGTGCTCCTGTATTGGGTGCATATATGTTTACCAGAGTTATTTCTTCTTGTTGGATTTCTCCCTTTAGTATTATGAAGTGGCCTTCATTATCTCTTGTTATGTCCTTCACCTTGAGATCTAATTTGTCAGATATAAGTATTGCAACCCCAGCTTTTTTTTCATTTCCATTTGCCTGGAAAACCTTTTTCCATCCCTTTACTCTCAGTCTGTATGCATCCTTTTTTTTGAGGTGGGTTTCCTGTAGACAGCAGATATCTGGGTTTTGTTTTCTTATCCAGTCTGTTACCCTGTGTCTTTTGATTGGGGCATTCAATCCATTTACATTTAAAGTTATTATTGATAGGTACTTATTTGACGCCATTTTTATTCTATACCCCTGTGTACCTTCTTTGCTTCCTATTTCTTTCTTTCTTTTTTTTTTTTTTTTTTTTACAGCAGACCCTTTAGCATTTCTTTCATTGCTGGTTTGGTGGTGATAAACTCCCTTAGTCCTTTTTTGTCTGTGAAGCTCCTGATTTCACCTTCAATTTTGATTGATAGCCTTGCTGGGTACAGTATTCTTGGATTTAGACCCTTCCTTTGCATGACTTGGTATATTTCATTCCATTCCCTTCTGGCATGATGAGTTTCTGTTGAGAAATCAGTTGCTAGTCTGATGGGGGTTCCTTTGTATGTAACTGTCTGTCTCTCTCTGGCCGCTTGTAAGATTCTTACTTTGTCGTTGGTGTTTGCCAACTTAACTATAATGTGCCTTGGCGTCGGTCTTTTGGGGTTCATTTTGCTTGGAACTCTGTGAGCTTCTTGGATTTGTGTGGGTTTTTTCTTCCCTATATCAGGGAAGTTTTCTGTTATTATTTCTTCAAACAGGTTTTCTATTCCTTGCTCAGTTTCCTTTCCTTCTGGCACCCCTATTATCCTGATGTTGTTTTGTTTTGTATTGTCCCGAAGTTCCCTTACGCTCTCCTCAATCTTTCTAATTTTTGTTTCTAGAAGCTGTTGTAATTGGGTATTTTTTTCCATCTTGTCTTCTAGCTCACTTATGCGGTCCTCTGCTTCCTCTAGTCTACTCTTGATGCTTTCTATTGAGTTCTTTACAGCAGCGATGTCATTTTTCTTTTCTTCTTGGTTCTTCTTCATTTCTTCTTGGTTCTTACTCATATTGTCGAATTTGTCTTCCATCCTTTTCAGCCACTTTATGACCATTTCTCTGAATTCTTTCTCTGATAGGTTGTTTGCCTCTAAATCGTTTACTTCCTTTTCTGGTGATGCCTGCTTCTCTTTCCTGTGGGGGCTGTTTCTTTGTCTCCTCATGGTCTCTCTTCTCTGGATGTCTGGTTATATAGATTTCTCTCTCTGGCATTGATTTAAAGGTATAAAATACAACACAACCAGGCACAACAGACAAGGCACTGAACAGAATTGTATTCACGATATTAATAACCTCCAATAAAGGTAACCACCAGAGAAAGACAAATTAGGGAATAGGAGTGGAAGAGGGAGAGTAAAAAGAAAGAACAACAACGAAAAAAGAAAAAAGAAAAAAAAAACAAAGAGTGTGAATCTGAACTTGGGAAAAGAGCAGAAAGAAAGAAAAGAAAAAGAAATAACAGAAAAGAAAAAGAAAAGAAAAAAAAGTAAGAGAGACAAGAATGATACTAAGAGAGAAAAGGGGAACAAACTATATATGGGGAGTAAACTCCACTAGAACAACCACTATTCCCAGCAAATTCCAGCAACTCGAGCCTGGAGATTAATACAAACTGCAACAGCAGCTAATATCAAGTGAGGCAAGGGAAAACAAAAGTAAAAAACAAACAAAAACAAAGCAAACAAAAGAACCAACCAAACCAACAAAAAGAATAATCAAAACATTCTCATAAAAAAGCATAAAAATTCAATCTAATCAACATTCAAGCAAACAACAACAAAAGGCCCGAGAGAAAAATAATTGTTTTAAGGTAGCGTAGAGAGAGGTTTGTATGGATTTGGAGCAGGGGGTTGGGAATTAGATATATAAGTAGGGTGAAGTTTTAGCAGGGAGTAAACTGAAAAAGTAGGGAAAATCTAAAGCCAGAAAGGGTTAAGATAAACTGGGGACCAAAAGGGGAAAGGTTAGGAGGAGAGTGATGGCATAATGTTAGCTTTGAGATAGGGTAAAGCGATTGTAAGGGAAAGATGCAAATCGAATGTAGGACACTAATCCAAAAATAAAAGAAAGAGAAAATCAAATGACATTAAAAAAAAAAAAGTAAAATAATAGTAATAATAGTGCTGATTGAAAATAAAAATGTAATAATTAAAAAGGTGAAAATCGAGTGAGGAAAAAGAAAAAAAATAGTTTCTTAAGTAAAAGATGCAAAAAATGAAAATAAAAAAATATGAGAATAAAAAATTTAAAAAATTTAAAAAAGAATTGAAAATTAAAAAATAGGAAGACTAAAATGTGCAGTAGCGGCTGTCATTCACTTCCTCTATTATTCTGTTTGGTACGCCTTTTTCCCAGTCTGGGCGGTATTTCAGTTCAGCTTCATTCCAGGGCTCCTCAGTGTTGGAAGCCAGTCCTGCTTTTTAAGCCAGCCGTGTCTTAATTTCTCGTATTTATTTTTTATTACACCAGAGACAATTAGCGTTTCAGCCCCTGGGTGGCAGTGTTTCTGAATTGACTTCCGGGCCTCTCTAGCTCTTTTTTTTTTTTTTCCCCCCTCTATGGCACTCACTACCGGTTTGTAGAGGTGTGCGCCTCAGAGCTTGTGGAGGTGTGCGCCTCAGAGCTGCCTCTCTGATGGTCACACGCAGCTCTGGTCCCCAGGTTCCGAAAAAACACCTTCCCCCTGCAGTCTTTCAGGGTTTCCACCTGGGTTTTTCTATGTGTTGGGCTTAGCAATCAGAGTCGGAAAGAGCCCAGGTGTGCGGACCGTGGGTCTGTGCGCCAGACCAAGGAGCCTGCACTCCTTTGAAAACTCCTAGTCTGACCCTCCTCGTCAGATTAAAATGAGTTGCTTTCAAGAGGTCACTTCTGTTAGCAGCTCAGAAGACCCCCCTCCTCATTCACGGATCATGGCAGTTCCAACTGCCGCCGACTTTTCTAGGCATAGACCTCCAGGCTCCTGCAGGTCCTGCGGCTGCCACGCTTCCCTCACCCAGCGCCTCCCTCACCCACTGCGGGGATCAGAAACCGCAGCTTATTTCAGACGAAATCTGACCTTTCCGTGGTGCAGTGAAGAGTTTCTTTGAATCCGAATGTTTGCGCTGATAGGGGACCGGTGGTCTGGTGCTCGCAGCTGTTCAGTGTTTGCAGTTGTCGCGGAAAGTCAGGTTTCCACTAAAATCCTCCTTTCCTTGCAAGATGGCGAGGCGCCCGGCCAATATCTTCACTTTGCATATCAGCAAAGCAAGGCTCAAATTGAAAGAAACACTCTGGCCACTTTAGAACTCAAACCTACCAGGTAGGTGAGAGAAGTTTAGAAATAAAATTATCCCTGATTCTCTTCTGTAATTTATATATTTTTAAATGTTCTAGTTTTTCATGCAAGTTGAGTCTATTTTCTTTCTTTTACAATATAATTAAAACAATTACCAGTACAACAAATAAAAGAGGCTTCAGATACAATTCATTATTGTGCACAAACATCTTTCCTTATCTGGAGCACACCTCTCTATTTGTTTCCCTTCTAGCCTGCTTCAATGGCTTGAAAACAATTTTAATTGTTTTCTAATTTCCCCAGTAGATGAGGTCCCTGATATTTTGCATAGAGTAGTGCTGGAAAAGTTGTACTCTTCTAGAGTGGAGCTCAACTATAGCAAGAAGGATCCGGTGGCCCTAGCTGGTTTGCTCAGCGGTTACAGCGTCAGCCCATGGACGGAAGAGTCACGGGTTTGATTTCAGTCAAGGGCAAGTATATCAGTTGCAATCGGCAGTCAGGGCATGTGCGGGAGGCAACTAATCAATGTGTATCTCTCACATCAATGTTTCTCTCTGTGTGTTTCTCCCCCTCCCTTCCACTCTCTCTAAAAATCAATGGAAAAAATGGCCTTGGGTGAGGATTAACAAAAAAAAAAGTTGTGTGTTGTATTTTCTTAAAGAAGGATCTGGTGTGGGATCTTGACCACTTACCTGGCATAAAGGAAGAGATAGTCCTTTGAACGATATATACACACACACACACACATATATATATATATATATATATATATATATATATATATATATATACTAGAAGCCAGGTGCACGAAATTCGTGCACGGCAGGGGGTTGTCCCTCAGTCCAGCCCGTACCCTCTCCAATCTGGGACTCCTGGAGGGATGTCCAACTGCCCGTTTAGGCCCGATCATGGTGGGATCGGGCCTAAATGGGCAATCGGACATCCCTCTCACAATCCAGGACTGCTGGCTCCCAACTGCTTGACTGCCTGCCTTCCTGATTGCCCCTAACTGCTTCTGCCTGCCAGCCTGATCATCCCTAACCACTCCCCTGCCAGCCTGTTTGCCCCCAACTTCCCTCTTCTGCCAGCCTGGTCACCCCTAACTGCCCTCTCCTGCAGGGTTGATCACCTCCAACTGCCCTCCTCTGCCGGCCTGGTCACCCCTAACTGCCCTCTCCTGCAGGATTGATCACCCCCAACTGCCCTCCCTTGCAAGCCTGGTCCCTCTCAACTGCCCTCCCTTGCAGGCCGGGTGCCTCCCAACTGCCCTCCCCTGCTGGCCATCTTGTAGTGGCCATCTTGTGTCCACATGGGGGCAGGATCTTTGACCACATGGGGGCAGCTATATTGTGTGTTGCAGTGATGATCAATCTGTATATTACTCTTTTATTAGATAAGATAGAGGCCTGGTGCACGGGTGGGGGCCAGCTGGTTGGCCCTGAAGGGTGTCCCCAATCAGGGTGGGGTTCCCTTGGGGCGTAGGGCAGCCTGAGCGAGGGGCCTGTGGTGGTTTGCAGGCCGGCCACGCCCCCTGGCAACCCAAGCAGAGGCCCTGGTATCTGGGATTTATTTTCCTTCTACAATTGAAACTTTGTAGCCTGGAGTGGAGCCAACCCTGCTGCCCCCTCCGGGGCGGCAGCCATTTCTGTGGCAGTTAATTCACCTTCTATAATTGAAACTTTGTTGCCTTAAGCAGGTGGGCCGGGCCAGGGTGTTCGGAAAGCTTTGCTTCCCCTGTTGCCGCTGGCAACCCTGGCCTGCTCTCTCAAGCTCCATTCTGCCGCCATTTGTTTGAATTTGTTTACCTTCTATAATTGAAACTTTGTAGCTTGAGTGGAGGCTTAGGCCTGCAAAGGCTATGGAAAGCTTGGCTTGCTCTGTTACCTGGGAAACCTTGCTCTCTGTGGCTGTAGCCATCTTGGTTTGGGTTAATTTGCATACTCGCCCTGATTGGCTGGTGGATGTGGCTTGACTGGTGGGCGTGGCTTATGTGGCGGAGTGATGGTTAATTTGCATATTACCATTTTATTAGAGAGGATATATATACCCATACATTTGCATATATACATACACATTTGCACCCTGTTGAATTGCCATGTTTCTGTTTCTCTAAGTTGTGATAAGCTGTTAACTTTAGCTGTGATTTTTTGGGGGGTGGGGATTATAGCATTATTGCCACCACAGAAAGACATATGTCTAGAATTATTACATAATTTAAAACTCTATATTTTTATGCAAGGCGAGTCCAACTATTTTAAGTAGAAAAATAAAATGTCAGACAACCTGTAGTTTCTTAAGAAGAAATCACTATATTCTAAAATGCTTTTCCAGAATTTTACTAAATATGATTGTGGTATGTGTGTTCATTTGCAGGGACTGGTAACATCTGAACATACCAAATCAGACAAACCTTGCACCACCACACTACCACAAAGAAATGCCACTGTACGTGGGTTCCAAGCAGGCTAAAAAGAAAAAGAGTTGATTAGATCTCAGACCTACTAATCGGGATGACGGCCACGGCTGCAGTGGAGACACCAAAAATGAAGAAGAGTGCCTCCAAAGAAGAGAAGCAGCCACCTAACCAAGACAGCACAGAACAGGGCAATGCTGATTCTGAAGAGTGGATGAACTCTGAAAGCTTCCCTGAACAGATGAGCCTCAAGAGCAGCAACAGCAGTGACAATAGCTGCCAACCTGGAGTTGTTCAGTTGAAGAAAAAGGAGATTTCCTCCAAGCCACACCGCCAGCTCTGTAGATCACCCTGCCTAGATTGCCCAAGCTTCTCCCAGAGCAGCATTCTACAGGATGGGAAGGTTGACTTGGATAAAGAATACCAAGCCAAGGTGGATTTTGCTCTAAAGCTGGGCTATGCAGAGGAACAGATTCAATCAGTGCTGAACAAGCTGGGCCCAGAATCACTTATTAATGATGTATTGGCAGAGCTTGTCAGACTTGGGAACAAAGGTGATTCGGAAGGGCAGGTCAACTTGAGTCTGTTAGTGCCTCGGGGGCCCAGCTCCAGAGAGATTGCAAGCCCTGAACTGTCTCTTGAAATTGAAATAGACAGCAGTGACAATTTGAGGCCAGTTGTCATTGATGGAAGTAATGTGGCAATGAGGTAAGACTGGTGTATTTTCTCTCTCTTTAAAAGTGCCCTGAGCTCATAGAAATTGTCTTCCTTTGCCAAAGACTTTGAGAGGCCCTTGGTTATTGTCTGTAGCTTGTGCTCCTCTAAGTGGACAGAGGCTAAAATGATTCTGCCCTGGCTTTTTCTTTCTCTTTTGAAATGGTTGCCAACTTTTTTTTCAGGTATGCTGAAAGCAGCTTAGACACCAGAGATGCTTCAGAGAAGACATAACCATTTAGCCTTTGTTTTTCTTGGAGTTCCCTCTCCCATGTGTACTTGGCTGGACCAATCATTCTGAAAATGTTGCTTTTATAATGTGACTTGAGTGCATTATTGGGAACTTAACAGTAACTCCTGATCACCATTCCACCAAATTTGAATCCCTTTGCCTGGCTTTGTGATATGACCTTTTCTTCCTCCCATTTGATTTTATCTCTCACACTTATTGCATCACATAAGTCTCTTTAAAAATGTACATGTAAATTGTGCTGATTTCTATGCCCACTACTTGTGTTCATGTCATTTTCCAACCTAGGATGACCTCCTCCTTATCTTCATACCCTTCATGTTGTACCACCTCCACAAACAACGTTCAGCAGGAACAGAATAAATGGTAGGAAATGCAATGACAGAAGGAAGAGTATAGAGTTATGTAAAAAAGGAGCCATAGGTCAAGAAATGTGGGCAACTTTCAGAAGCTGAAAAGGCTAAGAAATGAATTATCCTCTGAAATCTTCAGAAAGAACACAGCCTTGCCAACACTTTAATTTTAGACTTCTGACTTCCTGAATTATAAGAGAATAAATTGGTGTGGTTTTAAGCCACTAAATGTTACATCAGCAATAGGAAAGTAATACACAACCAAGAATGCCTTCATACTTCATTCTGTACTCTCTGGTATAATTGTTTATTGCATGTCAGAGAGCCTTAGAAATTCCTTCTTCTGTTTCTCAAATGAGTTGTCATCCAAGTTTGGATTAAACATTCCCAGTGATCAGGAGCCAACTTTCTACTGAGTCCACCATTGCTTGATGAGTTCACTGGTATACTTAGACTGTACACAATCAGAACAAATTTTTTATTATACTGTGATATGACCTTTTCTTACTCCCATTTGATTTTATCTCTCACACTTATTGCATTTACATAAGTCTCTTTAACAATCTCCATGTAAATTATGCTAATTTCTATGCCCACTGTTGTTTTATGTCTCCCTTGTTTTCCCCACATCACATAGCACAGTATTGGATGCTCCCACAGAGATATGAGGGAGCAGGAATAGGGGTAGCTCTTATGAACAATACTATTGCTGTATTCAGGAGTTGCTTAACAGACTAACTGGAGGTACAGTTTAATATATAGTTCTACTTAATCCTCACAGCAACTTTATTTTAAAGATGACAAAAATAGAGTTCAGCAAAGTTAAGTGACTTCCTTGAGGTCACTTGCTATAGCACTTGAACTTAAGTTTCTGGCTTCAAATGAATGAAATTATACTAACATTTATAAATATACATTTTGTACCAGGTCTTTTTGCATATGTAATCTAATCCTCACTAAAAACCCTGAAAGAATGGACTAATTCAGTTCATTTTTGCATGTGAGGAGACTCAGGTTCAGAGAGACTGAGTAGCTGCCCAAGTTTGCAGAAGTAATAATTAACAAAGCTTTTATCAAAACCTTAAACTGACTTCATCGCCCCTCAACAATATCATGCAACACTACACTGAGTGGCCAGATTATTATGATCTCTGAACGCATAATAATCTGGTCACTCAGTGTATATGGCTGTTAGTGTTATTAAAAATACTTGGCGTTCCTCCTAGGAGCAGATAATACATTTACAGAATTCCTTTTTAAAATCTTTTAAATAATGACAGCAACATTGCCAGGTGGGTAAAGCAGGCTAGACATCTCTCCTGTTTTAATGAGGGGAAACTAGAAGCATGGTAACAAGGAAGTTAAATGCTCTGTACACAAAACAATAACGATGCTGTGGGGCCAGTGGAAAGGAGAAGGTGATTTTTTTTTTTTCAAAGGGTCAAGGGTAACTCTGCTTCCCTCCTAATAGGTATAACCTAGAGTGATTCTAGAGGAAGTAGCATGGGATCTGTTACACTCAAGCAGACAACCCTAAACACCTTAGACTGGGCGTAGGGTTTTGTGTTTTGGAGGTGGGGATGAGAAGAACTCAGGACTTCTTTGAGTACATGATGATATAAAATCTAGTCAATGATTCATAATTATGAAGGATACTATGTGGTTCTTTTACTTTGAAAGGAATAATGACAAATTCATTACCAAGGTAATTTGTTTTGACATATCTAGTTTGTGCCAGTAGCAAACTGTCATACTGATAGGAAGATGAACTATTGTCTTTCTTAAAAGTTGCTTTACTAAATTAAAGATATTTTACACAATTTAAATAAAGCAAAAACAAAAAATAATGCTGAACCTTATTTTTAGGAGTATGTTACAATAGTGCATAGTGGACCACATGCTTTTGTTTGCCTTTGTTAGTATCTCTTCCCTTATTTGACTAGGTAAGTTACTGGTGAGTCCCATTTATTCTGCAATCACATTGCACATGGTCAAAGTTCAGTGCCACAGTCAGCTTATAAATTTGTTAGTACCATTAATCTAAATTTGGCTTTTCTCATTGGTTACCTGTAAATTTATCATGATTCATACTTCTTAGACAAACTACATAATAACATCTGCTCTTTCTCAGCATGCTGGATAAGCCTGCATTGATATTATAATGCTTTGTTTGTCATTGACAGTATATGTTTAATATTTGCAGTGGTGGTGTACCTGTGATTTACACACTGATATATGCTAAGATACTAAATGATACATTCATTCTGCGAGCTCTTCTTTTGGGAGGAAAAATCCATTTCAGGGGAATTAAGGCTTTCAAATATAAATGCTACCATATTCTTTGTTAAGTCTAGGAGAAGCCCAAATATTTGAACCTTGTTTTTTAAAAAGCTCGGAGGGAGAGGCTAGTGACCCATCTGCTAAACAGAATTTGGTTTGTAACCTGAATCATGACATGTACCTAAGCCAGTTTACTGGACAAAGTAACATGTAGTGTCACCAAGACACTGTGTGACTTTCAGATCCTAGGCTTTTAGATTGCTTTTCAGATAGGCTTTTAGATCCCAGTTTTTTTTTAATTGCAAAGGAACTCTTTGTGGGATGGGCTAAAACAAGTCATCTTGGCAAGCTTTACTTTATTTTTCATTCTTTTTATTTATTCATTCCTTAAACATTTATTGAGCACTTCACTTTGCATACTGCACCCTTATGTAGGACTTCATTACCACCTTGGTAAATGTTGAAAGTGAATTCTGCTTCCTATTGGACATTTGATGCACTTCATGGAATGCTCCAATGACATGGTTTTAATATATATTTCAATGGAATGCTGTAGGTATTTTACATTTTCTTTAACATGATAATGCTGATTGAGAAGTTCTTGTCTCTGGGGGGTTGTAAAATAGATTCTTCAGGTTTTTTAAAAACAATATATTTTAAGTATTTTCCACATTTTCTACCATAAGTATATATTACTTTTATAATGATAAAAAATAATTTTAAACAAATAATTTGGTAGTAGAAAATATAGCCCAGTCAGGTGTGGCTCAGTGGTTGAGCATCGACCCGGAACCAAGAATTTACTGGTTCAATTCCCGGTCAGGGCAGATGCCTGGGTTGTGGGCTCAGTACCCAGTAGGGGGTGTGCAGGAGGCAGCCAATCGATGATTCTCTCTCATTATTGATGTTTCTATCTCTCTCTCCCTCTCCCTTCCTCTCTGAAATCAATAAAAAATATTTTTAAACAAGAAAATATAAAGTTGAGCTATCCAACAGCCAATGTTACTCTTGTATTTATTCCTAGTTTTAGACTGTTTTTGAGATGGCACACTTTATAGCACTGAAAAGCCAAGTAAAATGAAATCCCATCCCATTTCTCCAAATTTCTCCTCTACGGGAAATTGTGATGATTTTCTTGGAGTTCATGTTATTTTTATACTTACCAGTATTATAGCAGTGGGAAAAATCACAACTGGACATCTTCCCTATAAGCCAGTATAATAACTGTTTAAGAGCCATGGGCTTGCCCAATTTACCCATAGTTCAAATTTTTAGAAGCAATCAGTGGTAGCTAGCTGTCCCTAAGCCTACCTTGGAGTATATTGGCAGTTAAATACCATATTTTCCGGCGTATAAGACGACTGGGCGTATAAGACGACCCCCAACTTTTCCAGTTAAAATATAGAGTTTGGGATATACTCGCCGTATAAGACTACCCCTCTTCCAACACACACCAATAAAAATTAAAAAAACATTAGATTTTATTTCAATATGGTAATTTTAATTCAAATGCTTATGACATGCAGGTACTTAGCAGGAAAACTGTCACTTATAAACATAAGGCTGTTTGTCATCAAACACGTAAACATAAAACAGTGCAAGTGGATTAAACTTTTCCTAATTCACTCTAAAGCTGAAAGGAAGGATAAGACAATAAACCCATGGGAGCTGCCATGCTGTTTGTTTTCTAAGCTGTCAACCAAACTGGAACTGATGATGATAGGAGGAAGATAACAAACAATAGAGAGAGAGCAAGTGCCGGGCAAGTCCCTGGCGAGTTAACAACACCCATCATAACTGCAAGCTACAGTATTTTTACAGGTTTTGCTGGTGTGACAGTTTCCCTTTAAAAGCCTTCAAAATCCTGTTCGTCATCTGATATCATAAGTACATCAATGACATCTTGTGATACATTTGTAAGGCAGTCATTGTATGAATCGAATTCCGTATCAGATGGTGTGGTCTTAGCTTCGGCTTCCTCTTCATCTTGCCACAAGTAGTTGTCCTCCATACCATCTAATGAATTTGATATGCCACACTTCTTGAAAGACTTGATTACTGTTTCTACATCAATATCATTCCAAGCTTTTATGACAAACTTGCACAAAACATCCAACTGTGGAGCACGCATGTTTCCCCCTTTTGTGAATGACTTTTCACCACTAACTATCCATTCATTCCATTGTTCTTGAATGCGATCTTTAAATGTGTTTTTCTGGGCACAGCGCCGCTCTATCTCTTTTTTCCATACCCCGGGCGTCCTGGACGCCTGCAGCTTGCTCCGCCCTTCACTTACACCTTCCCGGTGAGGCGCCCCTTCACCTTGTCATCTGGACCGCATTAAGTCACTTCTTTCCACGAATACTGGTGAGTGGATTTTCTTCTACTGTACTTGTACAGTGCCACCCTTGCTGCTTTCATAAGGTCGCCGCATACGGTGGGGGAGGAGCTCAAAAACGGCCAAGGCCGCATCCCCGAAGTATGCGGGGAGCACCCTGCCACACTCCATTCATTTCAATGGAGCCAGACGAAGACCATATGCAGCACAAAAAGGAGCCGACCCGAGACACTTGAGGTCTCCCTCCGGCTCCATTGAAATGAATGGAGTGTGGCTGTTTTTGAGCTCCCCCCACCCTATGCGGCGACCACAGATTCTCCAGTCCAGCTCAGAAGTTTCAGCACCCGCCTTATAAGACAACACCTGGCGTATAAGATGACCCCCGACTTTTGAGAAGATTTTCCTGGGTTAAAAAGTCGTCTTATACGCCGGAAAATACGGTATGTTTTCTTTCTTTTACCTTAAGTGCTTCAACTTTTAGTAGAGTAGTAGAATTGCTTTACGGTACTTACTGGAGACTTTTAAACATTATTAACATGTTTGGAAATGTCCTTGTTAGGACATTTAATAAATTTTTGTCATGTACCTCAAAAATGATCAGAATGGAAACTCTTGAAGTGCATATATTAATGGGGCTTTGAGAATATGTATTAATCCACCCAAGATAATTACATCTAATTTCTCTTGTAGTGAGGAAGTGAGGAATCTAAAGAGAGCCCCCATCACATTGTCTTAATTAGTCATATAGCAAAATGTTTCTTTTCTTCTGAGCAGCCTTGTTACACAGGTAATATCAGTTATTGCAATGGAATTGCTACATGTAAGCCAACTTGTTTTTACCATCCAAGCTGTTTAAACTTACTGTAATTTATTGTGGTTTATGTATATGTCAGAGCACCAGATTTCATGCTAAGAGATCAGAATTTTCACAGCCAAACTAGTACACCATTTGTGAGTTTTTAAAGATTATTACAATAAATATATTTTTTCAATTCTTCTGCTAATTTTCCCTCTTCCGATTTCCAATCAAGTTAATTTTTTACATTGTTTGTTCCTACAAGTAATTGTGATACAATGTCTTCTCATTTTGTATCATGACATAATTTTAAAAGAAATACTTAATTTTGAAGGAATTTGAGAATTAGAGAAAGAAAATAAATCACTTAGAACCTTCTCACACAGAATAACAATTTTATTAGTATTTCGATATATCTATTTTTTAGTATTTGATAAACTTATACATAGACTGTTTTCTACAAAATTGGAATTGTATTATATATACTAGTCTGTATCCTTTCTTTTCTCTTTTATTATTATACTAGAGGCCCGGTACATGAAATTTGTGCATGGGGGGGGTCCCCTCAGCCCAGCCTGCACCCTCTCCAATCCAGGACCCCTCGGGGGATGTCCTGGGGATCGGGCCTAAACCGACAGTCGGACATTCCTCTCACAATCCAGGACCACTGGCTCCTAACTGCTCACCTGCCTGCCCACCTGATCGCCCCTAACTGCCCCTCCCTGCTGGCCTGGTTGCCCCCAACTGCTCCCCCCGCCGGCCTAGTTGCCACTAACTACCCCCCCCGCCGGCCTGGTCGCCCCTTACTGCCCCCTACTGTGGGCATGGTCACCCCCAACTGCCCCCCGTGTGGGCCTTGTCACCCCACGCAGCCTGCTGCTCGGTTGTTTGGTCAACCCTCACTAACCTCCTTGCTGGCCTGGTCACCCACGCAGCCTGCTGCTCAGTCATTTGGTCGCCCCTCACTGACCTCCCCTCCTGGCCTGGTCACCCCCAACTACCCCCCCTGTGGGCCTGGTTGCCCCACACAGCCTGCTGCTCAGTCATATGGTCGCCCTTCACTAAACCCCCCCGCCAGCCGGGTTGCCCCCAACTGCCCCCCCACAGGCCTGGTCACCCCACGCAACCTGCTGTTTGGTTATTTGGTTGCTCCTCACTAACCCCCCTACTGGCCTGGGCGCCCCATGCAGCCTGCTGCTCAGTTGTTTGGTCACCCCTCACTAACCCCCCTACCAGCCTGGTGGCCCCACATAACCTGTTGGGTCGTTCGTTTGGTTGTTTCAGATGCAACTGTCACTTAGCCTTTTATATACATATATATATATATATATATATATATATATATATATATATATATATTGTAAGCATTTCTCATATCTTAAAATTTTCAATAATATGATTTTGTTGGAGTATTATATTTAATTAAATGTGATAACTATTTTCAGTCAGCATTTATGTGTGTCTTTTTTGCTGTCAATGTTCTTTTTAAAGCTTAATATATGTACTTAAGACTCATCTCCAACTAATCCTCCATATAAACTTTATCTTTTCTCTTGCGATATCTCTTCTTCTTTATTTTTAATTTTTAAAAATTCTTTATTGTTGAAAATATTACATATGTCCTCCTTTCCCCCCATTGTTCTCTCCCAACCTGTACTCACCAACCAGCCCCGGCCTTCACTGCCCCATTGTTTGTGTCCATCAGTTATGCTTTTATGCATATAAGTTCCTTGGTTGATCTCTTATCCCCCATATACTCCCTGCCCACCCTCCCCTTCCTTCCCTCTGAGGTTTGACTGTCTGTTCGATGATTCTATGACTCTGGATCTATATTTGTTCATCAGTTTACATTGTTCATTATGTTCCACAAATAAGTGAGATCATGTGATACTTATCGTTCTCTGACTGGCTTATTTTGCTTAACATAATGCTCTCCAGTTCCATCCATACTGAGTTCTTTCTTTTTTACAGCAGCATAGTATTTCATTGTGTAGATGTAGCAAAGGTTTTTATTTTATTTTTTAAAATATATTTTCTTTATTTTTTTTGCAGAAAGAAAGGGAGAGGGTTAGAGTTAGAAACATCGATGAGAGAGAAACATCAATCAGCTGCCTCCTGCATACCTCCTACTGGGGATGTGCCCACAACCAAGGTACATGCTTTTGACTGGAATTGAACCTGGGACCCTTCAGTCCACAGGCCGATGCTCTATCCACTGAGCCAAACTGGTTAGGGCGTAGCAAATGTTTTTAATCCACTCATCTGCTGATGGGCACTTAAGCTGTTTCCAAATTTTAGCTATTGTAAATTGTGCTGCTATGAACATTAGGGGTGCATATGTTCTTTCTCTTTGGTGTTTCTAGTTTTTTGGGATATATTCCTAGCAGTGGGATTACTGGGTCAAATGGGAATTCCATTTTTAGTTTTTTGAGGAAACTCCATACTATTCTCCACAGTGGCTGCACCAGTCTGCATTCCCCACCAGCAGTGCACGAGGGTTCCCTTTTCTCTGAATCCTCACCAGCACTTGTCATTTGTTGATTTGTTGATGATAGCCATTCTGACAGGTGTGAGATGGTACCTCATTGTTGTTTTGATTTGCATCTCTTGGATGATTAGTGACTTTGAGCATGTTTTCATATGCTTCTTGGCCTTCTGTATGTCCACTTTCGAAAAGTGTCTATTTAAGTCCTTTGCCCATTTTTTGATTGGATTGTTTGCCTTCCTTTTGTTAGGTTGTATGAGTTCCCTATGAATTTTAAAGATTAAACCCTTATCAGATGTAACATTGGCAAATATGTTCTACCATGCAGTGGGCTCTCTTGTTATTTGTTGATGGTTTCTTTTGCTGTGCAGAAGCTTTTTATTTTGATGTAGTCCTATTTGTTTATTTTCTCTTTAGTTTCCATTGTCTTAGGAGATGTGTCAGTAAACATACTGCTATGAGATATGTCTTCTATTTTGCTGCCCATCGATTCTTCTATGATTTTTATAGTTTCCCATCTTACATTTTAAGTCTTTTATCCATTTTGAGTTTATTTTTGTTTATGGTGTAAGTTGGTGGTCAAGTTTCAATTTTTTGCATGTATCTGTCCAATTTTCCCAACACCATTTATTGAAGAGGCTGTCTTGCCTCCATTGTATGCCCTTGCCTCCTTTGTCAAATATTAATTGAGCATAGTGGTTTGGGTTGATTTCTGAGTTCTTTGTTCTGTTCCATTGGTCTATATATCTGTTATTGTGCCAGTACCAGGCTGTTTTCAGAACAGTGGCTTTGTAATATAACTTGATGTCTGACAACTCTTCTTTTTCATCTGTTGAGAATATCCAAATCTTTGTAAAGAAGGTTATAATAGGAACAGAAAGAGCAGAGAGAAAATTGAAGTAGTGATAGGAAATAACCTATCATTAATAAATTGGGAGTTGTTTTTAACAATCTGTGACCTTGAATGAAGGTATAATAATGGCAAAATTTGTAATGACTGAATAAAAATAATTTTATTTCCTCTTTTTAAAAATACATTTTCGGCATTATCAAGAAAGAAAATGTTAATATCTTGCTACTAAGAAAAAGTCTGTTTAAAGTATTTATTTCCTACCTTTTGTCAGTCCTCTCATCTTACTCTTTGTCTTTCTAAAGCCACGGGAATAAAGAAGAGTTCTCTTGCAGAGGAATACAACTAGCTGTGGATTGGTTTCTAGATAAAGGCCATAAAGATATTACTGTATTTGTGCCTGCATGGAGAAAGGAGCAATCCCGACCTGATGCACCAATTACAGGTATGATTTTAAATAAGACATTTTTTTCTCATCCAGAGCAAAGCAGCAAGATAGGTTAGAGAGATGTTGATGGTCCCAATTTAGATAATTATTTTTATAAGTTTATTAAGTATACTTAAAATGTATTTTATTAAGTGTATTTTAAGAATATTTTTCCAGAGATTAAAAATGGTGGAAGAGTAAGTGGATGCTGCACAGATATGCTCCCAGGAACAAACTGGTATGACAACTAAAATACAGAAAAACTTCCTGAATAATCAACTGAAAACTCGCAGGAGAGAACCTTGACACCTGAGGACCAAAAGTGGAGACCACATAGAGACTGGTAGGAAGGGCAGAGGCCTGAAAGGGTGGGTCAGGCGCCCACAGACAGCAACTGAAGTCCTGGAGAGATATCTCAGCTGTGGGGGGTTGCCATTGAGAATTCTAGGATCTAATCCCAAAGCTGTGCCCCCTAGCAGAGAGCACCAAAACGGAGGAGGTACCCACATAACAGCTGGCTATGAAAAGCAGTGGAGTACTGTCTGCCAGAGAGTAATAGCTGAAAATTCAGGCACCCTCTTAAAGGGCCAACACACAAAATTCCCTGTGGAGCCACCCACCTTGTGCTCCAGCAGAGAGAGGGTGAAGTGGACTGGAGCTGTGAGAGCAGAAGCCAGGACTGGGGATTCAGGGGATAGAGTTCAGAAGGAAGACACCCAAGTTTCCTGGGCTGAGTCATTCCCTCACACAGCGGAGGACATCTTTCCCACATAGACATTTGCCTTGCAGTGGGCGGGGAGAGGGAAGACAGTTAACACATCCTTTTGGAAAACACCTTACCCTGAGGCTATTTAAGAGGTTAAAAATAACAATTAGCCTCCAGGCAGAAGCAATTGTCCCACCCTGTTGAAAAAACATTTCACCACACCTGAGGACTATTGCCTGGAGGGCAATTCAAGTCAGAATCCTAACAGTCTGTAGGCAAAGGCAGTCTCTGGAGGCTTTAAGTCTTTGCCTGCTCTAATTCTTAAAAACAGCCTTTAACACTATCCTGTACTAGAGATTGAGAGGTATAGGGGATCCCTAATACATAGTCACAAACCCAAATAGAAAGCCAAAATGAGGAGACAAAGAAAAAAACCCAAATGAAAGAACTATAAAATTTTCCAGAAGTAGAGATAAATTAAGCAGAGAGAAGAAATTTATCTGAAGCAGAGTTCAGAGTAATGATAGTAAAGATGCTCAACAGCATGAAAAAAGATATAGTAACTATGAAAAAAGAACAGTCTGAAATAAAGAATGACATAACACAAGTAAAGAACACACAGAAGATTAGGGGAAGGAATACACAGCAGATTAGGGAAAGCTGAGGATTGAATCAGTGAATTAGAAGACAGAGTTGAAAATATCACTCAATCAGAAAACCAAAAAGAAAAAACAATTAAAAAACAGGAGGACAGATTAAGGGAGCTGTGGGACAATGTGAAACATAACAATATTGGAATAGCAGGTGTGCCCAAAGAGGCAGAAAGGGAGAAAGGCATAGAGAAGGTGTTTGAAGAAATAATGGCAGAAAACTTCCCTAACTTGGTAAAAGAAAGTCATACAAGTTCAGGAGGCACAGAGAACCCCAAACAAGAGGAACCCAAACAGGCCCACACCAAGACACATCATAATTAAAATGCCAAAAATTAAAGACAAAGGAGAATCTTAAAGGCAGTAAGAGAAAAAACTGTTACCTACAAAAGAGTTCCCATAAGGCTGACACCAGAAACTCTACAGGCCAGAAGGCAATGACATGAAGTACTCAAGGTAATGGAAAGCAAGGATCTGAGACCAAGATTACTATATCCAGCCAGGCTATCATTCAAAATAGATGGTCAATAAAGACTTTCCAGAGGAAAAAAAATAGTCTAAAGGAGTGTATCACCACCAACCCAGCATTACAAGAAATGCTAAAGGGATTGCTATAATGAGAAGAAGAAACAGAGAGAGAAACCTAATCATACAGAATTAAAATGGCAATAAATAAGTACCTATCAATAATAACCTTAAGTGTAAATGGATTAAATGCTCCAATCAAAAGGCATAGGGTAGCTGAATGGATACAAAAATATGACACAACCATATGCTGTCTACAAGAGTCCTGCCTCAAAACAAAAGACACACACAGGATGAGAGTGAAGGGGTGGAAAAAAATTTTCCATGCAAATGGAAAAAAAAAAAAAAGCTGGAGTAGCAATACTCATATCTGACCAAAAAAAAAACAAACAAAAAAAACCCCCACAAAACTTTAAAATGAAGGCCATCACAAGAGACAACAAAGGTCACTATACAATACTAAAGGGATCACTCCATCAAGAGGATATAACCCTGGTAAACATATGCACCCAATAGAGAAGCAACTAAATATATTTTAAAAAACTTCTACAGGACTTTAATGGAGAGATCGACACCAATACAGTCATAGTAGGGGACTTTAACATGCCTCTGACTTCACTGGATAGATCTCCCAGATAAAAACTTAACAAGGAAACAGAGACTCTAAGGGACACACTGGCTCAGATGTATTTAATTGATATTTAATGAACATTTCACCCCAACGAGGCAGAATATACATTCTTCTCAAGTGCTCATGGATCATTCACAAAGATAGACCACATGTTAGGACACAAAACAAGTCTCTACAAGTTCAAGAAGATTTAAATCATATCAAGCATCTTCTCAGATCACAGTGGAATGAAATTAGAAATCAACTACAGTAAAAACACCCAAAAAATTCCAACACATGGAGGCTAAATAGCATGTTACTAAACAATGAATGGGTTATGAAGAGATCAAGAAGAAATAAAAAACTTCCTGGAAACAAATGAAAATGAACACACAACAACTCCAAATCTCTGGGACACAGCAAATGCAGCCCTGAGAGGGAAGTCCATAGCACTACAAGCATACCTCAAAAAACAAGAAAAATCAGCAATATATTATTTAACACTATAACTTAAAGAATTAGAAAGAGAACAGCAAGAAAATCCCATGGTAAGTAGAAGAAAGGAAATAATAAAGATTAGAGCAGAAATAAATGACATAGTGACTAAAAAAATAATACAAAAATCAATGAAACCAAGAGCTGGTTCCTTGAAAGGATAAACAACATTGATAAGCCATTAGCCAGACTCAACAACAACAACAACAAAAAACAAAGAGAAAGGACCCAAATATATAAAATCAGAAATGAAAGTGGAGGAGTAACCTCTGTCACCGCAGAAATACAAAGGATTGT
Source organism: Eptesicus fuscus (assembly GCF_027574615.1). Taxonomy (NCBI): domain Eukaryota; kingdom Metazoa; phylum Chordata; class Mammalia; order Chiroptera; family Vespertilionidae; genus Eptesicus; species Eptesicus fuscus. The sequence continues at coordinate 43,023,156 of NC_072473.1, forward strand.
AAGAAAATACTATGAACAACTATATGCCAACAAGTTGGACAATGTGGATGAAATAGTCAAATTCCTAGAACTATACAATCTCCCAAAACTGAATCAGGAAGAATAAAAAAAACCTGAATAGGCTAATAATAATTTATGAAATAGAAGCAGTAATCAAAAACTTCCTACCAAACAAAAGCCTAGGTGTGGAAGGCTTCACAGGGGAGTTTTACCAAACATTCAAAGAAGAACTAACTCCTATACTCCTCAAAATATTTCAGAAAATCCAAGAGCAAGGAACACTTCCAAACTATTTTTGTGAGGACAGCATTATCTTAATTCCAAAACCAGATAAAGACACTACAAAGAAAAAGAATTACAGGCTAATATCCCTGATGAATAAAGGTTCTAAAATCCTCAACAAAATATTAGCAAATTGCCCTAACTGGTTTAGCTCAATGGATAGAGCGTCAGCCTGTGGACTGAAAGGTCCCAGGTTCGATTCCAGTCAAGGGCATGTACCTTGGTTTCGGGCTCATCCCCAGTAGGAGGTGTTCAGGAAGCAGCTGATCGATGTTTCTTTTTTTTTTTAATTTCTTTATTGATTAAGGTGTCACATATTTGTCCTCATCCCCCCATTCCCATCTGATCGATGTTTCTCTCTCATCGATGATTCTAACTCTCTATCCCTCTCTCTTCCTCTCTGTAAAAAATCAATAAAATATATTTTAAAAATATTAGCAAATTGCACCCAGCAATATATTAAAAAGATCATACACCATGAAGAAGTGGAATTTATTTCAGGGATGCAAGGCTGGTATAATATTCTCAAATCAATAAATGTGATACATCACATAAATTGAAAGACAAAAATCACATGATTATATCAATAGATGCAGAAAAAGTACCCATATTTTATAAAAACTCTCAGCAAAGTGGGAATAGAGGGAGCATATCTTAACATGATAAAGGCCATATATGACAAACCTACAGCCAACATCATACTCAATGGGCAAAAACCAAATCCATTTCTCCTAAGAACAGGAAAAAGACAGGGATGCCCATTTTCACTGCTCCTGTTTGACATAGCACTGGAAGTGCTAGCCATAATGATCAGACAAGAAGAAATATAAGGCATCCCAATTGAAAAAGAAGTAGTAAAACAGATGACAGTATATTGTACATAGAAAACCCCAAAGACTCCATAAAAAAACTACTAGACTTAATAAATGAATTCAGCAATGTAGCAGGATACAAAATTAACACCCAGAAATCTATGGCTTTTTTATACACCAATAATGAACACCCATAAAGAAAAACAATCCCATTTACCATTGCAAAAAAAATTAAGATACCTAGGAATAAATTTAACTAAGGAGGTAAAAGACCTGTACTCGGAAAACTACAACACGTTGAAAAAAGACATAGAAGAAGACATAAACAAATGGAAGAATATACCATGTTCATGGATTGGTGGAATCAATGTCATTCAAATGTCCATAATACCCAAAGCAATATATAGGTTCAATTCAATCCCTAGAACAAACTTTCCAATAATTCATAAGCCATAAATAAAGACTCCTATTAGCTGCAGCAATCCTGAGAAAGAAGAACAAAGTTGGAGGGATCACAATACCAGATATCAAGCTATACTACAAAGCCACTGTTCTCAAAACTGTTTGGTACTGGCACAAGAACAGACATATAGACCAATGGAACATAACAGAGAACCCAGAAATTAACCCAAGCCAGTATGCTCAATTAATATTTGACAAAGGAGGCAAGAGCATATATAATGGAGTCAAAACAGCCTCTTCAATAAATGGTGTTGGGAAAATTGGACAGATACATGCAAAAAAATGAAACTAGACCACCAACTTACACCATACACAAAAAACAAACTCAAAATGGATAAATGACTTAAATGTAATATAGGAAACCATAAAAATCTTAGAAGAATCCATAGGCAGCAAATATCAGACATATGTCGTAGCAATATCTTTACTGATACAGCTCCTAGGACATGGAAACTAAGGAGAAAATAAAACAAATGGGACTACATCAAAATAAAAAGCTTTTGCACAGCAAAAGAAACCACCAACAAAACAACAGGAAAGCCCACTGTATGGGAGAACATATTTGCCAATGTTATCTCTGATAAGCATCTAATCTCCAATATTTACAGGGAACTCATACAACTTAACAAAAGGAAGATAAATAATCCAATAAAAAAATGGGCAAAGGACCTAAAAAGACACTTTTTGAAAGAGGAAATACAGAAGGCCAAGAGGCATGAAAACATGCTCAAAGTCACTAATCATCCAAGAGATGCAAATCAAAATGACAATGAGGTACCATCTCATACCTGTCAGAATGGCTATCATCAACAAAGCAACAAACAAGTGCTGTGGAGCATGGGGAGGAAAATGAACACTCTTGCACTGCTGGTGGGAATGCAGACTGGTGAAACCACTGTGGAGAACAGTATGGAGTTTCCTAAAAAAATTAAAATGGACCTAACCCTACAACTCAAAGAGTTAGAAACCGAGCAACAAGAGAAGCCAAGTGTAAACAGAAAGAAGGAAATAATAAAGATCAGAGAGGAGTTAAATGACATAGAGACCAAAGAAACAATACAAAAGATCAACAAAACCAAGATCTGGTTCTTTGAAGGGATAAACAAGATTGATTAACCTGTAGCCAGGCTCACCAAGAAGCAAAGAGAGAGGTCCCAGATAAACAAAATCAGAAATGAAAGAGGTGAAATAACAACAGACCCCACAGAAATACAAAGGATTGCTAAAAAGTACTACGAACAACTTTATTCCAACAAACTGGACAACTTGGAGTAAATGGACATATTCCTAGAAAAATATAACCTTCCAAAACTCAATCAAGAAGAATCTAAACATCTCAATAGGCCAAGAACTATGGAAGAAATTGAAGCAGTCATGAAAAAGCTTCCGGCAAACAAAAGCCCGGGGCCAGATGGCTTCACAGGGGAGTTTTACCAAACATTCAAGGAAGAACTAAAACCTATCCTCCTCAGACTATTTCAAAAAATTCAAGAGGAAGGAACACTTCCAAGCTCCTTCTATGAAGTCAGCAAAACCCTAATAAGAAAACCAGATAAAGACAACAAAATGAAAGAGAATTACAGGCCACTATCCCTCATGAACATAGATACCAAAATCCTCAACAAAATTCTAGCAAATTTGATCCAGCAGTACATCAGAAAGATCATACACCATGACCAAGTAGGATTTATCCCAGGAATGCAAGGATGGTACAATATCTGCAAATCAATAAACGTGATACATCACATAAACAAATTGAGAGATAAAAATCACATAGTCATATCAATTGATGCAGAAAAAGCATTTGACAAAATCCAACACCCTTTCTTGATAAAAACTCTCAACAAGGTGGGAATAGAAGGCTCATACCTCAACATAATAAAATCTATGTATGATAAACCCACAGCAAACATCATACTCAATGGACAAAAACTAAAAACATTTCCCCTAAGAACAGGAACAAGACAGGGATGCCCACTCTCACCACTCCTGTTTGACATAGTACTGGAAGTATTAGCCATTGCGATCAGACAAAAAGAAGAAATAAAAGGCATACAAATTGGAAAAGAAGAAGTAAAGCTGTCCTTATTTGCAGATGACATGATATTGTACATAAAAAGCCCAAAAGATTCCATAAAAAAACTAACAGACTTAATAAATTAATTCGGCAATGTAGCAGGATACAAAATTAACGCCAAGAAATCTATGGCATTTCTATACACCAATAATGAACTTACAGAAAGAGAGACTAAAAAAGCAATCCCATTCACCATCGCACAAAAAAATTAAGATACCTGGGAATAAACTTAACCAAGGAGGTAAAAGACCTATATGTGGAAAACTATAGGACAGTGAAAAAAGATATAGAGGAAAACGTAAACAGATGGAAGAACATATCATGTTCATGGATTGGTAGAATCAACATCATTAAAATGTCCATACTACCCAAAGCAATCTATAGATTCAATGCACTCCCCATTAAAATACCAACGGCATATTTCACAGACCTAGAAAGAACTCTCCAAAAATTCATCGGGAATAAAAAAAGACCCTGAATAGCCACAGCAATCCTGAGAAAGAAGAACAAAGTAGGATGGATCTCAATACCAGATTTCAAGCTGTATTACAAAGCCATTGTTCTCAAAACAGCCTGGTACTGGCACAAGAACACACATATAGACCAATGGAATAGAATTGAGAATCCAGATATCGACCCAAACTACTATGCTCAATTAATATTTGACAAAGGAGGCATGAACATACAATGGAGTCAAGACAATCTCTTCAATAAATGGTGTTGGGAAAATTGGACAGATACATGCAAAAAAATGAAACTAGATCACCAATTTAGACCATACACAAAAATAAACTCAAAATGGATACAGGACTTAAACATAAGACGGGAAACCATAAAAATACTAGAGGAATCCACAGGCAGCAAAATCTCAGACATATGCTGAAAGAACTTCTTCACTAATACTGCTCCTAGGCAATGGTAGCTAAAGAGAAAATAAACAAATGGGACTACATCAAAATAAAAAGCTTTTGCACATCAAAAGAAACCATCAACAAAACAACAAGAAAACCCACTGCATGGGAAAACATATTTGCAAATGTTATCACTGATGAAGGTTTAATCTCCAACATCTACAGGCAACTTATACAATTTAATAAAAGGAAGATAAATGATCAAATAAAAAAATGGGCAACGGATCTAAATAGAATCTTTTTGAAAGAAGACAGAAGGAAGGCCAAGAGACACAAGAAAACATGCTCAAAGTCACAAATTATCTGAGAGATGCAAATCAAAACGACAATGCAGTACCATCTCACACCTGTCAGAATGGCTATTATCAACAAATCAACAAACGACAAGTCCTGGCGAGGATGCGGAGAAAAAGGAACCCTCGTGCACTGCTAGTGGGAATGCAGACAGGTGCAGCCACTGTGGAGAACAGTATGGAGTTTCCTCAAAAAACTAAAAATGGAATTCCCATTTGACCCAGTAATCCTACTCCTAGGAATATATCCTAAGAAACTGGAAACACCAGTCTGAAAGGATATATGCACCCCTATGTTCATAGCAGCACAATTTACAATAGCTAAGATTTGGAAACAGCCTAGGTTCCCGTCAGCAGATGACTGGATCAGAAAACTATGGTACATCTACACAATGGAAAAATATGCTGCCATAAAAAAGAAGGAATTCTTACCATTTGCAGCAACCTGGATGGAACTGGAGAACATTATGCTAAGTGAAATAAGCCAGTCAATAAAAGAAAAATATTACATGATCTCACTCATTTATGGATAATAAAGAACATTATAAACTGATGAACAAAAAGATAGATACAGAGGCAGTAAAGCATCAGACTGTCAAATTACCGCGGGAAGGTTAGGGAGAGGTGGGGGAGATAAGAGATCAACCGAAGGACTTGTATGCATGCATATAAGCATAACCAATGGATGCAAAACACTGGGGGTGAGGGCATGTATGGGAGTGGTGTGTGGGGGCAATGGTAAGATATGTACACATATAATACCTTAATAAAAAATGAAAAAAAAAATTAAAATGGAACTCCCATTTGATCCAGTGATCCCACTTCTAGGAATATATCCAAGAAATCAGAAACACCAATCAGAAAGTATATATGCACCCCTAATGTTCATAGCAGCACAATTTACAATAGCTAATATTTAAAAAAAAAGAATAAATAAGAACAAACAAAAAGAAAAGAAAGAAAGAAAGAAAGAAAGAAGAAAGAAAGAAAAGAAAGAAAGAAAAAAAAAAAGATTTGGAAACAGCCTAAGTGTCCATCAGCAGATGAGTGGATTAAAAAACTAAGGTGTAGCTCTACAATGGAATACTATGCTGCTGTAAAAAAGAAAGAGCTCTTACCATTTGCAACAGCATGGATGGACTTGCAGAGCATTATGCTAAGTGAAATAAGCCAGTCAGAGAAAGATAAATATCACATGATCTCACTCATTCGTGGAATATAATGAACAACATATACTGATGAACAAAAATAGAGCCAGAGGAAAAAAATACTTTAGAATATAATTGAAGTAACCCTGTTATTTGCAGATTTTTGATATTTACTTCAACTTTTGTGATATTATACTATGTAAGTATAGTTTTGGTAATACTATTATATTTAAAATCTTTTTTCTTGAAATATTGTTTATTGCATGTAATATATTTAAAATCATTTTTCTTGAGATAAAAAAAGGAATATTTTTCCAAATAAAACCATTATTCTGTTGTGGCATACAACAGTTAAATAGAGACACCTTCAATTCAGCAAAGAATCTAGCACACAGTTTGAAAAAAGGTGTGCTTTTCTATTTTACCATAGACTACAGACTAAAGGAGGTTGAATCTGGTTATGACTGTTTCCTAAAAGACTAAAGAAACTTTGGTAGAAAATTAATCTCATTCTGTACCAGAGAAGTGATGTGGTATTTGAAATTAGGGGGTAGAATAGAGAGAGAGAGAAGTCTCATGGCAGTCAGTGTCAACTTATCCATGAGACATAGTAGTCCCAGGGCCCAGGGTCCATGATGATAATTTTAGGGTCCCACAGAAATATTTCAAAATTCTATTTTTTAAATTATTTTTAAAGTCCTCACGTGAATACAAGGGGGGGGGAGAGAGAGAGAGAGAGAGAGAGAGAGAGAGAGAGAGAGAGAGATACTTTGATTGGTTGCCTTCTGTATGTGCCCCAACTGGGGATCCAACCTGCAACCCAGGAATGTGCACTGACTGGGAATTGAACCAGCAACCTTTCAGTGCACTGGACAATGCTCAACCAACTGAGCCACTCTGGCTGGGCAGAAATGCTTTAATTTATTTTCTTTTTAACATCAGGAGGAAAAAATTGGATACAATGATGATTAAATAATAATATAGCTAACTAGATAATTTGTTCCTATACCAGTGCAACTGTAAAGTATAATTTTTAATATTTCTTTATGAAAGAAGGGCCCATGAAGGCAAAACTGCCAAAAATTCACAAGAATCATATGCAGCCCTAATGTTAGGAAGCTCACTGTATTCACTAACAAAAATATGTGAAGCTAGCTCTTTATATTTCAGAGCATATAGACCCCAGTCCTCTGAGTATCAGCTATTGGCTGATGTGACAAATTAGGAAGTCCAGTGAATGGCTATTGGAGCTGTCTGCCAGCAGCTGAACAGGAGGCTCTCAGACTCAGTCTGAGTGGATCCTGGCCCTACATGTACGCAGCCTTCCTTTTCTCAACAATTAAGAGGCCAAAAGGAAAGATGGGCAGTACTAACATACCACAGCTTGATGTTTTCCCTTAGCTGTGGCCTTCCTTTGGGCAGAAGGTAAAAAAAGAAGTCCCTAGGAGTGATGCTTTATTCTCCTAGTGGCAGACACATTCTCAGTATACTGCCCTATTTTCTTCAGCAGCTAAAAACTGGTACATTAGTTTTTTTAAAATATAATTTTATTTATTTCAGAGAGGAAAGGAGAGGGGGAGAGAAATAGAAACATCAATGATGAGAATCATTGATCGGCTGCCTCCTGCACACCCACCCCACACTGGGGATTGAGCCCACAACCCAGGCATGTGTCCTGACCGGGAATTGAACCGTGACCTCCTGGTTCATAGGTCAACCCTCAACCACTTTGCAACACCAGCCAGGCTGGTGCTTAAGTTTTTAGCTGCATAAATTCTAGAATATCAGTGATATTTCTCACTCTTCATGGTAGGTTTAAAAGTTAGTTGTTATTGAATCCAGTTCTCTCATGTTTTTTTACTCACCCAAGGGTATGTTTTTATTGATTTTTTCTTTTTAGAGAGAGAGGGAGACACACAGAGAAACATTGATGTGAGAGAGAAACATCGATTGGTTGCCTCCCAAATGTTCCCCAACCAGAGATTGAACCCGCAACCTAGGTATGTGCCCTGACTGGGAATCTAATCTGCATTCTTTCAGTTTATGGGACAACTCTCCAACCCACTGTGTCACACTGGCCAGGGCTCCAGTTCCTTCATTTTATCTAAAAGAAAGCTGAAATCCAAAGGGAAAGGTGATTTGTCTAAGGTCACAATTCAAATTGGTGCCACAGCCAAGAGTAGAGGCCACTTTCTCTCTGAGGGAAAATAGTATATTCATCGACTACCAATTTATGAATTCGTAATGTTGTTAATTTCTGAAGATAATTTCTACTCTGTGGCATATAATCCATATTTTGACAGATCAAGATATCCTACGAAAACTGGAGAAGGAGAAGATTCTTGTCTTCACACCATCCCGAAGGGTCCAAGGCAGGAGAGTTGTCTGCTACGATGACCGGTTCATAGTCAAACTGGCTTTTGATTCCGATGGCATCATTGTATCCAATGATAACTATCGAGACCTTCAAGTCGAAAAGCCAGAATGGAAGAAGTTTATAGAAGAGCGATTGCTGATGTATTCTTTTGTGAATGACAAGTATGTTTCTTTCCTGTAGACTTTGAATAGCCTAAATCCAAGTTACCACTAGGAATAGATTTCATTTCACGTCAGTAAACATTTACTGAACACTTACTGTGTACCATGCATTATGCTGGCTGCCATGGGGATAAAATGCTGGATAAGAAACAAGACTTACCCTTAACAAGAGACAACCACAGTATGTTGTGATAAGTGCTATGGTTACAATTTTTAAATTGCTTTATCTATGTGAAACAATAGGAAAAGGCTTCACAGAGAAGATGACATTTAAGCTGAAGTTTACAGATAGAGGAGAGGGGGCTGCTGGGCATCACAGGTAAAGGAGACATCATGAATAAAGCTATAAAGGTGTGGAAGTGGGTTACATGTTGAGGAAAACCACAGGTATGCTAGTTTGGCTGGGATATATAGTCCATGAGAGAATTATATACAAGAAAAATCATTTTTTTTTTGTGATCAAGGGGGAACAGGGAGAAAAAATGCTGGCTTAGCAAAAGATAGACTTGAAACAGGAAGGGCAATTATGAGGCTGTGACAATAGTAATGAAGGTATAAACTTCTGATAAGGGGTATTGGGAACAGAAGGGAAGACATTTATCTCTTGCTTGCTTTCAGATTTATGCCTCCAGATGATCCTTTAGGACGCCATGGCCCAAGCCTTGAAAATTTCTTAAGAAAGAGACCTGTTGTTCCTGAACACAAGAAGCAACCATGCCCTTATGGTGAGTACCTTATGTGCAAAACTGAGTTCTGTACTAAGGAAAGCATAAGGACTCTGTGAATACTTTCTCTTCAAGATTTCCCTTTCAAATGGAAAATTCTGGCTTGTCTACTTTCTGTGAGTTAAAGTCTTGTCTTCATGTATTTTCATTTAGGTATTTAAAGAAACATCCTAGAAACTGCATGAGAAAAGGATAACTAGAATTGAAAAGATTAGTTGTTACTTGTTAAAATTAGTTGTTACTTGTGTTCTAGCTGCCTCTGTTCTGAGCAGTGTTGCTGGGGCAGGGAAATGCAAAACCCCACAGGGCTTACAGAAGCAGAAAGGACAATGCCAAATTGGGTTTTGCCCCAAGAAAGGTATCTCTCAGGCAGGTGATTGCACCCTCTGTCAACTAACAAATACCCTTCTCTTCAGATCTGTACTTACCAATTTGCTTCTAAACTTTGGTTTCATTTACTTTTAAAAAAATACAGGTTTATAGAGTACTTTAATGATCTTACTCAAGTCCCTCTGTTACAAAGTTTGTGAGCCTAACAGTGCAACATGGGCTGCCTGGTCTGAGGCTACTTTGGATGTTCAGTCTTTTGGGGGTAATCATTTATGAACATCTGGGTTTTTTACCTCAATTAACATTTATTTAAATCATAGAGTATTTTCATGTTCATTATCTTCATTTAATCTTTACAACAACCCTATAATATAGGAATAATTTCAAACCTTGTTTACAGAAGAGGAAACTGAGGCTCAGGAAGTAGTCACTCCCCAAGGTCACATGGCTAGTAAGTGACATAGCTGGAATTGAAACTTAACTCTGACTGACCTCCAAGCCTGTGCTCTTTGCATTGCACCATACTGCCTACTGCTGCTCTACACCACTTCAGCACACAGGTTATGCCTAGGCAAAGCTGTGAATTATAGGAAAATGAAGGCTATTCAACTGCTTAGCTCCTAGCTTTCACACTGCAGTTTCCTCCCCAGCTTTCTTCTTCTCTCTCCCCTCACAGTGTGTGATGCCTCCTTGGTGTTGTCTGTCTCTCATCTTTATGGAAAGTTACTTTTTTGCCTTAACTCCAAACAGTAAAACTCTAACCTGAGTGACCAGATTGTTACGACAGTTTCTGGCACAGAGAGTCACACCACTATGAGAGAGGTCTTACCCCAAGGCATTATTTTTCAGGCAAAAAATGCACCTACGGCCACAAGTGCAAATACTACCATCCGGAGCGGGCCAACCAACCCCAGCGTTCGGTGGCTGATGAGCTCCGCATCAGTGCCAAACTATCCACAGTGAAAACTATGAGCGAAGGCACCCTGGCCAAATGTGGTACAGGGTTGTCTAATGCCAAAAGTGAGATAACCTCAGAAGTCAAGCGTGTGGCCCCTAAGCGCCAATCAGATCCCAGCATCCGATCGGTGGCTGTGGAACCTGAGGAATGGCTGTCCATTTCCCGTAAGCCTGAGGCCAGTTCTGTACCCTCACTTGTGACCGCCCTAAGTGTCCCCACAATCCCACCTCCCAAAAGCCATGCAGTGGGTGCACTCAACACCCGTTCGGCCAGTAGCCCAGTGCCAGGATCCTCTCATTTCCCCCACCAGAAGTCCTCATTGGAGCACATGGCCAGCATGCAGTACCCCCCAATCCTGGTTACCAACAGCCATGGGAACCCTATTAGTTATGCCGAGCAATACCCAAAGTTTGAGTCCTTGGGGGACCATGGCTACTATTCAATGTTAGGTGACTTCTCCAAAATGAACATCAACAGCATGCATAATCGAGAGTTCTACATGGCTGAAGCAGACTCGGGGATGTATGCCAGGAATCCCAACCTCTGTCCAGACAGCCGTATGAGCCATACCAGGAATGACAACTATTCCTCTTACAACAACCTGTACTTGGCTGTAGCTGATGCCCATCCTGAAGGCAGTATGAAGCTGCATCGCTCAGCATCTCAAAACCGTCTTCAGCCTTTTCCTCATGGTTACCATGAAGCCTTAATGCGAGTGCAGAGCTATGGCCCAGAGGATTCTAAGCAAGCCCCCCACAAGCAGTCGGTCCCCCACTTAGTTCTGCATGCCCAGCACCCAGCAACTGGAGCACGATCTAGCTGTCCTGGAGACTACCCCATGCCTCACAATATCCATCCTGGGGCAACCTCCCAGCCAGGACGTGCCCTGGTGATGACTCGGATGGACAGCATTTCTGACTCCCGCCTCTATGAGAGCAACCCCATGAGGCAAAGACGACCTCCTCTGTGCCGGGAACAACATGCCAGCTGGGACCCACTGCCTTGTACAACTGACTCTTATGGCTACCATTCCTATCCCTTGAGTAACAACCTCATGCAACCATGTTATGAACCAGTGATGGTACGGAGCGTGCCTGAAAAGATGGAGCAGCTTTGGAGGAATCCTTGGGTTGGAATGTGCAATGATTCCAGGGAGCATATGATCCCAGAGCACCAGTATCAGACCTACAAGAACCTCTGCAATATTTTCCCTTCCAACATTGTTCTTGCAGTGATGGAGAAGAATCCTCACACAGCAGATGCCCAGCAGCTGGCAGCCTTGATTGTTTCTAAGCTTAGGGCTGCACGTTGACATGACATAGTATCTATTCCTTTATACAAATATGAATATTAATACTAATAATGCACTAATACTATGGTAAAAGAAACTAATAATTGTGTGTTGTGCTTTAAAAGTTGCAAACTGTTAATGTCATTGAAGCACATAACAACCCTGTGAGGTAAGTTTTACTAATGTGTGTTTGCTAGACAAGGAAACTGAAGCTCAGTGAGACTAAATTATTTGCCAAGGTCACACTGCTAGCAAATGACCAAGTCAGAACTCACACCCAAGTCCTCTGATTCCAAGTCTCATACCCTTTTGCACTGCACCATGCAGGTAATGAGGATAAAACCCAGGGGGAGAGGCCCAAGTATAAGAAACCCCAAGAGATTCCATTATGAACGTTATCATAGTTACACATTTTATATTATGAAGTATTGATGACATATCTAATTTAGAGAACATCAAGATCAGGTCATATGTTGAATTAACCTTTTAGAATTCTTAATAGGAATATTTAAAGCTATTTAAAAGCAAATGCATACTTTATTGCATGGATATCTGACCATTTAATATCTTTATTAACCAAGCTATAGAGTCACATCAAAGCTTCTAGAGCTATATTTCAAATCTACTGTTAGGAATTATATTGCATGTATGACTGTATGCATTTAGTTTGAAATGTGTGTGTATCTCTGTATAACTTTTTATATAGTGGTAAGATAGGCTCTGCATAGTCCTTAGTCTACAGCTAAACAAATCAAAATCTGAGTTGATAATTTTATGTCACATTTCATAGTTTCAACTCATTTTTAAAGTGAAATTACATGCCAATATTTGAACATTGCTTTCTCAGGCAACAGAGAAAACTATTTCCTTTGCACTTTTTTACTTATCAACATTTATTAACAGTTGTTAGCTTTTAAGTCTCTTCACCTCAGCAATTTAGGGATCAGATTCTGCCATCTTCTGCAGAATAGCTGATTGATAAGCTCAAGTTTCAAGCATAGTAGGTGTGTGCTAGACAAGCACAGAAGAGTTTGACCAGGGCCAAGGAATTTTCTACCAGAAAGATGGCCAAACTCATGCGGCATTATATGATGAACAAAAAGTTGCACTCAAGAAGGGTCTAATGGATGAGCTTTGGACTTCTGATCTATGCAGTATTCAACATCACAGAATGAAATGTAATGGAGGACAGTGCACAGACATGTAATCCACTTTCTCCTGCTGTCCACTCTTTGGGCAATAAAGTAGAACATTAGTGGAGCAGAATTTCTTTAGGAAACAAAACCAGGGGATTTTCTAGATAGAAAAAGGTAGTTTCCAAAAGAGGATGCTACATCTTTTCTAATAGCTGGCTGGCTCAGTTATGCACTTCAAATACATGCCAAGAGAGTAAACTTGCCCTTAGATAAGTCTTAGATGCATTACTAAAGAAGGCAGGACTTTGGGTTGAGTGGCATCATTTGCACAACTTGTTATCTTGCTCAGGGTGAGAACCTTTATAGCTAAATGCCTCTAGAAGAGGCATTTGTAGTTTTTCTTTTTTTAAAGCTGTAGTAAATGAACCCCCTTTTGAATCTATTGTATAGTTCAGCATTTTGAACCATGACCAGCTCACTATTTCGTGAGCTGGAACTTGATAATTTCTATGGTCATTTTTTCATAAAAGTTAAGAAGGCCTGGCCTTGGCCTTTTGTTTCTTCATGAGAAAGTGTGACACTGCCTATAAATGTTTCTTACTCTGAAACACTCCGAATGTGAGGCTGTAGTCAGGGTTGTTTCTGGTGGTTTGATAATGGCTTGCCTACTCTTTATTGGCTCTCCATATCTGTCCTAGTTGATCAAAACTGTATATCAACAAATGTTTCCCTTCTGTTAACCATAGCTTCACATTCATGTCCTACCCTCTGATTTTTCCATCGCCCAGCATATTGAGGTGTAAAAGTATTTTCTGTCATGTAGGTCCATAGAGAGTAACAGCTGCCACTGAAGTGCTTCCTATTTCACACAAACACCATTTCATACTTTCAACTTCTTGCACCTTCTAAATCTGTCCTAAATCAGGGTATTTGACAATCTTAGAGAACTCTATTGCCTTTGTGCCAGTTAGTTCATCTTCCTACCAAAATCATCAATGGCACCAGTGTCCACTACCTGCACAATTTACCAGGAAGCACAAGATTAATCTTGACAGCTACAATTCATCTTGAACATGTTCATGTTTAGTACTCAAAAAAGTATAAGCTCCTCCCAATGCAGGAAATATTTTTAAGGCAGAATATGTATTTCTTATTTCCTAAAAACAATTGTCATTCTCTTCTCATAAAATGTGTATGAACCAAAGCTGCTAAGAGCAATGCCTAAAATAACCAGAAATGACCTTTTGTTGATACAAATTGTATCTCTTTTTTTCCTGATTGTATAGTAACAAATGTACAAAACTCATCTTAAACTAGGTTTGGTACTGACTTTCACCATGATGTTTGTGGCACTGTGTGTCACAGGAAAGTAGCCCAGGAGACATGAGAGAGCTTTTATTTCCAACGGGCAGTAGTAGTTCATAGACAAAGACAGTTTTTCAAGGCCTCTTTATTACTATGTGCACATTGTATATACAGTTTCAAGCATTATATTGCAATAAATTCTCCTTAGCCTATTAAATTTAATATGTCCTTGCAAAAGGAATTTTGTATATCAAGTGTGTTAGTGAATCATTTGCAAGAATTGGTAAGTAGAGCTATACAATTATGAATGCATAAATCCAGCTTGTTTCTTAGTGAAGTTCTTAGAGAAACATTTTCTTTACATGGAGGCCTGCACACTTCTTGACTTTTACATTGTGTCTGTAATTATAAAACAGCAAATACAAAGAAGCATTGGAACCCCCTTGGCTTCCTTGATAATGAAATCAAGCTTCCTTTGTGGACCTAAGTGGGTGTCCTTCCGGATATTTACCTCAAAGCACTCAGCAGGGGTTACTGCACAGTGTTTTGTGTGGTTTTCAAGCAGTAGTACATTTTGCAAGAGGTGCTTTGCAATTTTAATTCTTCCACTGAGTTTCTGAACTCATGGAAAGTCTACACTTGTTCAGACCTTAGATTTTGTAGATTTTGTGATTTTGTTGTTGTTATGTTTTATTTCAACCTGAGGAAGTGTGACTCTGGAGTGGCATGTTCAATCCAGGGAACCTTTTCAAAGGTAGCATGCAGCCACTACACTCTCTCTTAAGGTGCAAGGTATGGAAGGGAGAAGGACAGATGTCTTATGGAAATGGTCTACAAACTTTTCTTCTAAGTAATTATTTCTGTCCCTCTCTCTCTCCCCCTCTCTCTGCTAGTTTCCAGGAGAATACTTCTAAATCCCATTTTTCTATTTTAGAATAAATTGTCTTTATACAATATTCAAACATTGATACCCATTAACCTTTGGCGCTGGGTTTTCCTCTAACAAAAAAAAAAAAAATTCATTGGAGATACCATTATATCTATGCTATACAAATGCCCCTTTTGAGGGCCAATTTTCCTTCCTTCCTTCCTTCCTTCCTTCCTTCCTTCCTTCCTTCCTTCCTTCCTTCCTTCCTTCCTTTCTTCCTTCCCTCCCTCCCTCCCTCCCTCCTTCCCTTCCTCCCTTCTTTCCTTCTTTCTTGGAGATACCGTTATATCTATGCTATACAAATGCCCCTTTTGAGGGCCAATTTCCCTCCCTCCATCCCTCCCTCCCTCTGGATATGTTTTTATTGATGAGAAAGAGAGAGAGAGAGAGAGAGAGAGAGAGAGAGAGAGAGAGAGAGAGAGAGAGAGAGATATTGATGTGAAAGAGAAACATCGATTAGTTGCCTCCTGACCGGGAATCAAACCCATGACCCTTCGGGGCAGAGGGAGATGCTCCAACCAACTGAGCCACACTGGCCAGGGCTGAGGGCCAATTTTAATACACTTTGTTTTACTCTGTGAACCAGGTCTGGAACTACACAGGGAAAGTAATGTTAAGCTGTCCAAAGAGTCCTGCTCAGGTCTCCTGCTAACCCTTCTCTGCCTTCCCCTAGTTTGCTTCTCCTCAGGTTTGACACTGAGGAGTATATAGTCTTCAAATGAAATGTTAGTTCTCATTGGAAACCAAACCAGTATATTTTGGGAACCTGCTTGTCTAAAGTAGTCAATGCCTTTGAAAAGACTCAGAATGTTCAATATGTATCCATATGTAGCTAGCTATATACATAGGCAGATTTGACTATTTTCCATCCTGGTTTGTGAATCATTGAGCTATAGTAGTTTGCTTTATCTATTTGTAGGATTAAACAATACTGTTTAATGGTTGTAAACTTTCATAAAATCTCTTTGGGTTTTTTGTTTGACCCAAACATAATGTAAGTCTCAATGACAAAATATACAAAGCTAACCAGAGGTGAGTGAAAACACATTCCATCCCATTTTGTCTGACTCTATAATGCATGTGCAATGCTTTGCAATATGTTCTTACTAGCATGAATGTGCTATGACTATGAGGTTTTAATTTGTTTCACCTATAATAGTGATGGAAAATGGTGTATACTTGACAACAATGAACTGTAACCACACTTATTTACTGCATAAATTATTTGTCTACTAACCAGTAATGGCTTTGTTTCTTTAAGAACAACACCAAAAGTCATACCACACCTATATACATACACACTCTGGTTTGCTCCTAAAATAATTAAATTTCTGTCCTTGGAACTGCGATCTTGAGATAAGCTGTAAGGAGAGGGATCTTCCCAATTCAACTGAATTTTATCACAGGAGCAGTTTTTGTCTACTAATACAGCTCTCAATGGTAGTCAACTGGAGATTCCCACAGGCTTGGGTGGGGCAAGGCATCCATTGGTGGGTCAGAACAAGGTGGACACCTCAGATTTGAGGCTTATTTCTGTAAAGAACCTATAGTTTATCCCCTGAATAGCCTCAGGGTCACAGAGGCATCATCTGCTGGGCCTTAGAGCTAGAAGCCACCTGGCACTCTATACTTCACAGAAGTCACTCGGGGAGTACTGAGCAGTATCAACTCTATCAGGTTATAGGTGTGGGAACTGAGATTCCTAAAAATGAAGTAATTTGACCAAAGCTTAACAGGGAGTTAGTGGCAAAGCCATGAATGAAACCCTGGCCTCAGTGCTCCAGACCAGTGAGCCCTTTATCACAGGGGTCTGCTCTTCCCTCAGTCCCCTCTGGAGCCTCCTACTCACCCCATCCCTGCCACTCCAGGCCAGTCTCATTATAAAGGCAGAGGTGGCTACAGCTGCAGAGGAATTCAGCCTAAGAGCCTTTGGGAGGGGCTATTCGTGAATCTGAGACTATCTTGTTTTTTCTTTCATTTTCCTTCTTGAGATTAAGAGTGCTCATCTCTCCCCACCCTCTTCCTCTCTGTGTCCTTCCCCTTGCTTCCTTCTCACACATTTCTCAGGCATACTTATGTCAAGTTCTTACTGAGTACCAAGTAGGGGCCTGGCCTATATTGGGCTAGGGAGAGATGAAGAGTAGGAAACAGTTCCTGTTTTCTGAAACTTGAACTCTAGTGAGGGAATGAAGTACACTTAGAGGAATAAATTAATAAATTAAGACTTTCATTGTTATAGGATTGGACACCTGAAACTTATATAATGTTATTAACTGATGTTATCCTAACACATTTAATTTTCTATTGATGAGAGAGAGAGAGAGAGATTTGCTGTTCCACTTATTTATGCATTCATTGGTTGATTCTTGTATGTGCCCAGTCCAGGGATCGAACCTTCAACCTTGGTGTATGGAACAATGCTCTAACCAACTGAGTTACTTGGGCAGGGCTAATACATTTAATTTTCTAAAAAAAGACTTTCTTGGAGGGCAGTAGCAGCGTGAGGGTAGGGGAAGTAATAAAAATAGAATTCCAGGAAGGAACAATTCAATGTTCAATGACTC
The DNA here is from genome assembly GCF_027574615.1 of Eptesicus fuscus. Classification (NCBI taxonomy): domain Eukaryota; kingdom Metazoa; phylum Chordata; class Mammalia; order Chiroptera; family Vespertilionidae; genus Eptesicus; species Eptesicus fuscus. The sequence goes on from NC_072473.1 coordinate 43,040,916, forward strand.
TCCCTAATCAGAGGTAGAAAATCAACTAGTCTGACCATAACCCACTGTATGTAGCTTACCTCTCTGGCCTCAAGACCTACATTTTCTTCACATAACACATGTTCCAATCATCCTGAACTCTTCACAGGTGCCCCAACATGCCATGCTCTTTCTTATCCCCTCCAGATATTCCCTTCTTTCTAATCCTTGTTGTGACTAGTACTCTATTGACTTTGAAGACACACTGCTAATGTAATCTCCTCTATTAAGCTGTCCCACCTCCTTGTCCAGATAATGTTAGTCCTCCCTCCAGTGGGCCTTGCAAGTATCTTGAACAATACCTCTATTTTAGTACATGTCACTCTGTTATAATTGTGTTGGCACAGCAGACTCCCCCACAAAACAGGAAGTTCCTTTGGGGCAGGAATCATGAAAGAGTAAATCTCAATTACTGTTGTTAAATAATATAATCTATGCTCCCTTCACTTGACTCCCAACTCTGTTTCAGTTAAATTTGTGCAGTTGAGTTTCTAATCAATCTCTAGTCAGAAGGAAAAGGTCCAAGAACACTGAGCTAATGTCTTTCCTGGCTGGTCCTTCCCCACACCCCCTACTCATCCCAATTCCCACTCTATCTCTGCCATCTGAAGCAGCCCATCCAGGAACCTGGCTCCACAAATCCCAGGTTTTAGGAAGATTTCAGCCAACAATGACCCTTGCCTCTTACTCTCCTTTGACCTGGACTAGAAATGAGCTCAGATAGCCTGCTCCTCATCTTTAGGTCAGTCTTTGAAGGCCAGGAGAAAGCACTTTGTCCAAGGTTATATGAAGACCTGAGTCCTGAGATCAAGGCCCATCAACTCTGGTATGAACCCATATCACTCATATATACAAAGCATCATAAGCTTTACAGAGCACTTTCACATGTTATCTTTTTTGATCCTTGCAACAAGCCTGTGAGGCAAATAGTATTCTCCTACATATGAATAAACTGTGCCATTATTTGCCTCGGGTTGTACTCATTAAGTGACAGAACTTGCCTGGAACATAGGTCTTTGGGTAGCTTTCTACTCTATACCAGTGCATCTCAAACTTCACCATGCATCAGAGTCATGTGAAGGGCTTGTTAAACTAGATTGCTGCCCATCTCAACCTTGCTGATTCTGGTTAGAAGTGGAGTTAAATGTTTACATGTCTAACAAGTCCCCAGGTGATGCTGATTTTGCAAGAAATGTGGATCTACACCAAGCTATTAAATTGTTCTGTGCCCTTGGGCTATTTCCTTCCCTTTTTGTCTGCCTCAGTGTCTCAATGCCTAAAATGAGGGGTCTAGATTAAAACTATGACCTCCAGGCCCTGGCCAGGTAGCTCAGTTGGTTAGAGCTTCATCTCAATACACCAAGTTTGTGGGTCCAATACCCAGAGTCAGGGCCCATATAAGAATCAACCAATGAATGCATAAATAAGTAGAAAACAAATCAATGTCTCTCTCGATGCATAAATAAGTAGAACAACAAACTGATGTTTCTCTCTCTCTCAAATCAGTAAAGGAAAAAAACTATGATTCCAAACTTTTTAGCCACAAAACCCATTTTGCAAAAAATTTAAAAATCCTATGTAGAATACCAATACATAAATAGTAGATAAAATTCAGGCTGCTCTAGAGAAGTGGTGGAGGGCAACCAAGAGATTGCAGCACCCATCTTCTCATGGAGCAGGCACTGAGCTATCTCCCAGAGTACTTTTGCAAGTCTCTTGACTAGATATGGCCTAGATGCTCCTTGAGGGCTCCTACAGCTCTGACATTTCAGGATGCAAAAAGACAGCATTTGTCATTGTGGCAGGAGAGTGAAGAGTAAGAGAAAAACTGGCATTAATAAATGCAGGAGACTGCTTGGCCTGTGCTTAATGCTTAGGTCCACACAGCACAGGAAATCTTAACCCCATTGGGCTGCTGGCCTCATGGACCCCACAATGTCCCTTTAGTAATTGGATTTGATCTGTGGACCAGCCCTAGAAAAATTATATATATAGCCACAGAGATATTCAGGATATCCTTTAAAAGGTGTTGAGCAGTCCCTAGAAGTCCTAACTCAAGTTAAAACCATTGACAGAGGGCTCTAGCATAACATTTTCATTAAATTCCTCCTTAGCATTTTTTTAAATTGATTTCAGAGAGGAAAGGAGAGGGGAAACATCACTGATGAGAATCATTGATCGGCTGCCTCCTGCACGCCCCCCCACTGGGGATTGAGCCAGCAACCGGTCATGTGCCCTTGACCGGAATCGAACCTAGGACCCTGCAGTCCGCAGGCCAACACTCTCTGCTGAGCCAAACCGTTTAGGGCCCTCCTTGGCATTTTCATAGCATAATCCTTCTCCATCGTTCCTTGGCTGAGCCACTTCTTGGACCAGCTTCTTGACTGGAGAGTTGCCTGGTTCCATCCCTTGCTCCCCTCCCTCCTCAAGGCCCAAACTTGGCCCCACAGAGATGCTCACTGTCTCACACAGTTAATTACTATCCCCAAAGTGGTAGCTGGAGATACTATAGCTAGACTTGACCTCAGTCAACCACCACCCTGGAAATTTCACCCTGAGAAAAACAAAGAACTTGTGGTGGCATACCGCAGATCCCTTATGACATTTATTCCCAGTTCTTTCTCACTGGGAAGAGGGCTCTAAAGAGTGAGAACGTGGTTTATTCATCCCTATCTTTCAGTGTCCACCATAGGGAAGTTCATTCTATATTTTCTAGGCCAAAGGAGTGGGAAAGTAACGAAAAAAGGTTACTCTCACTTTCAACTGCTGTTTGGTGCCCAGTGAGGGCAGGCAGGGGAAATGAGTCAGAAGCCTGCTGGGTAACATCAGTAAGGTTGGGTCCTCCTGCTGTCTGGGAGGTTCTGAGCAGATTTCCCTGATGCTGGCTGGCCTGTATGTCCAGCAATGCCTCTCTTCTGGGGCCTACAACTGAGAGCAAAAATGGTTTGAGTCAGGAAGAAGGTATGAATGGAGCCTTGTGATAGAAACAATGAGGGGAGATGGGTTCAAGGGGCCCCAGGACCCAGATCCTGCCCAAAGCCCCATTATGATCCCACCTTCTCTGGAGCCCACAGAATAAAGGGAAAACTACATTGGTCTGCCCCAGCACATACCCCTCATCTCATAAACACCAAAACAACAGTTGCCTGTTTTTTATTTTTCAAAAGAGCAAAAACAAAAGCAAAAACAATCAAAATGACGTGGTAAACGCTGAGCTGATGTGGCTGCCAAGGACTGTCATCCAGGTTGTTTGATGGAACATCAGGTGCACTGAGGGGTGGGCTCCTGCCCCAACAGAGGTGGTACTGGGGTGGACATCAGAAGAGCTGCAGACCAGTTTTGAGCCTGTGCAGCTGACCTTGGCTCCAGAGAAGGCCCTCCAAGTTGTTGCTGCCGTTGCTACAGTTGCTACTACCGATGCCACAGCTCAGGCCCAGGGTGCTACGGAGAGGTGGGACAGTCAGGGAAGCAGGCAGCTCTAGGCTTTGGAAGGGCTAAGGATGCTCAATTGTGTATCTATGGGAGGGGCCCACCATCCTGCCTGTATTTACAAAGAAGAGACTAGAGCAAATCTAAGAAACCACTTCAGATAACCCCCAGGAGTGGCTCTGTCCTCCCTTCACTTGAGGAAGGGGAGGAATAGAACTTTTCAAATGAAATTTTATGCAGAGCCCCAGTATATAAACCAGATTAAAGCAGAGATATTTGGGTTGAGGTAGGATGGGAGACCAGCACTACCCCACCCACAGGAAGATATTAAAAGTGACTGCCGTAACAGGCCTCTTCCAAGGCTCTACAGCTTGGGGGCCCAGAGAACCCTAGGCTAGATCCCTCCCACCCCAAAAACTAGTTAAGGGGCTCAAGGCCAGGTTTGAGCTATAGGACTAGGCCCAGCTCCCAAGCCAGGATTTCAACATTGCTTTAGGAAGACACTGCACCCTCCCCTTCCCTGGACCTGCTCAGAAACTCTGGCTTCCCCTGCTTCCTGCAGGTCAAAGGACCTTCAGGTAGATGAGGGGGACAGCTGAGAGCAAAGCCATCATCCTATCCTCAGGCAGATCCATGGTTATACTAGAGCAGTGGTCGACAAACTCATTAGTCAACAGAGCCAAATATCAACAGTACAACGATTGAAATTTCTTTTGAGAGCCAAATTCTTTAAACTTAAACTTCTTCTAACACCACTTCTTCAAAATAGACTCGCCCAGGCCGTGGTATTTTGTGGAAGAGCCACACTCAAGGGGCCAAAGAGCCACAAGTGGCTCGCGAGCCGCAGTTTGCCGACCACGGTACTAGAGCATCTAAAAAAAAATGTTACAGATGATTTAGTCCCATCCCCACCCATTACCCACCAATTTACAGACAAGGGAATTGAGGTCCAGAAATGAAAAGGGACTTGCCCAAGCCACAAAGCCAAGTCAGGGGGGAAAACATGGTACAATGGAAGAAGCCTCCCTACTATAGGGGGTGTGGGAGCTGGCCCAAATTAACTTCCTTCTGGAATTAGTTCTACCTTCCCAAACTTCACCTTTAGTACCCTGGTGTTCATGAAGGCAGTTATTACCCAAGGGGAGAGGAGATCTCTCGCCGACGTGTGGACCCCACTCTCAACTACATACTATCTGGCTTCCCCAGCTGCCTCCTCCCCTCTCTCCAAGAAGCCTGCTGTCTCCTAGCCTCGGACAGTAAGTTCATGGCACTGCCTTGGGCCTGGCCAGCTGCTGGCCTGAGTTCTATAGCCTTCTCCCCAAATGTCCATAGGAAGAGGGGCTCATCTCCCAGGGAGTGGGCAGGCAGCACAAGGATAAGACTCTTAGTTTCAGGGGCCCACAAAGGTCTCTCTCTGGTACTCACAGGAATCCTCCAGTCACAATGGCCTTCCATTCTGGAATATACAGGCCCACAGGATGGGCTCCTTTGTGTGACCACCAGCAGAGCCCCTCAGTGAGGGCTCCGTGGTTCCTGCCTCCCTGATGACCCAAGAGTTCCCACGCCTATGATACAGAGGTGAGTCTTGATGGAGAGCATGAAGCTCTGTGCAGGCCTTGCTACCAAGATTCCTGTACAGTGTGGGGAGGCCTACTGATTACTCTGTGCACCTTTGGACAAATCCCTTCCCCTTTCTGGGCCTCAGTTTTCTCCTCAGAACATGAGGAAATTGGATTAGAGTATCCATTCTTGACTTTTTGGAGTAGTTGACCCTTCAGAGCAAGCATATCAAACTTGCGGCCCGCAATGTGGCCCACAACGAATATTTTTGCGGCCCAGCCAATATAACGGGATGTAAGAAACGTTTTAATAAAAATTTTGTAACTTAATTTTTACAATATCCTGTTATATGTAATTATTAATAACGAACTACAAGGTTCGCTAATGACTGATTACTATAATTGTGTTGCATTCATTTCCCTTATGTGCCTTACGCACAGGGTCACCATGTCTCTCCACTAATACTAGCGGTGAACATTTTAGCAGCTGATTGCCACACCTTTAGTCTTGTACTGACTTGTTTGGTGTGCGCAACAGAAAATATTTTGCTTTCGGAGAATAAGAAAAATAGGTTTATTTGTGTTATGCTTTTTAATTTGTGCAGTTATTCAGTGTTTGTTAAGTTAATGTTCAAGAAAAAGTATTAATTTTTATTAACATGTTCTATTATTTTGTTAACGAGTACTCATTTATTTCAGCCCTTTGTATTCAGCATGTCTCTATCAAAATAAACCTAAGTTTCTATGAAAATTGAAGTTTTTGTGTGTTTTTTTGTGCCCACATAAACTCAAATCTTGTTTATTTGGCCCGTGTTAGCCTTTGACTCTGACATGCTTGCTTTAGAGAATCTGTTGAAAGCTTCAGAACTCTCTCCTCCCAAAATGCACGCGTGTGTGCGTACACACACACACACACACACACACACACACACACACTTACATATGGACAAAAATTTGATGCAATCTAAGAGAGGACCCAAGCCAGTTCTAAGTGGCTGCTTCACTGGCTCCCCTCACTGGGGGCTGGGAGCCCTTACAAGGGCCCAGCCAGAGAATGGAACTATACTTAATTCATTTAGGCCCTGGCTGGGGACAGGTACCTTCCCACTCACCCCACTTTGTGTCTTCTCCCTCCCTTCCTTCTTCCTGCCTCCCTCTTGCAGGAGACAAAAGGGTGAGAAATCCTGCTGTTATGGACACTTACCCTATCTTGCATGTTGGGGGTTCCAGCCGCTGCTCTAGCACAGGCTGGTCCAAAAGATACATGGTGTCGTAATTCTCCAGCATAAGCTCTGCTGGGTCCTCTGTCTGACCTGGCATTCGGCCTATGGGGAAGGTGCCCCACTGCACATCTTCTGTGGAGCAAAGGGAGGAGATAAGAGCAGGTTGATTAGTTAATCTCAGACTGGTGTACAGGTCTACCTCCCCAATCTACCCACCCATCTCAATGAGCCCACTCAGCATAGGCTCTGTGTATCTCTAGCCTCATTCCTCTATGCATCACTTCTCTTGAGCTCCTCTCCACCCCTTCCACACTCCCCCATACACCCTTTATGGTCCTTCTTCCTTTTTGTGTTCACACACACAAACACCACCTCCACCCACCCCCGCCACCCACACAACATGCACATAACTACAGACACTTTTGATCCTCTCCACTCTTCGCCCACGTCCCCAGAAATGTTCCTACACACAACATCTTCAGATCTGGCTATATCACTATGTAAACCTCTCACCCTCACCCCTATTTCCACACACACACAAATCCTGGGAAGTCTTGATGCCCCAGAATTTCCGCCACATCTTCTCCCCAAACCCACAGACACCTCAAGAGCATCTGAATGATCTGGATTTCCTACATATATACACACAAACTCCCTGACCTGCTTGAAGGCCACACCACTTCTTAGGCCTTGTCTTGTGACATTTACATACCACCTCAGCATGGACTCCCTCTCAGAGATATTATGCTCCCCCCGTTCTCTGCAAGATCTTATTTTCCCCAGCTGCACACACAAAGAACACCCCTTCTCTAGGGAAGGGCTGTCTCACTGCATATCCCAGCCTCCACCACCACCTAAGTACACACAAACACCCAGACCAAGTCCTCTGTTCAACAAATGTTCCGTTTCACTCCCTGCCTCCTACACCTCTCATGCACAGGCACACAACCCAGAAGACTTTTAAGATTTTTTACATGTTTTTATTGATTTTAGAGAGAGGAAGGGAGAGGGAGAGATAGAAACATTGAGGAGAGAGAAACATTGATTGGCTGCCTCCTGCACACCCACACTGGGGATTGAGTCCGCAACCCGGGCATGTGCCCTGACTGGGAATCGAACCATGTACTCCTGGTTCATAGGTCAACACTCAACCACTGAGCAACAGCCGCCAGGCACAACCCAAAAATCTTAATGTCACTGCATCCCCAAATGTGTATGCACATAGAGCAAGCAATGGTAAAAGTGAGAGGGAAAAGTTTTAATGTTCTAGCTTTTCTATGTTCACAAACTATTACTTACCTCCCCTACCCCACACATACTCCACAAAAAATGGGCTATGTCAGGCACTCTACACCTGCTCTGCTCTATCACTTAAATACCCTCCACACAATATTATACTAAATCCCTGTCCCCATCCTTATACCAGTACATCCAGTGTTTTCAAGCGAAGCTTTCAGTAGTGAGCTTCTCCAAGTAGATCCAGTTTCTGCCTTCTGCGTCTCCCTGGTACCCAAAGAATTCTCCCTGTCACAATGCCCCTAACATTCTGGAAAGTACCAACCCTGAACTAGTGTTTTCTAAAATATATATTTTTATTGATTTTAGAGAGAGAGGAAGAGAGAGATTAGAAACATCGATGAAAGAGAAATAGTAACACTGATTGGCTGTCTCCAGCACTCCCCCTGCTGGGGATTGAGTCCACAACCAGGGTATGTGCCCTGAGCAGAAAGCCAACTGGTGACCTCTTGGTGCATGGGTTGACACTCAACCACTGAGCTACACAGGCGAGGCTGGACTAGCTTTTTATGTTACCCATAGAAGCCCCTCAGAAAGGGTTGTTCCCCTGCTTGCCTACTTCCCCACCCCTGGCTCTTTTACAGGAAGGAAGTTATGCCTGTCTTGATGCCCTACATTGCCCTGTGCATACAAAGACATCTTTGTATACAGGGACCTACCCCCATGTCATTGACCTGACTGACGATCCTTCCTTCCCATCACTAACATCCACAACTATGTCTACGTCACTGCCCCTGCCTCTCTAGTCAAACACCCTTACACATGTTCCTTCAGTGACAGCATGAACATACATAGGTGATCTCTGGATCGCTGTCTCACTGCCTGTTCTCATGCCTTTCCATATACCCCACCTCATTGCTGCCACTTCTCTGCCTCATACAGATACCTCCTGGCAACCCTGCCTCCTCTTCCAAAAACATGCATGACTATGTGTGCATATATACACAGAAGCATATTCAGTGACTTCACAATGATCTCTTTTCACATCCTCTCTCTCTCTCTCTCTCTCTCTCTCTCTCTCTCTCTCTCTCTCACACACACACACACATACACACACACACTCCCTACTTCAATTGCCCTCACTTTTGATATTTACAAAGACCCACAAACACAGACTTCCTTCCCCTGAGATATTTCTGTCACTTTGCCTTGGTTTGTCCAGCACATGCAGGCACACAGCCATTCACACACACACAGACATAGACATATTCTTTCATCCCTACCACTCAGAGCTTTTATGCCCCAGCCCTTCCATGCACATCCATACAAGGGCAAAGGCTCCACTTTTCTCCTACGTTTCTTCACCGCCTCCCCTCTCTCTCCCTGTTGTTCCCCACCATGCCCACCCTACACCACCCTAGTCCCAGCTGTCTTCCCTCCCTCCCTCAGTCTCCATAACAGACTTTGCCCCACATCTAAGTATGTATACATACACACATGCCCACGCACACACACCAGACTGTTCATTCCTTTGGGGTCTCCCTGCTTTAAGATTCCTGCTCCCTAACCTAAATTAGGGCACTTAAAACACCACCTTTGAGGAGGAACAGATTCATGTTCCCCCACTTTATCACACAATTCTCCCTGCCTTCTCCAAGTTTTGTCTCACTAGCTTGTGTGGTCACCTAAAAACCATGTCACTCCTTATTTCATTATTCTGATCTCACTTCTACTTCTTGACTTAATGCCTCTCAGTTCCTTCTTTCTCATACACACAGCAAAATCCTGTCTCATCACCATCTAGCCTCCATGTGTACATACACATTCCCATATACACAAAAAGCACTCCTTTGTCTCTCTGTCCCTGCACTACTGCATGATGTGAAAAACACATGCAGAATCAGACATATATCTACCCTCTACCTCTCACTTTCTCCTCTATGTTTTGCTACACAGGGCCATACACACACCATCCCCTCTGAATGTGCTCTCTGCATGAAGTAGTTGGCAACATGACAGGGCTTAGGTACCTGGCACCTACATACTGTCCTAAAGGGTAGGGAAGCCAGCTGTCATCCATATACTAGGCTGCCTCCAAGGCTTGCCTCACATGTGCTACCTTCTGCTACTTTCAATTTCTTCTCTAGGATGGAGAAAAGCCTCAAGAGGCAGCCTGAGAGAACAGATGTGTGTGGGGACGAAGTATATATCAGGCTTCTTACCCGAGCTAACTTGCCACGCAGAACCCTGCAGTGCTCCTCTTTTCTGGGCCAGGAGCCTGGCATTCTCAATAGTGGGGGACTCCTCCTCCAAAGTACACAACTCCATTCTGTCTTCCTCATCCTCATCTTCATCATCTTCATCATCATCATCTTCATCCTCCTCCTCCTCCCACTTCTCTTGGTAATCATTTTCCTCTTCCTCCTCTTCTACCTGATCTTCCAAGACCTCACTCTCCTCCATCTCATCTTCCTTGACATCATTAAGGTTGCCCTTCTCCTGCTGCTGGGCTTCTCCTTCAGGCTTAGAGTTGGGGCCAGAGGGTTTGAGGCTCCAATACAGGCTGTCCAGTGTGTATGCAGACTTTCCAATAGGGGAGGCCTCTGTGCCCTCCTCCACCAGGCTGTTTTTTCCATTCTGGGTATAAATGGAACAGATATGCAGCAGCTTCTTCTGATCCTCATCTGGCAGGACCTGCCCCATGGCTTTGAAGATGCTGAGCAAAGGAAGGGATGGAGTAAAAAAAGATTCAGAACCTCAAGTCACTATATACCCACTACTCCAGAGTTTGAACTTGTCTCTGAGCTTCCACATTTGCCTCTAAAAGGCAGTGTAATAGAGCGAACAGAACACAGAAAACAGACTATGGACCCTGAACAAGCTCTGTGATTCATCTGTGTGGCTCACTTCCATTCTCAGTAAAATGAGGACAATAATGGCACCTGACTGATAGAACGCCTGGCACAGTGCTTGGCACATAGTGGGCATGCAATAAATGATAGCTATTTAAATCTGGATTAAAATGCTATGTAAATAACAAACTAGCCAATAGGCCTATAGGCCTGGACATGAGAATGGCGTATCTTCTGGCCTAGCTGAGCAATCTCTCCTGGGCTCTAAAAACATGCCTAAAAGTGTAATTGGCTCTTTCTGAGTGTAACAAAAGTGTGATCCCTCTCCGGGAACAACTACAGCCAGCCTGGAATGGCTAAAAAGAAACAAGAAAGCAGCATTTGACAAGACAAAGCAGGATGTGGAAGGGATGCCAGATGAGCACTGAGGACCTCAGGCACTACTGGAGCTTGGGGGAGGAAGAAAGCACAAGGATGGCAGGAGAGATCAAGGGAGGACTTCATTCAGAGACAAAAGTGAGCACACTGTGCTGTGTACATGTGGTGAGACAAGCCTGGTTCAAAGAGGAAGGGCTGTGCTGAGGAGCTGCATGGAGAATAGGCTGCAAAGGTTAAGTGTGTGTGTTGGGTGGAAAGGGTCACCTAATGACTGAGCACAGATGAAGGCTGCCTTTTTGAAGATCACTGTGGTGCCCGTGTGGAGGATGGCCTGGATGAGACAGCCTAGAGGCAGGGAAAGCAGGGAGAGTAGGTGAGGGCTGACCTAGAGCACTGGCAGTGGAGATGGGAGGGAGAGAAGCCGTGAGGACAAATAGACAGAGAGCAGGGCTTGATGATCATCTGGCAGGAGTCAGACAGGGAACAGTTAAAGATGATGACATGGTTCATACAAAGGACGGTACTAACAGCAAAACGAGGAGCAGACAGAGCCATTGGGAAGGAGAGCTCCTGGGGAGGGAGAGGGTGAGCACTCCTTGCAGAACCTCACATAGAACTAGGCACCTAGCAGGCACCTGGTCACTGATGGAGGCATGGATGGGTGGACAGATGGATAGTTTCTTCTAGGTGCATCAAGTTTGAACTGTGAGCCATTCAAGGAAGGGCCATATAGTCTGAGGGGCCTGTTCTTTCTCTGTACCTCACAGGCAGACTGGCTATATATGAGTGGTCTCTGGTCACTGGTCACAAGGGGCAGGGCTGGGGGCTAATGACTCTACTGGGAGACTGGGGACCTTCTCTGCAGGGCTAATTTCATGTTGCAAGAGGAGACTGGCTCAAATTGAATTTATATTGGCTGGCTGGGGGAAGCTCTTGAAAAGCTTCCAGCCCTATCAGAGGAAAAGTCAGAGAGAAACTCTTTCCTCTCACGGTGGCCCATTAGTATGATTAATAATAAATATTACCAGGTACTTGACATTGCCGTATCACTGCTGCTTATTATTAGCTACCTGCTATCTCAAGCTGCCTAGGCTGACCACTGAGGTGCAAAGGTGATATGAATCTTAAAATGCATCTTTCTTAGGTTTGCCAGTTACAGATCAGGTTGGTGGAAAGATGGTGGACTTTGGACTTATGAGACATGTGTCTAAATCCCTGCTCCAACATCAACAAACGATGTTACTTCTGGATAAGTCGCTTTGCTCCTTAGAGCCTCAATGTCTTTGTTATCTGCAAAATAAGGGTATTAAACCTCCACCTTCAAAGACTGCTGTGTCAAATGAAATAACTTATACAAAAAACACAGCACCATGCCTGACATCTAATTGCCACTGGTATCTTTTCTTTTTCCTCTGGGGAAAAACAAAAGTCAAAAATTTTTATGTATCTAATAACACATGCTTTTTGCAATATTGCTATCTAATGGAACACTGTAGAAAGAGCACAGGAGTAAGGACAGTGTATCTGGATTTTGGCCTCAGCTCTGACTTGCAGACTTGCTACTGACTTGTAGCATGACACCTGGGTAAATCCTGTTTCCCGATCTGTGTAATGGGGTGATGTGGACTACATTCATTGAGTAACTGGGAAAAGCAGGACCTCAGCACAAGAAATCATGCCTAAGTGAGCCACTGTTACTACTGGCATGTGTATGCTTTGGTTGGGAGATCTCTACGGTCCCGACTTTTCCCAACCAGCAGCTTCCACTCTGCAGGCACTTAGGATTGAAAAGTACCTTGAAGGTCACCTATCCAAACCTCTCCACGATGCTCTTTTCACGGCCTCCCTCCGTTACATACACATGCTGTGTTCCTTCTGGCTTTGAAACTTCCTTTATTCTTTCCTGTGCTCAAATTGCTCCAATGCCTCATCTGTGATGCTTTCCTGACCCATCTAGGCCTTTTTAGTTCTCCTCCCAGTTTCCCACCCATCCATATCACTTCCAGTCTAGAGCACACACATCTGGAGATTTGGCTCTTTGGTTCAGTCCCATCTCCTACAGGTCTTGCCCTGGCTGACTTTGTATACAGGCTACTTTTTTATCTTATAAGCTGCTACTACTACTACTACTACTACTACTACAACAACAAAAAGAGAAACATGTAAAATTGACCGTACCTCTGCGACGCCCACCAGCCAATCAGGAGCGAGTATGCAAATTAACCTGACAAAGATGGTGGGTTAATTTGCATACACAGGCGCTGGGCAGAGAGTACAGCAGGAGAGCTGGCAGAGTGGAACGGCTTGGGGAACTTGGCTCCCCAAGCCGCCAGACAGAGAGCAGAGAGGAAGAGATGGAGGCTTGGAGGACTTGGCAGAGCGGGAGGCCCTAGGACGGAGACAGAGCAGGAAGGGAAAACCAAGAGCGCGGGGAGCACCAGGAATTCTGGGAAGAGTAGTTCTGGTGGCAGCCCCAGGACCAGAAGCAGAAGCCCAGAGTGCAGGGAGCACCAGGAATGCTGGGAATCGTAGTTCTGGTGGCAGACAGATCTCCTAGATCAGTGATGGTGAACCTATGACACATGTATCAGCACTGACACGTGTAGCCATTTCTGATGACACGCGGCCTCAGCGGCCGCATGCCGAGGATGAAACATTTGCTGCTTCTGAGGATGAAACATTTGCGAAATAATGTTTTTTCGTCAAAGTGACACACTACCCGAGTTATGCTCAGTTTTTTGGCAAAGTTTGACACACCAAGCTCAAAAGGTTGCCCATCACTGTCCTAGACACTACAGCAAAGTGAGCCTGGAGCAAGTTACTGTTGCGGTGGGGGATGGAGGGAAAGCAAAGTTGAGAGACATAAGTAAAATCAGAGTGTCTGGGAAAAATTAAACAGAAGATATCCTAAAACTTCCAGGAAATCTCCACCAATGAAGTAAAGAAAAAAAAATGCCTCTATTATTCTGTGAACAACAAACCAAACTGGGTTGGGATCTCAGCCAAATCGCTCATATGATTGCAAAGGCAGACAGAAAATCCTGGATTGGAGAGGGCTCCACTGAGGGCTCCCAGATTGGAGAGTGTGCAGGTCGAGCTGAGAGACCCACCCCCCCTTGCACGAATCTTCATGCACCGGGCCCCTAGTAATAATAATAAAAGCAACTACTTGCCCAGTGTCACCACTCCTGTTTGACATAAGTGTTGGAAGTATTAGCCATTGCGATTAGACAAGAAGCAGAAATAAAAGGCATCCAAACTGGAAAAGAAGAAGTAAAAGTGTCCTTATTTGCAGATGACATGATATTGTACATAAAAAACCCTAAAGACTGCATCAAAAAACTATTAGACTTAATAAATGAATTCGGCAACGTAGCAGGATACAAAATTAACGCCAAGAAATCTATGGCATTTCTATACACCAATAGTGATCTTACAGAAAGAGAGACTAAAAAAGCAATCCCATTTACCATTGCTCAAAAAAAATTAAGATATCTAGGAATAAACTTAGCTAAGGAGGTAAAAGACCTATACGCGGAAAACTACAGGACACTGAAAAAAGAGATAGAGGAAGACATAAACAGATGGAAGAACATACCATGTTCATGGATTGGTAGAATCAATATCACTAAAATGTTCATACTACCCAAAGCAATCTATAGATTCAATGCACTCCCCATTAAAATACCAACAGCATATTTCACAGACCTAGAAAGAACTCTCCAAAAATTCATCTGGAATAAAAAAAGACCCCGAATAGCCACAGCAATCCTGAGAAAGAAGAAAAAAGTAGGTGGGATCTTCAATACCAGATTTCAAGCTGTATTACAAAGCCACTGTTCTCAAAACAGCCTGGTACTGGCACAAGAACAGACATATAGACCAATGGAATAGAATAGAGAACCCAGATATCGACCCAAACCACTATGCTCAATTAATATTTGACAAAGGAGGCATGAACATACAATGGAGACAAGACAGTCTCTTCAATAAATGGTGTTGGGAAAATTGGACAGATACATGCAAAAAAATGAAACTAGATCACCAACTTACACCATACACAAAAATAAACTCAAAATGGATAAAGGAAACATAAGACAGGAAACCATAAAAATAATAGAGGAATATACAGGCAGAGAAATCTCAGACATATGCCGAAGCAATTTCTTCACCGATACCACTCCTAGGGCAATGGAAACTAAAGAGAAAATAAACAAATGGGACTACATCAAAATAAAAAGCTTTTGCTCAGCAAAAGAAACCATCAATAAAACAACAAGAAAGCCCACTGTATGGGAGAACATATTTGCAAATGTTACCACTGATAAAGGTTTAATCTCCAATATTTACAGGGAACTCATACAACTTAATAAAAGGAAGATAAATGATCCAATAAAAAAATGGGCAACAGACCTAAATAGAATCTTTTCGAAAGAAGACAGAAGGCCAAGAGACATATGAAAACATGCTCAAAGTCACTAATTATCTGAGATGCAAATCAAAACAATAATGTGGTACCATCTCACACCTGTCAGAATGGCTATCATCAACAAATCAACAAACGACAAGTCCTGGCGAGGATGCGGAGAAAAAGGAACCCTAGTGCCCTGCTGGTGGGAATGCGGACTGGTGCAGCCACTGTGGAGAACAGTATGAAGTTTCCTCAAAAAACTAAAAATGGAGTTCCCATTCAACCCAGTAATCCCACTTCTAGGAATATATCCCAAGAAACTGGGAACACCAATCAGAAAGGATATATGCACCCCTATGTTTATAGCAGCACAATTCACCATAGCTAAGATTTGGAAACAGCCTAAATGCCCATCAGCAGATGAGTGGATTAGAAAACTATGGTACATCTACACAATGGAACTACCCTGCCATAAAAAAGAAGGAATTCCTACCATTTGCAGCAGCATAAATGGAACTGCTAAGCATTATGGTAAGTGAAATAAGCCAGGCAATGAAAGAAAAATACCACATGATCTCACTCATTTATGGAAAATAAAGAGCATTATAACCTGATGAACAAAAAGATAGATACAGAGGCAGTAAAGCATAGAACAGACTGTCAAATTACAGCGGGAGGGCTGGGGAGTGTTGGGGAGTGGGGGAAAGAGATCAACCAAAGGACTTGCATGTAAGCACAACCAATGGACACAAGACACTGTGGGGATGGGATGAGGGCTTGCGACAGGGGTTAGGGGAGGCTGGGTAAAGGTCAATGGGGAAAAAAAAGGAGATATAGGTACTACTTACTATATGTAATATTTTAAACAATAAAATAAAAAATATATATATTAAAAAAAAAGCAACTACTGAGCCCCAAAAGGCACCAGGGCTCAAGAAAGACTTTCTGGCCCTAGTCTGGCCTTAGTGTATAGAACATTGGCTCGTGGACTGAAGGGTTCAGGGTTCGATTCTGGTCAAGTGTGTGTATCTCGGTTGCATGCTTGATTCCCAGCCCTGTTTGGGGCATGTGCGGGAGGCAACCAATCAATGTGTCTCTCTTACATTGATGTTTCTCTCTCTGTCTCCCCCCCACCAACTCTGTCTAAAAAAAAAAAAAATCTATGGAAAAAATATCCTCCAGTGAAAATTAACAAAACAAAAAAAGACTTTCTGACTCTTTTGGGGGCATCATGGGACTAAGAGGGTCTTGGCATCCAGATTCCCACTTCACTCATTTCCCAGGCATGGATTTATCTCCCACCAAAGACAGCACTGCTGGCAAAGACAGCAAATTTTAGTTTAGTTCAGCAACATTTTCTGAGACCTGTTTGGGGCCTGGATTTGTGTGGTGTGCTGGGGCACAGATGGATAATGCAGAGCCCTTGCCCTTGAAAGGCATAGTCTGATAGAGGGAAAGTGACATTAAGAGAAACAGACATGGCAACACAAAATCTCAGATTTGGGAAGTACTTGAGAGTCAAAATGACAGGGTAGATAGTGCTGGTACCAAGTGAGATAGGGAGCAGAGGAGGAAGACCCCTTTGGGGTTGGGGTGAGGAGTGAGATGATCAGTTTTCTTTTGGTCACAGTAAGGTGCCTGTGGGCCATCCAAGGGGAGATGTCTGATATGCTGTCAAATATAGGAGGTTGAATCTTGGGCCAAAGGCCTGGACTAGACAAAGATTTGGGCCTCAGAACTTTATAGGAACTAGCAAAAAAGCACAGGCATTTCAAGGAGGGACTGGTAAACAGCATCAATGGACTGGTAAACAGCATCAATGCACCGGACACAGCAACGAACAAGGGACCACTGGATTTGGTAATTAGGAGGTCAAAGCAGCTCTGGAGGTGAATGCCAAATTGTGACTGGTTGAAGAGTAAGAGGGCAGTAAGGAAATCAAGATTTGTTTAATGCAGATTATTCTTTTGAGATGTTCTGACAGGAAAGGAAGGAGTGACAAGCTGGCGATAACCCAACAGAGGGATGCAGGGTCAAATGAACGTTTTGCTTGGGTTGTTACTGTTTCCTTTTAAGATGAGAAACACTCAGGCACAATTATAGGTTGAAGAACAAGAGCCAGCAGAGCAAGGGAGAGACCAGGATGAGGCCCCAAAGATGCTGGTAGAGGTGGCTCCAAAGCACACGTGGAGGAGCACACTCTGAGGCAGGGGAAGGCCACCTCATCCTGGAACTGGCAAGTAGGTTGAGTGTAGCCCAAGATCAGTTCACAAGGACTGGACCTTGGGTTGAGGGGGCCCTGCAGGATGCCTCTAAGTGGTCAAGGAAGCTAGGGTGAAAGGGGGAGGGGTCTGAGGTGAATGGTAAGGATTTAAAACAGTCAGGAAAGAGGAAAATGGGCAGAAAACAAATACAAGTTCAGATAAGCAGAACTGAGGTTTGGCCTGAGATTAAAAAATCATATCTCTGCAGTGGCAGCAATCTGCAGGGCTATGTGGTTTTCTCCAGCAGAGCTCAGCTCCCTGGGCTGAGGAGTGGGTGAAGCAGAGTGGGTATCAATTCCAGCTCGGTTTGCAAGTCAGATACACCAGAGAATGATTAGAGCCAAGAGTGCTGATGAGTGGCTGAAGTGATCAACACAGGATTGAGGGGAAGCAAGGTCGAGGGAGGTAGGAAATGGAGGGATGGAGATTGGATGCAGGCAAAGAGCAGATGCCATGGAATGTGAGGATAAGGGCCAGAAATAAGGATAAGAGGTGGTGGTCACTGACTGGGATACTGTGATGTCAGCTTTCAGAGACTGAACAGCTCTGAGTGATGGAAATGGATTGCTGAGTGTCATGGAGAATGAAGATCACTGGAGTTGAGGAGCTGCAGAGAGTCAGATGGGTCACTCAAATGAAAGCTTGACTTTGTTCTCCCCACCCCACCCCCAGACTGCCCACTCTATACTGCTCAAAGCATTCTGGAGGCCCTTTGCCTCCAGCTCAGTTTAGCACCTGATTCTCTTCCTACCAGAAAGAAGGAAGAGAATCGGGTGCTAAAGCCTCCCATGAGTGTGAGGGAAGTGGCTCAGGGTGAGGAAGCGACAGAGAAAAGGGAAGGGAGACAACCACAGATGTTTATAGGAACCAGTACAATATCCAATTTGACTACAGTCCCCAGGGTGAATGGGTAAAGGGGAATCATATGAGGTGGGGTTACCATGATAGGTTGGGACAGAAAGATCTTTGAATGTCATCTAAGAAACCTAGATGTCATCAGGAAGGCAATACAGAGCCACTGAAGGTTGCAGAGCACCTAGAGGAGGTATACTTTGGGAGGACAATAGAGAAGACAGCACTAAGCTTAGAGTCAGAAGACTGGGTTCAATAATAAACATCAGCTACCATTTATTGTACACTTACTCTGTACAGGCCACTGGCTAACCACTCTAAAGGGGCTGTCTCATCCATTCTTATACTGGACTCAGTCCGGTCTTAAACTGTGTGATCTTAGACAAGAATACCCTACTCCTCTCCAAACTGGGACTCAGTTCTCCCATCAATTAGTAGGAGAGAGATGGGACTAGGTATCCTTGCAAGGGCTGGTCTGACTCTGCCATTCTAAGGCTATGAGGCCCTGAGGCCTGCAGTGCCTCACCCTCTTAACATATGGAATTCAAGAGACTTACAGCTGAAGGAGATGGGGGCTGGCCCAGCAAGGTGAACCCAAGCAGGACTCAACCACCCAGGGCCAGTCAAGGGTTGCAGAGCAGTTGAATAGCCTCCAGCTCTTTCTTGCTTCCCACTGGACTGCAGAAAATCGGCGGGCATTCCGTCCTGAGAGAGAAGAGAGGACCTGAGAAGAAGGAACCAGTAAGCCCCTATCCAACCTTAAACTTTGAAAAGCTTGACTTTGTCCTCCCCCCCCCCTCCCAGACTGCCCACTCTATACTGCTCAAAGCATTCTGGAGGCCCTTTGCCTCCAGCTCAGTTTAGTTGGCTCTGAGCAGAAAACAGGTGAAGGAAGATTTGTCCACTATTGCCAGAAGGCCCTCTTAGGCAAACCTAAACCTTTAACAAAGGATGTATCCACCTGGTGCTATTTAACCATGCTGAGAACAGTAGCAGATACTCTTGCCTGGGCTGGGTTAGGCCCTGGGGCTAGGACTAGTCTCCCTCACCAGTCTTGGTGTTAGCCACGATCAGTTCAACCGTCCATCTGAGGATGTAGGTGGGCCGGATCCCACTGTTCCCCAAGGCTGGCAGCTCGGAGAACATCCTCTCTAGCAGGGCCTGAGTGAAGGTCTGCGAGTGCAGGCCCCTGAGCAGAGGCTGCCAGAATTGAGAGAACGGCTTTGGTACCAGGATATCACTGAAGTCCACGTTTTCTGGTTGTAAGGACCACGCATTGAAAGAGAAAGTGGAGGTGGGGGTGCAAAGGGAGACAGGGGGTGTAGAGGAAAGAAGAGAAGGAAGGATGGAGGAAGAGAAGGGGGAAAGGAAGGGGAGGAGATAGAGGAAAAAAGAGAGGGGGCCCCACCACCAACAAAAACAGAGTTGCCATTGCAGAATAGGAGGAAAGAGAAGAGCAGAGCAGCAGGGAGAGAAACTAATTAGTATCAGACAAAGACAACTGACTCAAAACAGTATAAAAGAAGAAGAGCTCTGATTTCTAGCTTCAGCTCTGTCAATAACTCACTGTGTGACTCTGGGTCAGTACATTCCCCTCTCGGGACCTCAGTCTGCCCATCTGTAACATGAGGATGTTGAACTAGATGACCTCACAAGGCCCTTCCAGTTCTGCTGTTCTAGCTGTCTAGCAAGTGACTAAATCACAATTAACACAGCACAATAATGGCATTAAGATTCCCCCAACCCAACCCAACCACACCTCACCCCACACAATTCCAGGCCACCTAAGAAAAGCCCTATAAGGCTTATAAGTGAGGCTACCTGTTCTGCTCAGCCCAGTGGGGCTTCCAGAGGCTATGGAATGGCAGGAAACAACCTTTCACCCCTAGCCCACCCCTGATGTTATTGCCCAAAAAACACAGGACCCTAGGCAGCAGTGAGCTCCCAAGACCCTACCTTCATACTCTATCTGCAAAGCTGCCAACTGCTCAAATGTGGGGATGAGAAAGCCATCATCTAGAAAAGCATCCAGCACAGCTTCCCTGGAGAAAGATGACACTCAATTAAACAAACTGAAGCCAGGCGGAAGACCCTCTCCTACTCCCCTATCTACTCCCAAGGCAACTAACTAATGCCTCTGGCTCAAGTGGCCAAAGCAGCATGGGGAAAAAAAAGATAGTTGACAGTTGGATCTCAGGCTTCGGCCTCCTGGGCCAGAGACTGAGATCAATGGGTTCAGAACAAGTGTTTACCAAGCACATGCTGACCTAAGGCCCATAATAAGTGCAGCAGCGACTGAACAAGCCTGAAAGCACAGATAAAGTCTAAGGTCCACAGAGGAGTTAAACATCTGGAGTCAAAGGGTCAAGGGATTTCACACGTTAGTTCCTGCTCAGACTGTGTCTCTGGACAGTGCTCCAGTCTCCTACCTCTCCATTTCTCCCTAGTTGCTCTCTTTCAGATCCTAGAAGCAGAAACTTTGGGGACTTCATTGCTAGACTGAATATGATCCTTATTCCTAGGGACCCCAAGAACCCAGAGCTAAGTTATAGAGGTTGAAAGTGTAGGCAATAGGAGTAATTCCTCACCCCTATCTAGCTCAAACTGAAACCAGCAATAGCCAGCGGTCTCCTCCAGAGCTAGCAGTTTCCCAAGAGAGGCTCTACTAGCTGAACAGGCCTAGAGAGGAAACAAGAGTTCCCAAAGTGTCTCAATACCTGAAGAGTTGTCATGCTCAGATCCCGCCCTCCACCAGGCTAAAGAAGGAAAGAGTTGTCTGTCTTTCCATCAATCTCCCATCTCCTCAGGTCACTATTCAGGAAGAGCACTTAAAGCAGCCTACCAGCTGCCTGATCAACACAACCAAGCAGATACTACTGTATATTGTCACAAGGATAGTTTTCCCAACTGCTGAGGGGGCCAGCCAAGAAGCCTAGGCTGAGCAAACATTGATAAAACATGTTTGGGCCTAGTAGTATCCTGGAAGTGAAGAAGACTCCAAGGGCAACCCCAACCTTCACCTAGGCCTACTCTGCCACTTACATACCACCTTCCTACATTGTCTGCTCCATCCCAAATTCATTCATCTCTCTAGCTGGGAAGGTGTAGCACTTTCTCCACACGTTCTCAGTGGAAGGTTCCCCAAAGTCCTTTCTAGCTAAATTTAGGTAGAAAGCCCCCAAGAGCTAGGAAGGAGAGAAATGGATAAACATTGTATGTCTGAGCACTATTGGAGGATGGGAGGCGGGGAGGGGGCTGGTGGCCATATTAGTAGGGAGGGATTTAGTCTTTTGATGAGCCAGGCCCTGGGAAGGCCCCTCCTGTTCCCACAACCACAACTATCCAAGGGTTGCTTGATACTCACTCATAGAATTTCAAAAGAATAGACCAACAATGCCCATCATATATCTTTTACCTCAAATTTGGACAAGGGCTAGGCAGCGAAGAGGCAAGGATTAAGGGCTTTTCATAGTTGCCAAGAGCTCCACAACCACTGGATAGAGAAGAGCAGACCTAGCTAGGAGATGGGTAACAGTAGACCTGCCTCTGGCCATTTAAGTGATTTAGTAGCTGCCAGGGCAGAAGAAAAAGGGTCATGCAGAATGCAGGGTCACCCCATGGGGGATCAGAATTATCCCTGAGATTTCCTACAGCAGGGATAATTCTGTAGGAATTTCCTACAGCAGAGGTTGGCAAGATGAGATATAGAAATCCATTTCAGTAAGGCTGCTACACTCTACCCTAGAGAGTAGGCAGCCCCTGATTACTTAATTACACACCTGTTCTCGAATGTAATGCCCTTGAGTTCTGCCAGGATACAGTCTACAGGCGGGGGCAGTTGATTCCACGCCTTAACGGCCTGAGGTAAATACCTAAATTTCTCCAGTACCTGCCAGCAAAGAGGGTCCCATCAGAAGGCTGGGTTAGCCAGGCAACCTGCCCCCACCCTTTCATGATCCCTTCCCATAAGACCTCTCAGCACCTTCCTTAAGGTGACAGGGCAGGACATACAGGAATGGGCTCACCTCGCCTCTATGGGACCTGAAACTAAAACTATCCTGACCCTCAAATACCAGATATTCTCCCCTTCCTCCTCCTCCTCCCACCCCTGAATTCACTGTGGCTCCCAATCACCATATACCCTAATACTGAGTTGTTCATTAGGAGCATTTGGTTGGAGTTGGGCCAAAGGGTGAGGGAAATCAATGGAAGAAAGGTAATCTGGAGACACAAATTCTAATCCTGGTCCCATCGCTAACTGCATGTGACCTTAGGCCAATCTACTTATCCATGGATTCAATTTCTTCATTGGTGAAAAGGAAGAGTTAAGCTAAATGGTTTCTAAGCTACCCCCCTTCCTGTTAAAAACAGCACCCCTCAAGCTCACTGGATCTAGGAAAGTTCTTGGGCACCATCTGCTGATCAGTTGCAGTACTGCAGGGCTATGCAACCACCTATGCCCAATTGCTCCCCTACCACTCAGTGGGACAAATAGATCATCCACAAACTTCCATCATCTGCTCCCTTCCATTGGTGTGGAGGATCAGCCAACTGGACTCTGCTCCTCTTGTCTCCTTCCTAGTCCGCCCCCTCTCTTACCAAGAAGTTCCCTCAAGCCTTGCCATTTTTCTTTCAAATTCCTTCTAAGGACTTCTCTCACGTAGCTGGCAAAAGGGAAGAAGTGGCTGGGGCAGACGAGAATATGCCACGTCAAGGGCACTTTCTTACCTTAAACTGCTCCTCTTCATATGATACCAGTAGTTCTCGGGCTCTTTCTGAAAACAAAAGAGGGAAACAGGGCAGCCAGCCTAGCCCCTTCTACTGATAGGGGATTCTGAGCCTTTCTCACAACATTTGTTGAGTAACTAGAATTCTTGCCTCTCCTACCTTACAGGAATGTTTGTGACAATTCTTTTAAGCTAAGACTCACCACAACCCCAGACGAAATGCTGAGCATGGAAAATAACCAGTATCAACCCTACACCTGAGTCTTCCAGGTTCATAGATTCCTCTCTGCCCCACCAAAGTATACTTACCATACAGCTCTTTATGTCTCTGAGCCTTCTCCCAATGTGCATCAATCTCTTTGTCACCTGTGCTGTCTCCATCAGCCCTGACATCCAGCTCTGCACCTTTCCCTTCATCCATAGACTTTAGTTTCTGTTCTGTGATGTCATCAACAATGTTCTTTGATTCCTCTTGGTTGTCTTCATCTGTCTCTTCCTTGTCCTCCTCCAATTCCCAGGTCTCTCTCAGGCTGTTCTCCAGTTGGCGGCACCAGTAGGTCTTCTGGAGCCAATCCAGAACAAAATAGCAACCTAAAAGAGGGGAGGGAGGAAGGCAGTGCCCTAGGAGCAGCCACATGAAAGCTCCTAGCAGGCCCCCAGCTCATTTTGCAAACACTATGGGAAGGCCAAATAGAAGAGGCTTGGCTCCAAGAAGGCACAAATCTTAAACATCCAGAAGCAGGCCTTCTTCCTCTCAGTAATCCCTGTCCTTTGCATTCTCCTGCTTACAAGCACCTTTCCTAGAAAAAAACTAATACCAGATTTACATATGGGAAGCCAAAAATGGCACAGGACTGTCAAGTGGGAGAACAGAAACAGCCTATTAGATAGTTACATGGCCTTGGCCAAGTTTCCCCAACATGAAGGGGCTAGGCTGAATCAGGGATTCTTAGTTGGAATGGAATGTCCAAAGAACTCCTGAGTTCATATACTTGATGGCTTACACCTCTCAACCCACTCCCACTCACCTCCTCCTCAGGCATAAAATTTAAGGGGAAGCCAGAAAAACTCAACTGAGATCAGAACAGTGGCTGTGCCAACTCATATTGGAGTCTAAAGCAAAAGAATAATTCAATAACACTAATTCTGTCTTCATTTTAAAATGTTGGCATTTTGTTCTTTATGGGTTTTTCAACATTGAAATGTTATCTATCATGATTACTGAGCTTTTGACTCCCC
This sequence comes from Eptesicus fuscus, assembly GCF_027574615.1. Lineage (NCBI taxonomy): Eukaryota > Metazoa > Chordata > Mammalia > Chiroptera > Vespertilionidae > Eptesicus > Eptesicus fuscus. The sequence goes on from NC_072473.1 coordinate 43,065,104, forward strand.
TTTCAAGTATGCGCCCAAAGACGAGTGCCTCACTTGCCTCACCTTAGTCCCAGCTCTGACCCCAGGTGAAGAACCTCCTCCCTCTCCCTCTCTCCCCAGTGCCACCCAATCCAGGACCCCGGGCTCATGACAGACATATTCCCTGGGGATTCACCTCTACGGCAGTCATTTATATGAGGCATTTTCTTGTGAGTCAACTCATGGCGAAGTTCAACAATCCAATCCGGGATGTTCACCTGATTGTGGGGGAGGGTGTGAGTGCAGAAATTAGAAAAGGTTAAAGCTGGAGGAGACCACAGAAATGAATTAGCTTGGCCTCTCCCCATTTTACAGATAGAGAAACTGAGGTCCTGAGAGGAGGTTTCAGTCTTTCTGGCAAAGCCAAGGTGAAAAACCAGGTCTCCTGATTCTTTTTATTGCTCTGAGGAGGTAAACTAGAAAATAAAACGATACTTGCATCCCCCAACCACCAATCATATTCCTCCAACAAAGAGATTCCTAGAAATGAGCATCAAAAACCACCTTCTCCAGACTTCCTCTCTCTTGCCTGTACAGTCTCTCTCTCTGGGTACCCTTACCTTCCTCCCTCCCTCCCACCCTTCCTCCAGGAAGCTTCACTTGATGGCTGAGAATCCTCCTGCCCTCTACATACCTCACATACTCAGGGCAGGAATACCTGGTATTTTCATGCTGCCTGGCTGAGCTTATCTTCTCCCTCAAACTGTCAGCTCCCAGAGGGCAGGTGCTGTGATGGCCACCTTTTTCCTGGCCCCACCCAGTAATGCATTCCATTTGGGCACCTTAGCTTCACTGGGCTACTCCCAGCAAGATGGGAAGGCCAAGCCCACTGAAGATAGCACTCATAAATAAGGGAGGAAGTTGGCTTCTTTTAAGCAGAAGGCTGAGTCTCTAGGGTTCTTGCCTGGCTGGCTGGCAGTGATGGGATAAACTAGCCTTACTGTGTGCCCACATCACCCCATGCCCCATTTACTGAGCTCTCCTGGGGAGAGAGAATTGAGCAAGACCACTTTATCATACGCACCTCCTGAGCCAGGAACCTGAGGGGGAGCCTGACAGACTTTGTCTTCCTCTCCGAGATAAGATTCACAAACCTGGGGTTAGGGGAGAAATGAGTGGCACAGCCCAAGTAACTGTTTTACTCAAACCAGTAGGGCTTCAAAACACCTTGCTGAATTACCGACAGCTTGCATTTCCACAACCTCTCCACTGACTGTTCTGTCCTGTTCTTATGGTTGGTGTCAGCCAGAGCAAGGATGGTTCCGTACAGTCCAACATTTACTGAGATTCTGCCCTGTACTAAAGCCATATAGATGAATAAGACACTGGAAGAGTTCAGTCTAGGGTAAATAGACATGATATAATATAACATGTTTATGCTAGAACATTCTGGGTTTTAAATGTTAGAACAAAGGACTGCCCGGCTGGTGTGGCTCAGTGGTTGAGTATCAACCTATGAACCAGGAGGTCACGGTTTGATTCCCAGGCATGTACCCGATCCCCAGTAGGGAGCGTGCAGGAAGCAGCAGATCGATGATTCTCTCTCATCTCCCTCTCCCTTCCTCTCTGAAATCAATAAAACTAGATTTTTGTAAAAAGAAAGGACTAGGTCAAATGATATGGGGAGCACAGCTAAACAATGGAGAAGGTACAAAGAGCTAGAAATGACCTGAAGTCAGACAAGGGGAATAGCATGAAATGAGCAAAATCTTTGAGATGAGAAAACTCAGTAGCAGCCTTTTTCCCAATGTGCATGAGACAGCTAGAACCACTCTGAGTCACTTTGTAAGTCAGGAACTTCCAGCCCATGTCTCCACTTCCACAACTCAGCAATCATTCAGAGAAGGGTAAAGAGTAATGCTAGGTATGGATGAGGTAGGGTTGGAGAATCCACATTAAATCATGGCCAGGGCACTGAACCATTCAGAAAAGTTCCTCTGGGTAAAAGACATAAAGAGGAAAGAAATAAATCAACCTGTCAAAGCTGGAAGAGACCTACAGAGATCACTAGCCTGAACTACCCCACATTCTAAGAAAGAGAAGGAAAGAAAAATGGAAAAGAGAATGCTCTCAGGAGAAAAAAAGAGGAATGTGTGTTGACAGGGGATAACAAAATCTGTCAAGTCAAGCAATCACAGGGTTACCCATACACATGGACACACAGGGCTTTTTCCTTCAGGTAGCACCTGAAGCCAAGATTTGAATGTCACATGCTACCCCACCCCATCTCTGCCCCCAAACCACCCTCCACCCCTACCCATGTAGGTCTTACCTGACCAATGCCATGCCATAGAGCAGTCTAAGTTCATCAGTGCCCAAGCCACCAGTTACATCCAAGAGCTTACAGCGTACCAGGTCAGCAGTAGAAGCCACTGCCAGGGGCAGTTCGTTGCCTAACCTAAAGAGCCACAGTCCAGCACCATCATAAAGGTCCCTTAACACTGGTCCACCCTCCACCTCAGAACCTAGGTTGCTGTAGATTATTCCAAATACAGGGATGTGCAAAAGTAGGTTTACATTCTGAGTAGCCAAACCACAGCTTATTCTTGTATTATTGTTTATTTTGTATTTATTTGTATTATAACTGTAAATCTACTTTTGCCCATCCTTGCATATACTGACTCAAGTGTACATGAACAGACATAAATCAAGACGGTGGGAAGAGGAAGGGGAATGTCCCTGGGATCCAATAATACACAGGGCGTGAGAGGTTGGCTAGGTTACACAGACAACATCTAACTGCTATGCAATCAACCAACAATTCAGCATGGACATGGCCCCTTCTTTCCCCTTAAACCCTCAACTCATTCTGCTAGAGAAGACCCTTATTTCCTTGAGACTTTTATACCTTGTCTGCTTCCAAATAAAACTTACCAACTGGACTGAGGCGCCCCATTCAAAAATGGTTTTGCAGGCAAGCTCCCCCCCCCCCGCCCCCAACCTACCTAATTCAAATTGGAAATACACCCTAGGATACTAACCTTAAGCCCTGGCTCTCTGGCACCCTCCCCAAGATGGGGAGAGAAAGGTAAAAGGTCGCAGATTTAACACGAAGGTTGCTGAGGCAACACCCCTTTCTTTCCACAAATAGGATTAGTGCAAGAGCTTGGCTACGACTTTCCCCCAGGCACTTGAGAGAAGCAACGCCCAAACCATTCATAGGGAAAATAAGGCCTTATAGGAATCCACAAAGGAAGGTGCCAGCAGCAAGCAGGCAGGTTGCCTTACCTGCTCCTCCATGCTGTGATGCGGTTCAGTGCGTACCGCTGCAATTTATGGTCATCACAGAACAGATACACCGTCACCTGATCCCACTCGGCCTTACTGAGCCAGGCGACTACGATGCGCTGGGCCCAGAGGGGCGACAAGCTTTTATCTTTGACGAACTTCCCACACCACGCACTCCACACCTGATCCATTCTCCCGGAAGGAAGGCCCAGACCTGACTTGGCCCTGGCCCTGGATTCCCACCACACACTCGGGTATACGCCAAGCCTAGGGCCGCGGCACTCCGCAGAAACTTCAGCTCAACACGCTAGCCTCACTTCAAACCGCCACCGCGCCAGCAGCCAATGGGACAGTGTAACCTCCGACGCAAGCCCTCCTCCCAGCGTTAGCGTGACAAATCGAAACGTGAGAGCTGGGACCAGCCGAACCACAAATTGAAGTTACGTCTCCGTCAGCCGGAAGTGTTCTTTCTCAAAGTAGCTGTACCAACTACGAGCCTGTGGCCTCAAGGTTCCGCTGATTTCCGGGTTGCTAACAGGTCTCTCTGTCCCAGATCCGGACAGAAGTCTGGAGTGCAGGAGGAATTTTAGTTTGCGCCCCCTGGCGGGTAAGGGAGGAATCGTGACTGTCCTATGTACTACAGAACAAATATCTAATATGTAAATATCCAAAGTTGAATTGAAAAATCTGCTGGGTTTTCTCTGTACAATGAAGGGTTTAGGATGGGTGATCTCTAGGTTCTCTTTCATAGCTGAAAGTTGTAAGGATTTTACTCTGCCAGCATTCCACGGCTATGTTGGTTTCACCATCCACAAAGGTATACTTAGTTTTTCTAGATAATTCCTTGGAATTCTGCAGTTCTGAGAGGGAAGCAATTTTATGAACACCTTCTAATTTTACAGGTTGGCTGAAATGTGTTCAGGACTCCGTCCCAATCCTCACATAAGTTACTTTTCAATCTAATATTGGAGAGAGAACTGTTGTTAGCAATCTGAATATCACTGCTATAAGTAGGTGTGGTTTTTTTTTTTTCACTTTGCAGGAACAAATTCCGATCTATTCTCTATATGTACTTCTTTCTCCAGCCAGATTCTCCTATGATATAGTCTGTCCATGGTTCTTGATGGTTACGCTGTCCTGGGTAGTCATGCCAACGAGTTAGCCAGGTATCTGCCAGAAACCAGATACCCTTTCACCTTCAGGATCTCACATTTCTGGAAGTCAGAAGTCCAAAATCTGCATTATTTGGCTAAAATCAAGGTGCTGGCAGGGCTATAGTCCCTCTAGCTGCTCTAGAGGAGAATCTGTTTCTTGTCTTTCCAGCTTCCAGTAGCTACTGGCATTCCTTGACTTGTAGCTACAGCACTCCAATGATCAAGGTCAGCATCTTCAAATGTCTCTCTGCTCTGTCTTCACCTTTTTCCTGTGTTCATAAGATCTTCCTCTGCCTCCTTTTACTACATATGATTGCATTTAGGGCCAACCTGAATAATCCAGGATAATCTCCCCATTTCAAGATCTTTAATTTTATTATCTCTGCAATTAGATTTCATTTAAAATTGATTTTACCTCATAAGATAGTCGTATTTTATATTTATCTCTTTTACTATATAATGTAATTTTCACAGGTTCCAGGATTATGATGTGGATGTCTTTTTTTGAGGGGGGAGCAAGAGGAGTTATTTCTTCAGCCTACTACATATATATACAGGCACATGCTCAAAATCCCAAGAATCTCAAGACACAGAAGAAGAAGAAAGAATCTCTAGGCATATGGTGCTGTAGGACGCCTTCAGCTATACCTGTGGGCTTGAAGTAAACAAGCACTCTCCAAGTCTAAGGCATAGCCTATGAAATCTTGAAGTTGGTCAACTTTGTCTTCAAACTACTGCTTCCCCTTGTTCATTTACCATCCCTCTCCCTCTAACTCCCACTTTATGCATCCCACTGACCTAAGTCAGTCCTGAGGCCCCTACTGATTAAACACCTATATGTTGATGCCTTTCAAGTCTATAGCTCTGGTCCTAATATTTCTCTGGAGCTCAAGATCATAGAATCAATTACCTCTTGCACTAAATATTGACCTGTTAAAAAATAAAATACTTTTGCCTGGCCAGTGTTGCTCAGTTAGTTGAGCATAGTCCCATGCACCAGGAGGTTGCTGGTTCAATTCCCAGTCAGATAACTTGGTCTTGAATTCTGGCTTTACTACTTACTATATGTGAAAACTTGAACAAGTTATTTAACTTCTCTATGCCTCATTTTCTTCATCTGAAAATGCAGAAAAAATGACACTTACCTCTTAGAACTATTGTATAATTAAAAGAGATAAGTATAACATTCTTAATATCATTCGTGGAACATTGTAAGCACTTAAAATATTGGCCTATATTGTTATTAATATTACCATCCTTCACTCTTCCACCTCCTCCCTTACCGCTTACTTCCCTTCACCACAATTACATAATACGTCTAGTAAATTCTACTTACTTTTTAATCAATATTTTCCATGACAACCTCATGGCGACTGTGCTAGTTCGGGCCTTGGTCCTCTCTGGCTCATGTACTACCTGCCTAACTGGTCTCCCTGCTTCCATCCCTTACACAGCATAGAAAGGGTTTCATAAACTAGATCCTGATCTTGTTAGCATCATAAATTCCTGGGCTGTTTTCCTGAAACAGTAGGCATTAAGTGGTTTTTCAAAGGTTTTGACAATTTGGTTCAAACCTACCTCATGTCTAATTACTCCTTGTACTACCTTGCAATTACAGCCAATTTCTAAATATGCAAACCTCTTGCAAGCCTTTATGTTTTCCTCTATTACGTTAGTCCTATTTAGAATGCTCTCCTTCCCCCCCTCTTTCTGGAAAACCACTATTTATCTTTTAAGATTTAGGATCCTTTGTCAAATCTAGTTCTCCCAGGCAGAGTAAATCTGTCAGGTTCTTCTCTGAACCCCCACATCACTTTATATATTATTCTTTTGGAAGAAGGAAGGAAAAGAAACACTTGCTGAATGCCTATCAAAAAAGCAGCCACAGTTGAGAAACTCTCCCACACTTTTGTGTTCCGAAGAACAGTTCATTGTAAAGGACCACATTGCCCTGGAATATTCTGAGAGAGGATCCTCTCCATACTTCCTCATGACTCCCATAAGATTTCTTTATGCCTTCTTTGTTTACCTGCCTCTATAAAACTCCAACTTTGCTTTTTTCCCTTCGAGCCTTCTCCCTATGGATTTAACCTGAATAAAATCATCTCCTTAGTTTCCTGAAGCATTTTGTCTTTCACATGGTCCTCATAATCCTGTGAAGTTGCTTTTGTTCAACTCAATTTACAGATGAAAAAAACAAAATTCAATTGCATGGCCTAAGATGGCACCATTATGAAATGAGGGAAATGCAATTCCCTCCCAGATCTATGGCTCTGAAGCCTAGGCTTTTCCCACAATATTCAGACAGTGGCTGTGATTTACCTCTTTACAGGCCTGCTTCAGACCATGAGAACTTCAAAAGGGACATCCAGGGCTCCAATTAATCCTTGTTTGCTGAACGAATTCCTGAATAGACCACATAAACTCTCACTAAGGTAGTATTGCAGTATTTTTTCTTTCTTTTTAACCTGAGCCTCTTTTTGAGAAGTAGGAAAAACAAATAGGAATGGCTGAAACTCTCAGCTGAAGGAGAATTTACAGTTTTTAACTTTTATTTTTTTTAAAATTGATTTTAGAGAAGGAGGAAGGGAGAGAGAGGGAGAGGGAGAGAAAGATCGGGAATTGAACCTGTGACCTTCTGGTGCCTAGGGCGATGTTCCAAACAACTGAGTCACATCAACCAGGGAAAATTTAAATTTTAAAATGGAGAATATAGTGCCTTATCAAAGTAATGGGGGCCCTTTGAAAAATTTCAGGCCTGGTTGAGGTGGAGGTGCTAATGCCCCCTCCAATACCACAAGCCTTCTAAAACCTTAAAGTGGCAAAATTTCCTCAGAGAAATAAATGACCCACTTGGGTCTGGAAGCTCTTCATTGGCCACTGTATCATATTTGTCATTCTTTCTAACAATAACTCGGAATCAGGTACTGGAAGGTGAAATCCAGATAAATGCATCTCAGGTTAACTGTCTATTTCTGTTGCAGGATTATCTCCAGAATCATAACATTCTTCCAATGGAGGTGGTCCCAGAGGTCATCTTATCCACTCCCCTAATTAGGTTGTATTTCAGTCAAATGGGAACCTATACTTAAGGATTTGCTGTAGACACTCACAGTAGGAAGCCATTATTTGTGTCTAACCTCCCTCTTTTGTGCTGCAGTAGCAATGTGGCTTTCTTTTTTCTTTCTGCCAAAATGGTGGACAGCCCTATAGATTCAAAATTCCCACTCAATCAATAATATACCTGAACAGGGACTCTGTTCCAATTCTCATGTTACATATTCTTCCTAACACAGTCAGATATTCCTCTACTACTAGCGTGGGACGTTAGGTTGGAGCAGTGCAAACTGGCTGTGACAGGGGATCATTCCTCTAAGGGGTCTATCAGCATTTCTCTAAGGTAGTAGATTTCACACATTTCTGGATTCAGACCCACTGTAAAAAATACTTTCTATTTCATTATTCATTTCACATGTACATATGTCTAACTGAAACAAAATTTCCACAAAACAATACTTATTCTTACTGCATGCAATTCAACTCTAGTTAATTTAGTTGTTCCTTAATGGTGGTCATCACCATCATGGAAGGGGGTCATGGATATACACCATTAGCACTTGAGAACCAAAACCTTCTATCCCCATACTTAGCCTGGTCATAGAGAACTGAAAACATGCCTTACTGTGTACACTAATATGATTTTGCTATTTTACTGTCTTCATCAGCATGACTTTACTTTTCCAGGACTCCCTGCTCAGGCAAATGTTTCATTATAAGAACATCCTGAAAAACCCAACAACTAACTGTTCAGTGGAAAGCATCAACAGAGATTTTGAAATGTCCTAGAATTCTTTAAATCCTTCACTTCAAAAACAGCAAGCTGTTTCCACCAATGCTGGACTGTTTGTATTATGATCCTTGCCTAATTATAATCAAGTATCTGCATTGAAAGACTTACCTCAAACCAAACTTCCAATTCTCAAGTTCTAACCTTGTCTTCCCTCCCTCTGAGACACCATGGCTGAAGTTTTGCAAAGGTGGTGTTCTCCTTTACCCGGTAAGCAAGAAATGCAGCTTGTTCTTATCAACAGGCTATGTTGGTAATATATGGGGAGCCAACTTTCCACATGCGTCAGGGTGCAGTTACAACATGGAGTTTATTGAGGGAAAACTTACAAGCAAGCTGAGAAGTAGCAGAGCAGACTCCCGAACTCTCCTTGTTCCATGGCATAAGCAGTCACAGTTGTTCTATGTGCACTAAAGCCAAAGTCCCAGCAAAGAGGAGCTGCTTGGACAGCAGGCTGACTGTTCCACAGCTAGCACTAAAAGAGAACAGGGACTCTGTGTACACACTTGGAAAAGGGATAAGTTGATTCCTAGTTTCTCTAAGTAACAAGAAATGTATCAATGGTCTCTCATATCAGGAACAATGCGAGGGAGTGTGCATGATCAGGTCCAAAGTCTGCATACCCAGGGCCCTAGGAAGAATCTTGTTTGTCAGAAATGCTGACATTAGCCAAAGGACTTGTCTTTCCACAGCTGGCTCAGTATAGCACAGCCAACTCTCAGCTAAGCTACTGAAAAAGAGAATGAAATGAAGCTCCAGAGATATCCAGAAATGTCTCTCATCAATCACCCCAAAAGTGATTCCACAAATAACTATTGCGTTGCAACCTGCAGTTCAGACAACACTGTTCTGGCTTCCCTCCCTCCCTAGCTGAAGCCAAGGATGCCAATAAAAATTTCTACTGTGCATAACCTCAACCTTGCTGGAAACAGTTAACCTAAATAAATACAATTAGCAGCTTTTTCTGCATTGTGGCTAAGGCTCGCATAGAGTTACATGGTAGCTGCCAATGAAACTGAAGCTGCATCTCAACAATAGCTGTATGTTAATGATGTCATATTTCTCCACATTCACATCCCAAACCTTCTTTGTCCCTTGTTACCCAAGCAGGCAAGCACTATTATTGTGCAGAGGAGGACCTCAAAGTTTAGAGGGGTAAAAAAAACAACAACTGGAAAACAAATAAAAAACACTGTTCTGTCCTGGCCAGTGTGAGCATCGTACTGTGGACCAAAAGATGGCAGGTTCAATCCCCAGTTAGGGTTAAGGCATGTGCAGGAAGCAATAGGTCAATATTTCATCTCTCTCTCTCTCTCTCTCTCTCTCTCTCTCTCTCTCTCTCTCTCTCTCTCTCTCTCTCTCTCTCTTTCCTTCCATTCCCCTCTCTCCCCCTTCCTCTCTTTGAAATCAATTTTAAAAACAGCAACACTGTTCTCATGGGGTGATTAGGATGTTCATTATATTGATTGTGGCCATGGCTTCAAGAGTGTATTCATATACCAAAACTCATCAAATTTTACACCTTAAATACATGCAGTGTATTGTGTAAAAGTATATCCCATTAAAGCTGTAAAAATGAATAAAAAGGATAAGTAAGAGTAGAGGGTATAGATGCAACAAGAATAGTTATATGTTGGTAATTGTTAAAGTTACTTTTGTCTGTTTTTGAAAATTTCTTAAATAATTTTAAAATGAATTTTACCATACAGATATGAAAAAAGCTCAAAAACACAAACCAAAGAACCTGTTCTAAGGATCTGAACCATGGTTGCACAGTTATTATAAGGAGAGTGGAAAGTGAAAGTAGCTCCAAAGTTCATGCAGAAACAAATTCCTTAAGAGTCTTCTGTTACCTTGGTGAAAGAATTTCTAACATCCTAAGGGCAAAGAAGAAATATGGAGACTAAATGGTATTCATGCATTCACTAATTCATTGAAAGAATATTAATTGAGCACCCATATGTCCCAGGCACTCTTCTAGATACTAGGAATGCCAACAGTGAACAGAGCGAAGTCCTGGCCCTCATGGAGCCTACTACATTCCAATGTAAGGATAGAGAGGACCTAAGTAAAACAAATACTGGCTGATATAATTTCAGGTAATGATAAGGGCTATATTATAAATAAATAAATAAGTACAGAGATAAGAGAGTATCAAGGAGTTCAGGGAAGACCTCTTCAGAATAAGCTTAATCTAGAGTTGGGAGGGAAACACTGAAAATTGAGACAGGGGAAGGAACAAGAAAAGGGGGTTAAATATTAGAAATGAATGTACTTACTGGATATTAGAAGAAAAGTGCTAAAGATAAGGGAGATATGGCTCAAGTAAAATGTGTTAGAGCATCTGCTCTTACCCTTACTAATAGAAGTGAATAAATACAGGGTTTTGGGAGACTAAGTCCTAAAAGATTGGGGCTCAGGAGTCTAGTCTCAGCACAAGCCTGAGACCCTTGGGGGTACCCCGATGTCTTCATTCTGGGTTGGTTCTGTTAGAGTTGAAATAGCACATCTGGTTTCTGGTTGGTCACCTTTCTGTGTGTCATTTTTCATCTGTTCAATAACTTAGCTGTGCCCTATGTTGCTCAGCAGTTGACCTGTATATTAGGTCAGAAAGCCAGAGCTTGGGGGCTTGGCATTAAGGAACTGAGTTCTTTACTGACTGACCATGATTAAGGCACTGCTCCACTTGTGGGAGTGTGACTTCATATGGGTCCTCGATACTATTGCCATGCCTACTATCATCTTAACATCTGCTAATTTTATATAATTTTAATTATATTCTTCCAAACAGGTTTACATTTACAGATTATATAAATTGTCATTAACTATGTAAATCTGACCATATAAATATTGAGATATTTTGAATAGTCCTTTTTTGTGGTAATCCTCCTTCCCATCATTCTCATAATGTATGTTGATATGCTATTATATGTTTTTCTCTGCACATAACCAAATATTCCTATGCATAGATGTACATGTTATTTATTTTCTAAAATGGGATCATATCATAAAGACTTTTTTTACATATTGTCTTCAATAATATTGCATTAAAGCCCCTTCAAGTCATCTGATATAGCTGCAATTATTTCTTTTTTAACAGCTGCATAATATTCTCTTGTGGAACAATACTGTTATTTTTTTTTTAATACTGTAATTTTTTCAACTGCCCCCTGTCACTGGTGTGGGAGTACAGCTTCTCAGACACCAGGTATTAGACGAAGACATGAGAAGTCTCAGGCATATACTAATACAGGAGAGACTTTATTGTAGACCAAGTAGCCATTGCTACTATAGGAGCCATCGGACAAAGTAGTTCTTCAAAATAGCCACACAAAAGCAGCCGTGCAAAGCGGCCTAGTCACCTGGCTGGTCAGTGGCAACTTATATACAGTACATGCTCAAACAAAAGAGGCCTCAATGCCAATTAGTGATACACACTCAAACAGAAAAGGCCTTGTGCCAATTCACGCCACTTTTGCAACTAGTACATTGACATAAATAGGTTACATCCTCACCTGCACACACGGGTATGGCAAATAGGCCTTGATCATCTGGTGTACTCTGATTAGGGTTCCCACAACTGGTCATTCACTTTGTTACCAACTTTTTGCCACTAAGAACTAAGATGCAAGAACATTCTTGTACAGATTTGTTGGAGAAGCAGTACTGCAGTACATAACTCACACAGCCATACCTGATAGCCCTTCTAAGAAAGGTAAACAGATTCTAAATAAAACAAACAAACAAACAAACCCTGATTTGTACTGTTTGCTGATTTCCATGCTTTAAATACTTTCACCATAGCTGATTTCAAGCTACCAATGTTAAATCACTGAATGCAGAATTGGGAAGAGATGTACACAATTGGCTCAAACCTGTATAAACAAGCTCCAGGACATCATTGTGAGGACTAACAAGAAATGTGGAGTTCTTTACTTAGTTTTTATTTGTTAACTTCTTTTCATGGCAGGAAGAAAAACCACAACCTTACTAGTAGTGTAGATTTCTGCACTGCACAAATCTACATGGCACCATTCACATCTACATACAGAAAATTGTACAAAGTGCAACTGTTCTCAGGTGGTCCTGAGGCAGGTTAGTAAGAAACTAAGAAAATTCCCTGGCAAGTGGAAGGAGGACACAGAGACAAATGGCTGAACAAACAACCACAACAGGTGAGTAATTAAAAGCCAGCTAAGAAGTCTCGGAGGGAGAACCAAGATGGCGGCATAGTTAAACAACTAATCTGCTGCCTCACACAACAATTTCAAAAACACAACTAAAAGACAAAAACGTCTACCACCCAGAACCACGGGAAAGCTTGCTGAGTGGAAGATTTATAACTAAGAAGAGAAAGGAGCACAATCGCTGAAAAGCTGAGGTACGGAGGCACGCTAATCGGGCCGGCGGCGGGCGGCTGGGTGCGCGGCTTTTCCTCAACCCGCAGGGAGACAAGCTCCCGATCACTCTGAAATCCAGTTTCTGGGGACACTCGGGGGACCCAGACACCTACGGGGAGAAGCTGGACTCTCGGCCATCGGGTCGGAAAGTGAGAGTGACTTTTTTGCAGAGGTGCGCCCAGCAATCATTGTTTACTGCGCTGGAGCGCGGGGCGCAGGGACTTGGAAACGTGGAAAGGCAGACGGCTGACGACAGCCATCGCCGTTGGCCACGCCCCAGCCTAGTGACGCCCTGAGACCCCGCCCAGCCCTGAGACCCCGCCCTGCACATTCTACAAACCTGCCCAGGCTCCACACAGCGGCTTTTGCATATAAATGGCCTGGTCTGGGGCAGCTCAACCAAATTAACTGCAGCTCCAGTCAGACTGCTCCAAAACCACCCAAGCAAAGGAGGAGAAAACTAGCCCTTGCTGTAGCTCCTGCTGGGGGACACACAGTACACAAGGGTACACCAAGAGTGTCCACCTCAAGTAACTGGGAGGCTGACCCGTTGAACCAATAGGACACCTAGTACACAAAACTACCCTACCAATTCAGGGAAGCAGAGAATATGAGAAGGCAAGGAAACAGATCACAAACCAAAGAAATGGAGGAGAACAAGCGACTGGACATAGAGTTCAAAACCACGGTTATAAGGTTTTTCAAGAATTTCATGGAAAAGGCCGATAAATTCAATGAGACCCTTGAGGATATGAAAAAGGACCAACTAGAAATTAAACATACACTGACTGAGATAAAAAATATTATACAGAGACCCAAAAGCAGACTAGAGGATTGTAAGAATCAACTCAAAGATTTGGAATACAAAGAGGCCAAGGACACTCCTCCAGAGAAGGATGAAGAGAAGAGAATTCAGAAAGTTGAAGATAGTGTAAGAAGCCTCTGGGACAACTTCAAGCGAACCAACATCAGAATTATGGGGGTACCAGAAGAAGAGAGAGAGCAAGATGCTGAAAACCTATTTGAAGAAATAATGAACGAAAACTTCCCCCACCTGATGAAAGAAATGGACTTACAAGTCCAGGAAGCGCACAGAACCCCAAACAAAAGGAATCCAAAGAGGATCACACCAAGACACATCATAATTAAAATGCCAAGAGCAAAAGACAAAGAGAGAATCTTACAAGCAGCAAGAGAAAAACAGTTAGTTACCTACAAGGGAGCTCCCATACGATTATCAGCTAATTTCTCAACAGAAACCATGCAGGCCAGACGGGAGTGGCAAGAAATATTCAAAGTGATGAATAGCAGGAACCTACAACCAAGACTACTCTACCCAGCAAAGTTATCATTCAGATTGAAGGGCAGATAAAGAGCTTCACAGATAAGGAAAAGCTAAAGGAGTTCATCACCACCAAACCAGCATTATATGAAATGCTGAAAGGTATTCTTTAAAAAGAGGAAAAAGAAGAAGAAAGATAAAAATTATGAACAACAAATACATATCTATCAACAAGTGAATCTAAAAGCCAAGTGAATTAAAAATCTGAGGAACAGAATGAACTGGTGAACTTAATAGAATCAGAGGCATAGAATGGGAGTGGATTGATAATTCTCAGGGGGAAAGGGGTGTCTGTGTGGGGAGTATGGGAAGAGACTGGACAAAAATCATACACCTATGGAAAAGGACAGCGGGGGGGGGGAGGTAAGGGCAGAAGGGGGGTGGGAACTGGGTGGTGGGGAGATATGTGGGGAAAAAGGAGAAACAATTGTAATCTGAACAATAAAAATTCATTAAAAAAAAAAGCCAGCTAATAAATCATGAGACCCTGTCCTCCCTAACTGAAGATACATAAGAACAGATGGTTTTAATCACCATATTCAGGATGGTAGAAAACAAAAACAATTAGAGCCAGACTAATCCAAGATAGAGGTGAAAGAAAGCAGAGAACAACCCATCATTGTAATGAAAACTGACACCATTAGTAGAAGTGGGTGGGGCTCAGGGGTTTAAACACCATGACAGTTCTGGAACAAACCATATTAGGAACAAAACCCCCTCCCAACCAGAAGGCAGAGTCAGAATTTGGGGCCAAGCTTGGAGACAACCTCCTCTTGGAAGCACGTAAAATCCTAAGAATTAACTGACCACATGCACAACTCACTTGTGAGATGGCCCACATCCATTCAACTGCATACTTTTTGCTTCTTTCACAGCTTATGTCCTCCCTGACGTCTTTCTTTTTCTCTACTTGAATAAAACTTTCTTTGTTCTTACTCAGACTCATCCTTAAAATTTTTCCTGCATAAGTCAAGAACCTGGAGGTCACCTGACACCAAAGGTCCTGGACATTGCAAAGTCATGGGCAGCCCCTGGCATGAAAGTGGTCTGGTAATAGACATACTTCCTAGTATTCCTAAAATGATATGATTTGGCTTCTTTGTAATCTAGCCTACGGGTACAGGACAGAATGTCTCTAAGTTTAGCTTGTAGCAGAATTACCGGGGGTACTGGTTAAAAGTTAAAAGCAAGATTACCGGGTTTCACCCCCCATGGTCTTTGACACTGTAGGTCTGGGGTGGGGCCTGATATTTTGCATTTCTAACAAGTGGTGACATTATTGATTTAGGGACAACCTTTCAAGAACCACTCTATATACTAAACTGCCAGGGTGTTTTTCAACATCTAGAAGGGTTCAGAAATCTGGAGAAAGGCTGCGAGTAAATTAATAAAGAGACTAGACATGAAATATAAATTTGGAAGGCATTTTGGGGAGCCAGAGGAGACCTAGCTTCAGTAACTAAGTTCTCTGAATCTCTGGACACCTAGCTTTTTATTAACATAAATTTCCCTAAAGCAAAGCAGATATACATATCAAAGGTAAGATTTGGTATACAGTAGGCATTGTCAGTAGCAGGCAATAATATATGCAGATTTTCAGGTTTGGGGAAATGCTTTCAGCTATTCCAGCAGGCAATGATATGTATCTTCAGCCCTGCTGAGGCCTCAAGGTTCACCAGCCTTTTGATGAAACTTCTTGCATTTATGACATGCTGGAATTAGCCTCCAGCACTAAACTAGGTGTTTTCTCTCTGAGCAGGATATACGTGTCTGGAATATTCAATTAGACTAACTGCCTTAGGGAATAAGGGCTCAGGGTAAAGTGGGGTACCAAACTCAGATGCTTATTAAGCCTGGCAGGTAACCAAAGTATGTGTAAGGGCTAGCTGGGATATAGCAAATGTTACATTTAGGATTAACCCTTTGCACTCGCTTGCTTTGTTCTCGATTCCTTTATTCTACTCGGGATTTAATTTTTTAAATACCCCAGATTTTACAAAGCACGGCAGTAGAATAAAAAACTGGAGTTTCTTTTCATACAAACTTACTTATTTGGATTTTTTTATATTTCAAATTATTGATACATTCAAAGAGTATAAAAAGAGCTGCTACCGATGCTAACCGTGTCGAGTCACACTTGAATCCGAGTGCAAAAGGTTAATTCATTTGCTTTGAGGTTTAGTTGTGTTAAAGACAAAAATCCATTGAGTAAATTTGAAGATCTAATTGGCTTTACTAAATAATTCATGAATCAGCCCAGCTGGCCTGGCTAAGTGGTTGAATGTCAACCTATGAACCATGAGGTCACAGTTCAATTCCTGATCAGGGCAAATGCCCAGGTTGTGGGCACACTCCCTAGTGTGGGGCATGCAGGAGGCAGTCGATCAATGATTCTCTCTCATCATTAATCTTTCTGTCTTTTTCTCCCTCTCCTTTCCTCTCTGAAATCAATAAAAAATATATTTAAAAAATAATTCATGAATCGAACAACATCCTGTCAACTTAAGAAATTTCCAAACCTGTAAGAATTTTTATGAGTTTATTTAAGCCAAACTGATGACAATTGCTGGGAAGCAAATCTCAATGTATTGAGAAATTGCTCCAGAGAATGACAGTTTTGCACCTTATTTCATACATTACAATCAAAGGAGGATGCATAAGGGGTCTGGAAAAAGGAAATTACCCTGGCATTCTAAAGTTATGTTATCTTAGATGCAAAAAGACTATAGACAGTCTCAGTTAAGTTAAAGACTGACCTTTGTCAAGGAAGATACAAGTCAAGGACAACTACCCACCATGACGACCTTTTAGTTAAGAAGTTTTAATTTCAGACCATCCTATGTGGTTACTTTTGGTCTCTGAGTTTGTAAGGCCGAAATGCAGGCCTCTTCTGAGCTTGTTAGGTTTAGTATGTGACCCCTTTTCATCCACAATCCCATCTAGCAATTAAAAGTGCTCTCTAGCCCTAGCCGGCTTGGCTCAGTGGATAGAGTGTCAGCTTGCTGACTGAAGGATCCCAAGTTCGATTCTGACCAAGGGCACATGCCTGGGTAGCGGGCTCAATCCCCAGTGGGGGGTGTGCAGGAGGCAGCCGATCAATGATTCTCTCTCATCATTGGGTTTCTCTCTTTCCCCTTCTTCCTTCCTCTCTGAAATCAATAAAGAAATATATATATATATTTTTAAAAAAGTGCACTCTAAAGGTGTTGTATTAAATCAAGGGTGGGGCACATTTTTCTGCTAAGGGCCATTTGGATATTTATAACATCATTCTCAGGCCATATAAAATTATCAAGTTAAAAATTAGCCTGCTATATTTGGTCAAACATTTAATTAACTCACTCCTAGTGCCTTGGTAGGGCCAGACCAAATGATTTCTTGGGCCTTATATTGCTTGTAGGCCGGACATTCCCCACAACTGTTCTAAATGGAAGGTTTCTATAGGAAGAAGTATGTGGCAGGATAGTTATTAACAAAATAAAATAAAGGATTATTTTTAGACCAGGACTTCACCTTTGGAGGAAGGGAACAGCCAGGGTTTGATCATGCAGAATGCCTCTTCTTTCTTTGGGAGGGAGAAGTGGAGAGGGCCCATGTGATAGATTATACCTTTGGTGTTGACCAGAAAATTCCAGACTGGTTGGTTAAGATTTTACACTTCTGGTTTTGATCACATAAGGGCAGGAAAAAAGGCCTTTCTTTTTCTTTGCTGTGGCCTTCCACAATTTATGAGAAGCACCTGGTAATTAAACCCCAAGATTGTTGGCTCCTCTGTTCAAACTGTGGGACAAGATAAGCTACTGTCAAGGCTACATTCTGTCAAGGCTACATTATTTTTATTGATTTCAGAGAGGAAGGAAGAGGGAGAGACAGAAACATCAATGATGAGACAGTCATTGATTGGCTGCCTCATTCATGCCCCCTTCTGGGGATGAAGCCCACAACATGTTAGAGAGTAGGAATTTTTGAGCACTCTGGAGAGGCCAGGGTTGCCAGTCCTGATACCAGGCCAGGCCTTGATATATGGTCTCATGGCCCCTTCCCCTTGCACCTCACAAAATAGCCTTGCAAGATAGAACACTGTCAGCTTTCTAAACCCTGTAAATAACATGGTCGTCAATAGCATGGCTCTGACATTATTTGGGAAAAACTGTTTTGTCTTGGGTTGCTTAATCTGCAAAAACAGGATGTGGTTAATGTGCTTAAAAGGTGGTCTTGCACAAAGGTTTGGGGCTGCTCTCTGACCTCCCTGTCTGGAAGGCAGAACAGCCACTGGCCGGCAATAAAGGCTTCCTAAAATTTAATTTGGTTTGGACTCCAGTGGTCTTTACTCGTGTTTGCTCCACAACATTTGGAGGCCGCAGCAAGATAACCAGCCTTTGCCTGGTCCTGTGACCAGAGCCCACCAGAGTCCCTGGACTCTCCGACCCAGGGGGAGATCTCTGAGAGATGTCCCTCAGCCCCAGGACTGGTAGAGGTCGGAGACCCTGCCTGCTAAATTTCCTGATTGACTCTGATCAGAGCTGCCTGGATCTGGTTCTTACCGGTAAGAAACTTATTTCTTGTTCTCTGGGTACCCATCTGGGGTCTCTGGAAGGCTGGACGCAGCACTACTTCCGAGACCAGATCCCAGCGCACAACAGTGCCTGGCGATCCTTAGTTGGTTGTCTTTTGTTACTGTGTTATTGTGGTCTAACTGTCTCTATCATTAGAATGGGTCAGTCTGCTTCTGTCTGTACTCCCTTGCAATGTTTTTTTAAAAATTTTCAGGAATTCAAGCGGCGAGCAGATGACTACGGAGCTTCCGTTAATGCTTTTGATTTACAGAAATTTTGTGAGCGGGAATGGCTGACTTTCCCATATCCCAGTGAGTGGCCCCCGGAGGGGTCCACTGATCTAGGGCTGGCATATCACATCCAACATGCTGTTTTCGATAATCCCGGCCACCTGGGCCAAATTCCTTTTATCCAAATTTGGATAGACATTTTGATTGATAATCCCAAGTGGCTCCAGGACTGCAAAAGACCTCCCCAGAATAAGGACAAATTGGGACAGAGACAGAGAAGGACTCTCCTCCTCACTAAACCTCATCCCAGAGAGACCCAGGGGAAGCCGGCTGCGCCAGCACTGAGGGAAGGGCAGGAAAGAGTGAGTGAGGAGCCGGAGGCACCAGACGGGAACAGGGAAGTGCTAATGCAGGAATGCCTCCACAAGCTGGCCTGGAAATTCGAGCCGCTGCCCCGCCCTGAGACTGAGAAACAGCCTCCTGTCCTTCCACCACCCCCAGAGGACCCCCTCTTGACGGAACCTCCCCCGTATCCATCTGCCCCAATTGCAGGTCCCCCTGAAGACCCAATGAGTCTGCCCCACACCCGCAGTGGGACTGAGTATAGACCCCATCATTCGGACCCTTCCCCTGATTCCTCAGGGGTCCAGATGCTGCCCCTGCGTCAGGTAACTCCGGTAGCAGAGGATGGCAGGCCGTTTATGGTTTATGTCCCTTTCACGACTAGTGACCTGTATAACTGGAAGAATCAGAATCCCTCGTTCTCTCAGAATCCCCAGGGATTCATCTCTCTTTTGGAGACTGAATATTTTACCCATCGGCCCACTTGGGATGACTGTCAGCAACTCCTCCAGACTCTGTTCACTTCGGAAGAAAGAGAGAGTGAAAGCGGAGGGTAGAAAACTGGTCCTCGGACCAGATGGTCAGTCAGTGTCGGATACGGCATGGCTGGAGGCCGTTTTCCACTCTCCAGACCCCCGTGGGACCCCAACTCAGATCAAGGTTAGGAGGCTCTCAATTGTTATCGCCAGACTCTGCTGAGGGGAATCCGAGCAGCTGCGCGGAAGGCCACCAATCTGTCTAAGGTAACTGAAACTGCAGGGACCGAATGAATCTCTGGCCGCTTTTCTAGAGCGCTTGTGTGAAGCCTACAGGCTCTACACCCCCATAGATCCAGAAGCGCCAGAAAACAGGCGGGCAGTTAACATTGCTTTCGTGTCCCAGTCGGCCCCAGACATAAGAAAAATGTTACAAAAGTTAGAAGGCTTTGAGGGAAAGATGCTGTCGGAATTGGTAGAGGTAGCACAGAAGACGTTCAACAATAGAGAAGACCCCGGTGAGCTAACCAAAAAGATGGCACAGGTTTTATTAACCATGAACAGGGAAAAAGGAAACCAGAAAGGAAGGTGAGCAAGGCCCAGGGATAAGCGCCCTCGGCGATCGGGGCTGGGGAAGAACCAGTGTGCCTGCTGTAAAGGAGAAGGCCCCTGGAAAAATGAATGCCCCCAGCGCCCTCAGGGGCACCCGGCCCCGGTGTTAGTCGAAGAAGTGGACTGAAGGGGCCGGGACTCCATCTTTACTAGCCCCCAGGAGCCCAGGGTCACTTTGCAAGTTGGGGGCAAACCAGTAGATTTCCTTATTGGTACCGTAGCCACGTTCTCAGTCCTACAACAAGCGGAAGGTCCGGTGTCTAAGGAGCGAACCCCTATTCAAGGAGCTACCAGGAAGACAAAATCATATCCATGGACTCAGGCCCAAATAACCAATTTAGGGGCTGGGACAGTGACCCACTCATTCCTAGTGATGCCAGAATCACTAGGAACGGGATCTCCTCAGCAAATTACAAGCCACCATCTCATTCCAGGGGGAGGGAGCAAAAGTAGTCCTTAATGCCAGACCTGACACCATGCTCCTGATGTGTCCGTTAAGCGAGGAATACAACCTCACCAAGGATCCCGGGGAAACTATGTCGGCCCAAAGCACCTCACTACTCCAAGAACTATAGCAAAAGATACCAGGAGTATGGGCTGAAAGCAATCCCCCTGGGTTGGTGACTCACGGGCCCCCGATTGTAGTACAGCTCACTAGTACTGCTGTTCCAATATGGGTTAGCAATACCCAATAAGTCAGAAGGCCAGAAAGGGCATCGCAGTACATATAAAAAGACTAAAGGAGGCCGGGATCTTGGTGCCCTGTCACTCTCCATGGAATACACCTTTGCTCATTGTACAAAAACCTGGGATGGAGGATTTCAGGCCAGTTCAGGATTTAAGAGAAGTCAACAAGAAGGTAGAGACTATACACTGTAGTGGTATTTCTCTCTTTTCCGCGTCCATCTCCATCACGGAAAAGGTACTGGTCCAGTTGCTGAGTGGAGGAGCTGGGGATTAAGAAATTAAAGAAAGAAAGAGACCAAGACACAGAAATAGATTCATGAAGCTGGGGCTGGGTGGGACGCCATCTTTCCTCTCTGATATAGAGGCTGCACGATGACGAGGACCCTGAGCCACGCAGCGCGTTTATTTTAAAGGCCTAGATTTACATATCTAGTCCTGACCCTGCCTACACTTGGGCTGCTATGAAGTCAGAAGTGATTAACATGTTCAGCCTCATTGGGGAAGCATGTTCCCAGGGCATGACTCGGCCTACACCCTGAGTTCAGCTGACGATAATTAAGGAAAATGCCCATGTGTCTTCCCAGGCGGCTCTCTACATCTCACCCTTTCTTTTGTTTTTAAGCTACTATAATAAAAGTAAACATTAAGAATAAAGCTCTAATATTAACACAATTGCAAACAATGCCAATGCAAAACTAAACTACATACATGTTATCATTTTCAAAACTTGAATGTCAAGAGCAAAACTCTGGCTATTAAATAATAACAAAACAACAATAAGAGAAATCAGAATTATGGACATGTTAACATTTTTTGCTACTAAATGAAAGAAAGTCTCTTTTGCTGCTGGTGTATATTTACTCAAGAGTCCTTGGACTTGGCTGCGCAAGACTTTGCAGAAGACTGGCAGCTAACAGATGCTAGCATGAGCAGGAACATGGTTGAAGAAGTAGCTTCAACTTCTTGCTTTTCCACAATCTGCTGCACTTCAGTTGTTAACTTCTTCAGATGACTCCATGTTGGCACCTCAGTCCCTTGCGTAGCTTTCAGTTTTCTTCTTCTGCTTTGCTGTCATCAGGCAACTCTCAGTCCTTTTGAGTGAAAAGATTACAGGAGCTTCTCTGGGTCCATTGTGGTGATGGACGTAACGCTCTGGCACCCAAATTGGCTGCGTTGCTCCTTCTGGAAAGATATAAAACACAACCTCTTCCCCACATTATTACTGAATCTGATAAAACTCTTGTCTGGTTTATGCTTCCTTCCACCTAGCTGACTCAGTGGAAGCTATTGTACAGGAGGCCTGATGCCTTTCACCTGCTGTACAATCCTTTGCATTACAATTCAAAAAATTTTAAAGTATAAAAAGCATGACTGAGCCTCTTTAGAGGTGACACATAACACCTGTCTCCCCCTTTTTGTTTTTTTTTTCCATAATCAGTGTTTACCTTTATTTTTATTTTTATTTATTTATTTTTTTTTAAATTTCTTTATTGATTAAGGTGTCACATATTTGTCCTCATCCCCCCATTCCCATCCCACCCCTCTCCCCATGCATGCCCCAATCCCCTGTTGAACTTAACCGTTGGATAGGCTTATATGCATGCATACAGGTCCTTTGGTTGAACTCTCCCCCTCCCCCCACCCTCCCCCTACCCTCTTCTATCCTCCCTCTGAGGCCCGATAGTCCGATCGATGCCTCCTTGCTTCTGGTTCTGTTCTTGTTCCTCAGTCTATGTTGTTCATCATTTCCTCTAGATGAACGAGATCATATGTCACTAGATATATACTAATAAGAACTGAATGTGAGACGAGCAATAATATTTATGCTGACAGGCAAATGAATCAATCTGTAGCGAGCTTCCCCCTGGACCAACAGTTCTTTTGAGACCCAATTTCGATGTCCAGTAGTTCCTTATGTGTACATGTCAGCACTGACCCCTCAGCTCTGGATGGTGGACAAATGGTGGTAACGGAGGTCCGACTCCCTCTGGTTTGGTCTCGGCCGAACCCAGGGGCACGGCGTCACCCAGACTAAGGGGCACGTGGCCTCACCCATACCCAAGGGGCACGTGGTTTCACCCGGGCCTGGGACCCAGCCTCACCCGGATGGATCCAGGGGCGCACGGCCTCACCCGGACCCAGGATCTGGCTTCACCCGTACCCAGGGACGTTTGGCCTCTCCCAGACCCAGGGGCACGTGGCCTCACCCGGGCTTAGTTGCACAAGGCCTCACCTGGATCCAGGGACACATGGTCTCTCCCGGACCCAGGGACGTTTGGCCTCTCCCAGACCCAGGGCCACTTGGGCTCACCCGGGCTTAGGTGCACGAGGCCTCACCTGGATCCAGGGACGCATGGTCTCACCCAGACCCAGGGACGCTTGGCCTCTCCCAGACCCAGGGCCACTTGGGCTCACCCGGGCCTAGGTGCACGAGGCCTCACCCGGATCCAGGGACACATGGTCTCACCCGGACTAGGGATGCTTGGCCTCTCCCAGACCCAGGGCCACTTGGGCTCACCCGGGCTTAGGTGCACGAGGCCTCACCCAGATCCAGGGACACATGGTCTCACCCGGACCCAGGGACGCTTGGCCTCTCCCAGACCCAGGGCCACTTGGGCTCACCCGGGCCTAGGTGCACGAGGCCTCATCCGGATCCAGGGACACATGGTCTCACCCGGACCCAGGGACGCTTGGCCTCTCCCAGACCCAGGGCCACTTGGGCTCACCCGGGCCTAGGTGCACGAGGCCTCATCCGGATCCAGGGACACATGGTCTCACCCGGACCCAGGGACGCTTGGCCTCTCCCAGACCCAGGGCCACTTGGGCTCACCCGGGCCTAGGTGCACAAGGCCTCACCCGGATCCAGGGACACATGGTCTCACCCGGACCCAGGGACACTTGGCCTCTCCCAGACCCAGGGCCACTTGGGCTCACCCGGGCCTAGGTGCACGAGGCCTCACCCGGATCCAGGGACACATGGTCTCACCTGGACCCAGGGACGCTTGGCCTCTCCCTGACCCAGGGCCACTTGGGCTCACCCGGGCCTAGGTGCACGAGGCCTCACCCGGATCCAGGGACACATGGTCTCACCCGGACCCAGGGACGCTTGGCCTCTCCCAGACCCAGGGCCACTTGGGCTCACCCGGGCCTAGGTGCACGAGGCCTCACCCGGATCCAGGGACACATGGTCTCACCCGGACTAGGGATGCTTGGCCTCTCCCAGACCCAGGGCCACTTGGGCTCACCCGGGCCTAGGTGCACGAGGCCTCACCCGGATCCAGGGACACATGGTCTCACCCGGACCCAGGGACGCTTGGCCTCTCCCAGACCCAGGGCCACTTGGGCTCACCCGGGCCTAGGTGCACGAGGCCTCACCCAGATCCAGGGACACATGGTCTCACCCGGACCCAGGGACGCTTGGCCTCTCCCAGACCCAGGGCCACTTGGGCTCACCCGGGCCTAGGTGCACGAGGCCTCACCCGGATCCAGGGACGCATGGTCTCACCCGGACCCAGGGACGCTTGGCCTCTCCCAGACCCAGGGCCACTTGGGCTCACCCGGGCCTAGGTGCACGAGGCCTCACCCGGATCCAGGGACGCATGGTCTCACCCGGACCCAGGGACGCTTGGCCTCTCCCAGACCCAGGGCCACTTGGGCTCACCCGGGCCTAGGTGCACGAGGCCTCATCCGGATCCAGGGACACATGGTCTCACCCGGACCCAGGGACACTTGGCCTCTCCCAGACCCAGGGCGACTTGGGCTCACCCGGGCCTAGGTGCACGAGGCCTCACCCGGATCCAGGGACACATGATCTCACCCGGACTAGGGATGCTTGGCCTCTCCCAGACCCAGGGCGACTTGGGCTCACCCGGGCCTAGGTGCACGAGGCCTCACCCGGATCCAGGGACACATGGTCTCACCCGGACCCAGGGACGCTTGGCCTCTCCCAGACCCAGGGCCACTTGGGCTCACCCGGGCCTAGGTGCACGAGGCCTCACCCGGATCCAGGGACACATGGTCTCACCCGGACTAGGGATGCTTGGCCTCTCCCAGACCCAGGGACACTTGGGCTCACCCGGGCCTAGGTGCACGAGGCCTCACCCGGATCCAGGGACGCATGGTCTCACCCGGACCCAGGGACGCTTGGCCTCCCCCAGACCCAGGGCCACTTGGGCTCACCCGGGCCTAGGTGCACGAGGCCTCACCCGGATCCAGGGACGCATGGTCTCACCCGGACCCAGGGGCGCTTGGCCTCTCCCAGACCCAGGGCCACTTGGGCTCACCCGGGCCTAGGTGCACGAGGCCTCACCCGGGTCCTGGGACACATGGTCTCACCCGGACCCAGGGACGCTTGGCCTCTCCCAGACCCAGGGCCACTTGGGCTCACCCGGGCCTAGGTGCACGAGGCCTCACCCGGATCCAGGGACACATGGTCTCACCCGGACCCAGGGACGCTTGGCCTCTCCCAGACCCAGGGCCACTTGGGCTCACCCGGGCCTAGGTGCACGAGGCCTCACCCGGATCCAGGGACACATGGTCTCACCCGGACTAGGGATGCTTGGCCTCTCCCAGACCCAGGGCCACATGGGCTCACCCGGGCCTAGGTGCACGAGGCCTCACCCAGATCCAGGGACACATGGTCTCACCCGGACCCAGGGACGCTTGGCCTCTCCCAGACCCAGGGCCACTTGGGCTCACCCGGGCCTAGGTGCACGCGGCCTCACCCGGATCCAGGGACACATGGTCTCGCCTGGACCCAGGGGTGTGTGGGCTCTCCCAGACCCAGGGGCGCTTGGCCTCGCCCGGGCAAGGGATCCAGCGTCATCCGGGTCCAGGGGCACTTGGCCTCACCCGGACCCGGAGTCCGGCCTCACCTGGACCCAGGGGCATGTGGCCTCACCTAGACCCAGGGACTTGAGGCCTCACTTATACCCAGAGGCGTGTGACCACACCCAAGCCCAGAGGCGCGCAACCCCGCCCGCACCCGGGTCTCAGCGGGGCCCCGTCTTCCCGATCCCAATTCCTGCCGGTCAATCCCCCCTCAGCAATTCCCCTGGCCATCCTTCCAGAGCTCCAGTATGGCTGCTGCAGAACTCGTCGGGCGGCGGCTCGGCAAAGCTCCGGTGCACCCGGTGCATGGCGGTGGGCCAGTCTGGCGTCGCTGCGTCGGCCCTTGGGTCTGCATCGGTGGCCGGTCGCCGAGCATGCGCACCTGGCCGCTTCTGAGGCGTTGAGATTCTTGACGGACTCAGAGGTCAGCAAGCGCGGAGTCTCCCACCCCATGTCTCATAGGGGTTCGTCTGTCCGTGCTTGGCTGCCAGTGGAGCCGTCCCCTCAGCCGGAGACCGCCGGGGGAACTGCGCCGAGCATGTTCCAGGCCGCTGTTGTATCGCCTGAGCCATAGTTCTTTTGTGTCGCCTGAGCCGTAGTTCTTAAAGTGTGGTCTTTGGGTCACCGGCATCAGCATCATCCCACATACCCCTCTTTTATTCTAGTTAGTTGTAGAGCATCTACTCAGCCAGCCCTATGGTGGTCTTGGATGGTGTCTGCTCTGCTCTCTTGTCGTAGTCTCAAAGTTGTTGTGGTAGGCAACATTCAGGCTTCCGCCCTATGCCTCCATCTTGGTCCTCCTTTGTATAGTTAAGTCTTGATTGTTGTTGGTGTCACTGGGGGGGCTCTCTTTGTCTATAAAGGAAGAGTTGCTGTGCAGGAGACACGTTTATGGGCCGGGTCTTGGTGCAGCAAAGCTTTGGCGCTCACTGAATATTCCCGTTGAATGTGTCCCTTATGCACATGGTTGAAATCTGGTGTCATCTCCTACAGACCACTAGATGCCCTCGTTTCTGGGTCTCCAATGGGGTGTAGATCAGCTACTGCCTTAGGCACTCAACAAGGATTACAGCAAAAACTGTAGTTTCTTCCTCCTGTCTGAGTGGCCCTGGAGCAGTCCGACTAGAACAGCAGATCATCTGGTCCGCTGCCAGAGGGCAGGCCACCCACATGCATAAGCCGTTGCTTGGGGCGCAGGTGTGCCTGCGAGACTTGCGGGGCAGGTCTTCAAAACGTGCGGAGCGGGTCCCAGGGCGGGGCGGGGTCTCAGGGCGCCCACAGGCCATGGTGCGGCGAGCCAAGATGGCTGTGAGTCTGGTCCTTCTGCCTTCCACGTATCTAAGTCCCCTCGTTCCGCACTCCAGCGCAGCAAACACTGATTGCTGGGCGCACCTCCGCAAGAGTCCCGCCTCTCCCCGCAGGCATCTGGGTCTCCCGGGGTTCGCCAGAAGATGGGTTTCAGGGTGATGGAGAGCCAATCTCCCCCGGGTTTGGAACAAAAGCCCCTCTCCCCCGCCACCAGCCAGACCCACGCACCTCCACACCTCATCCCCTCCGATTTCGCTGGGTGCGAGGCAACAGAACAGCCCCTAACCTCCGCCGCCATCTTTTTCAAACTTCTCAATCCGTACCTCTTAATCCCTTCATTTCAGTCAACTCTACTGAAGTCTAGCGCCGCCGGGAGGTGCACGGAAAGGGCGCCCGGGCCTCCGTCCGGTGTGCGGGGTGCGTGGCCCGCGGCACCAGGCGCGCGGGGGGCTGCGCGGCGGGGACGGGTGCTGGGAGGCCGCCGGGCTCCGGGCGCCGCCGCTGCGGCGGCGTCCCCAGCGTCCCAGGCCGGGCGGCCTGCGGGGGCGGCGGAGTTGCGAAAGTTAGTGAGTTTCCCAGGGTTTCGCCCGGAATGGGGTTCAGTGCATTCAGAGCCGGTGCTCAGCGCCCTCCGGAGCCTTTATCTCCTTCCTGCCAGTGAACTCCGGCCAGGTCATCAGCCGCCCCCTCCTCTCCGGTTCCATCCTTCCCGCAGGCGCGTGTGCTCGTGTCTCCGCCCGTTTCTCCATACCTCAGGCTTTTACGGCTTCCCCGACTGTCCCCGTGGCCTTCTCCTTCCCCCCAGCTGTGGGTATTTCAGTCCGCCAGCTCTCCTGTGGTTCTGGACGATGTCCGTTCTGACCTCTAGTTGTATTTTTGAAATTGTTGTGCCCGGCTGCAGGTTAGGTGTTTAACCTATCCCCCCATATTGTTTTAATGAATGATTTTAAGAGTATGATTGGCTCTTTCCACTATTGAGTGACATCTATTTTGTCAATTTGATTAGGTTTAAGTCCTCGGGGATTTACCCCCTAAAGTTGGCACAGAGAGGTGGATAACACACTGAGGACATTGCTTCCAATAAAACATGGACATTGTCCTTCTCTAATAACATTTTAAAGGCTGAAAATTAAATGAAAAGTTCCTCTGAATTAGTGTGCCCTATAGTAGCTGTTACAATAATTTTGGCCATACTTACCACATAAGCACTATTATTATAGGTTGATGAGCTCTGTAGCAAAATCTGTTAAGGCATAAATAAGAGCTTGTATTTCTACTGAAATATAAAAGGTTTGAAGGACCTTTACTTCCCTGCTGTAGTAGATCCAGCCTCTCCAGAACTGGATCCATCTGTAAAAATGGTTAATGCCTGAGGTATATTTCTTTTAATGTGGCAGTTAATACCATTCCCTGAGTTAGAAATAAGGCAAGACCCCAAGTCAGGGGTCCTGGTAAAAACACAAAACATCAAACATTTTGACTTCTATGCAGAAGGGTGTGCACACATGGTCTGCAAGTGTGCACACTGACCTTCCTTGCCCTTGGTCCTGGGCAACCTGCAGTAATGCACAGGTGCTGACAGCTAGCATGGCAAGGCATCTTCACTATTTTTATTTCTGGACTATTTCTCCTCTGATCTTGTGGGCCACTGCCTATTCTGTGGCTGTAACAGTTCTATCAGGTCCTCTCTGGAATCCGTTGTTGCAGGAATCCATATGGTCTTGGAGTTTCCTGGAAATATAAACATATTCTTAACCAAAGGTTAATAAAGAAAACTTGTCTATAAATTAAGACTTGGGATGCTTTTGACTTTTGTCCATAACATTTTTCTTTAGCTAATTTCGACACTATAAGATTTTTCATGGGTGCCTTATCAGCATTATAAATGAAAAATAATTTTTAAATTAAAATTTTAGAGCAATTAAGGCTTGATGTAATTTACTTACAGGATATTTCTTACAAGATATTATTCTACTATCCTATTTTGATTTCTTTTTAAAATTTATTATTATTATTATTATTTTAAATTTCTTTATTGATTAAGGTGTCACATTTTTGTCCTCATCCCCACATTCCTATCCCCCACCCTTCCCCACGGATGCCCCCACCCCCCTGTTGTCCTTAACCATTGGTTAGGCTCGTATGAATGCACACAAGTCCTTTGGTTGATCTCTCCCCCCTACCCCCACCCTCCCCTACCCTTCCTCTGAGGCCCAACAGTCCGATCGATGCCTCCTTGTTTCTGGGTCTGTTCTTGTTCATCAGTCTATGTTGTTCATCATTTCCCCTAGATGAGTGAGATCATGTGTTACTAGAAATATACTTATAAGAACCGAATGTGAGACGAGCAATAATAGTTATGCTGACAGGCAAATGAATCAGTCTGTAGTGAGTTTCTTTCTGGACCAACAGTTCTTTTGAGACCCAATTTCAATGTCCACCAGTTCCTTATATGCACATGTCAGCACTGACTTTTCAGCTCTGGATGGTGGACAAATGGTGGTAATGCAGGTCCGACTTCCTCTGGTTTGGTCTCGCCGGGACCCAGGGGCACGGCTTCACCCGGACTCAGGGGCGCGTGGCCTCACCCGGAACCAGGGGCGCGTGACCTTACCCGGACCCGGGACCCAGCCTCACCTGGATCCAGGGGCTCACAGCCTCACCCGGTCCCGGGATCCAGCCCCACCCAGACCCAGGGGCATGTGGCCTCTCCCAGACCCAGGGGCACAGCCCCACCCAGACCTGGGACCCAGCCCCACCCGGACCCAGGGGCGCACGGCCTCACCCGGACCCGGGATTCAGCTACACCCAGACCCAGGGGCGCGTGGCCTCACCCAGACCCAGAGGCGCGTGGCCTCTCCCGGACCCAAGGGCACGGACCCACCCGGACCCGGGACCCAGCCTCACCCGGATCCAGGGGCACACGGCCTCACCTGGACCCGGGATCCAGCTTCATCCGGACCCAGGGGCGCGGCCTCACCTGGACCCAGGACCCTGCCTCACCTGGATCCAGGGGCGCACGGCCTCACCCGGACCCGGGATTCAGCTACACCCAGATCCAGGGGCACGTGGCCTCACCCGGATCCAGGGGCACATGGCCTCACCCGGACCTGGGATCCAGCTTCACCCAGACCCAGGGGCACGCAGCCTCGCCCAGACCCTGGGGCATGCGGCCTCACCCTGACCCGGGACCCAGCCTCTCCCAGATCCAGGGGTGCACGGCCTCACCCGGACCCGGGATCCAGCTTTACCTGGACCCAAGGGCGCGTGGCCTCACCCGGACCCGGAATTCACCTACACCCAGACCTAGGGGCGCGTGGCCTCACCCGGACCCGGAATTCACCTACACCCAGACCTAGGGGCGCGTGGCCTCACCCGGACCCAGGGGCGTGTGGCCTCTCCCGGACCCAGGGGCACGTGGCCTCTCCCGCACCCAGGGGTGCATGGCCTCACCCGGACCTGGGACCCAGCCTCTCCCAGATCCAGGGGCGCACAGCCTCACCAGGACCCTGGATCCAGCTTCACTCGGACCCAGGGGCGCGTGGCCTCACCCGGACCCTGGGGCACATGGCCTCTCTCGGACCCAGGAGTGCACGGCCTCCCCCGGACCCGGGGGCGCGCAGCCTCACCCGGACCCAGGACCCAGCCTCACCTGGACCCAGGGGCACGTGGCCTCACCCAGACCCAGAGGCGCGTGGCCTCACCCGGACCCGGGACCCAGCGGGGTTTTGTCTTCTTGATCCCAATTCCTGTCAGTCAATTCCCTCTCAGCCATTCCTCCGGCCATTGTTCTGGATGGTGTGTGCTCTGTTTGCCAGTTGTAGTTTCAAAATTGTTGTGGTAGGCAACAATCAGGCGTCTGCCCTATGCCGCCATCTTGGTCCTCCAGAAGATTCTTAAGTAACCTTATAAATGTGGTTCTGAACACTGTTTCGTCCATTAGTTTACTTTCCTTCATCCCTTCTATTCGTGACCTGCTTCAGTGTCTTCACCTTTTGGCTGCCTCCCTACAGCTCAGCTTCCCCCCTATTTTGATTTCTGAATTAATGGAGGCTTTTGTAAAAAAAAATTAATGCAGTCTTGATAACCTTTTATTTTTACACAGAAATATGACTGCTTTGGATTCATTGGGTGTTAAGCAATTTTACCATAAAATGAACTACCAATAGAAATTTTGGTTAATACTTTAGGAACAGCTTTTTGTACAATTAGATTTTCTTGAATATTCACTTATTTCATTTAGCCAATTTAAATTGATCTGAAAACTTGACTATTTTACTGTCAAATTTAATAATCTAACAACAATCTTAGTTTACCCTATAAATATTAACCTTTTGCACTTGGATGTCGAGTGTGACTCGACACAGTTAGCATCAGTAGCAGCTCGAGAAAAAAGCAAGCGAGTGCAAAGTGTTAATGGAAAGGATTATTTTGCATCCTTGAGAAAGCCCTGAGCATTCCTAGTTTTAGGCTGGATTTAGACATAGGGCAGCTGCCATCGGCTAACTCTCTGTTGCCTGGGTCCCAATCCAAGCTGGGCCAAGTCTCTTTCTGTTATCTGGGTTCAGATCTGATCTGGGCCAAGTCTCTGTATGTTGCCTGGGTCCCGATCTGAGCTGGCATGGGAAGCGCGAAGCAGCCATGGGGCAGGAGATCTCCCTCAGAAGGGGCGAATGTTCTTTCACTAATATTTACAGTGTAAACTAAGATTGTTATTAAAATGTTAAATCTGAAAGTAAATTAGTAGTCAGCCTTACTGTAAGAGTACTTGTAATATAGCTAGCTAGTCGCCTGAGGCTTGCCTTACAAGCTGTAACCATACAGGTTGCTTGTTGTAAAAGGGAAGATAAAGATTCTTAAATGTAATGTTGTGGGGGGGGGGGTGTGAGGATCTGTGCCCCACCTCTGTTGACCCCCAAATTCTCTCCTGATGGTCCCTCTGCGACTGTGCCTGTCTTAGGTTGTTCCTGCCCTGAGGAATCTTACCTGTCTTTGACTAACCAGCCATCCTCCGGGGCGAAGCAGGGTGATGTGAGGTTCACTTCTTTCTCCTTGGTAGCCTATGCCCCTATGGCCTCCATGCCCAGCACCTGCCTTGGGATCCCCTCACCGGCTGGCGGGGCCCTGGCACTGCTTGGGGAACCCAGGTTTTACCATGGAGGGCCCAGCTCACTCCATTGTGTGAGAGACAGATTCATGGTACTAGCCACCATTAGGCTTCAACCTCAGCATGAACTGAAAACTCAGGCAACAGCTGTGGGCAATTGGATTGTGAGAAGAGGGTCCCTCTTGGCAAAAAAGGAGCAAGAAGGGCCAATATAGAATGCTCAAGTGCCCTCCCAGGGGGCCTTCCACACCGTGGTGTGGAAGGGATTAAATCCTTTCATGTCTTTTAAATTTCTGCCAAATATTCAAAGAATTAGTTTGTAAGTTTGTTTGGGATAATTGTACAATATGCTGTTGTAAAATATCAAAAATTATAATGACATTGTAGAATAATATCATGTAAGGATATTCAATGCTCTAGGCATGGCAATTCAATTTCAAACTGGCTGTCAATTTCTTTTTGTATAGAAAAGGTATGAACCAGTTAAAGTCCCCTAATAATTTCTAAAAGTAATTTAAAGTTTTAAGACAATCTTTTCTTATCTCCACCTTCTGAGGCCTAATGCATTGGTTATCAATTACAATCCCTAGGATATTTGAAGGAAACCTCTCTTTATTTCCTTAAAATAATTTTCAGGCTACAGAGTTTCATTTAAGAATCTTTATTTTCCCTTTTACAACAAGCAACCTGTATGGCTACACCTTGTAAGGCAAGCCTCAGGCGACTAGCTAGCTATATTACAAGTACTTGTACAGTAAGGCTGACTACTAATTTACTTTCAGATTTAACATTTTAACAACAATCTTAGTTTACACTGTAAATATTAGTGAAAGAGAATTTAAAACTTTAAAATTTCCTTTTTATTAAATTTATAATTATTTTAAAGTATCCTCTTAGGCTTATTTGCATATACAGAGGGATCATGGGAAGTTTTAACTAACTTTCATAGAGGACTTATTTAAATTACTTACCCTGGGTCCGGGTGAGGCTGGGTCCCAGGCCCAGGTGAGGCCGCACGCCCCTGGGTCCGGGTGAGGCCGCGCGCCCCTGGGACTGGGTGAAGCTGGTTCCCGGGCCCGGGTGAGGCCGCGTGCCCCTGGGTCCGGGAGAGGCCATGCGCCCCTGCGTCCGGGTGAGGCCGCGCGCCCCTGGGACTGGGTGAGGCTGGGTCCCAGGCCCGGGTGAGGCCGCATGCCCCTGGGTCCGGGTGAGGCCGCACGACCCTGGGACCGGGTGAGGCCGCGCGCCCCAAGGTCTGGGTGAGGCCAAGTGCCCCTGGGTCCAAGTGAGGCTGGGTCCCGGGCCCGGGTGAGGCTGCACGCCCCCAGGTCCGGGTGAGGCCGTGCACCCCTGGGTCCGGGGGAGGCTGCGTACCCCTGTATCTGGGTGAGGCCGCGCGCCCCCGGGTCCGGGTAAGGCCACGCGCCCCTGGGTCTGGGTGATGCTGGATCCCGGGTCCGGGTGAGGCCGTGCGCCCCTGAGTCTGGGTGAGGCCGCGCCCCTGGGTCCGGCAAGACCAAACCAGAGGGAGTCGGATCTGCATTACCACCATTTGTCCACCATCCAGAACTGGAAAGTCAGTGCTGACATGTACACATTAGGAACTGGTGGACATTGAAATTGGGTCTCAAAAGAACTGTTGGTCCAGAAAGAAACTCACTACAGACTGATTCATTTGCCTGTCAGCATAACTATTATTGCTCGTCTCACATTCGGTTCTTATAAGTATATTTCTAGTAACACATGATCTCACTCATCTAGGGGAAATGATGAACAACATAGACTGATGAACAAGAACAGACCCAGAAACAAGGAGGCATCGATCGGACTGTTGGGCCTCAGAGGAAGGGTAGGGGAGGGTGGGGGTAGGGGGGAGAGATCAACCAAAGGACTTGTGTGCATTCATACGAGCCTAACCAATGGTTAAGGACAACAGGGGGGTGGGGGCATCCATGGGAAGGGGTGTGGGATGGGAATGGGGGGATGAGGACAAATATGTGACACTTTAATCAATAAAGAAATTTAAAAAAAAGCAAAGAAACTTATTCAGTAAACTTATTTGATACTTTATTGGTCTGATCTAAAAGCATAAACAGTGTCCCACCTCCAGCCAGTCCAAAAATGCAGGCTGCTTGAGGCTTTTTGTCTTTCTTGAAATTCTACTGTTGTTGAAAATTTTGGCTATATTTAAGAAATATATTGTTTTTGCCCTTCTTACAGGCGAAAACTTTCATAACATTTAATATATATGTATATAAGTAAAATATATTAATTTTTATTTGATAAAGCTTTCCATGCGATTTCAAGTATCAATTGGTTTAATTAAAAAAATATATTTCTCTTAAGAGAGAATAGACTTTTGTAACATTTCGGGGCCCAATGAAATGTCCAAAAGCTACTCTCAAAACCTTGAAATACACTTGGAAAGATCAAACATATATTATATATTTATATATATATGATTTAAAGATTATATACTTAAATTATCTTAAAGAATATCAATTAAATTTAAACTGTATCACAGAATTAATTCTCTTTTTAAAATCAGACCAAGAAGTAACATATTTTGAATTCCTAATTATTTAAGAGAAAACATTTTTTATTTTCTCAAAAACACCTTTTTATATTTTAGGTATTATTACCACATTTATATAATTTCTCCCAATTCAATCTGAACCTTAAACTTTCAGAGCCTGCAAGTCAAATATTAACAATTCTTAGATTAATAAACTTTTATATTTTTAAGAATAAATTTTAAAATCTAATAATTAACTTTAAATCATGTTTTTTCTGGCTGGGGTTGGCCTAGCCACTTGACCTTTTCTGGGAAGGTCGGCTAGCAAAAGGTGTAGCCATTGAAATGCAAATTAACATTCTTCTAAGATGGCTGCTGGCGGGAACCAGCCTACCTGCACGCTAGGGGAAGGGCGTGTCCACCCCTCCCTCCATAAAAAAGGGTGTAGCTTTAAAACCTTTTAATGGAAAGAAAAGAGACCTTAAACTTTCAGAGCTTTAAATCTTAGGTAGCAAATTAAATACTTAGCATTTCTCAAATAATTAATACTTTTACATGTTTAAGGATACATCCTAATATATAAAAACCCTGGGTTGTAATGACTAGTAACAACCGGAGGCTGACCAACTGGAAGTCCCTGCTGGCCCTGCCCCCAAGCAAGCGGTAAGGGGCAATAAGGCAGGCAGGCAGAGGGGTTAGGGGTAATCAGGTAGGCAGACAGCCCCTTGCATGGCTGGCCCCACCCCCCAGCAAAGAAAGAGGGAGGCCCAGGCCAGCCAATCCATTGCACCCCAGCCTGTTGCCTGCAGAGGGAGGCCACCAGTGGCAGGGGAGGGGAGGCAGTGCTGCACAGATGGCAAGTAGTGGCAGCGGCGGGGGTGGGGCCAGCTTCCTGCAGACCAGGGAAGGAAAGACCCAATAGGCCCTGATCTCAGGCCAGGCCTAGGGACCCTACCCGAGGGGTCCTTGATTGTGAGAGGGTGCAAGCCTGGCTGAGGGGACCCCCCCACCAAGTGCACAAATTTTCATGCACTGGGCCTCTAGTTTCAAATAAAATATAAGGCATATTCAATTAATAGATTAATTTATATCATCTAGACTATATACTAGGCATATTTAGATCAACATTTCAGTATTATCAATTTCAATACATTTAGATAATTTAAATTTATCATTTGATTTAGTAAACTTCCAAGTTCTTTTAAATTTCCAGCTGATAGGCTTGGCCCAGCCACTAAATTTCAAAATGGTCACAAATTTCCTGCTGGGGAAGTCAAGAAGCAAACTCTCAGCCATTCATATGTAAACTTGACTATCTACTTCCTGCTGTTGCCTTTGGGTGGGAAATTTCAAGAGTTACTATAGATGGCTTTGGGAAACTAGCTTGTATTTCTTTCTCTGGTTCATCTCTGCCATTTTTAAGGCCAAAACAGTCTCAGGTTTTTATTCTGTACACAGCAAAAAGTCAAGTTCACCTCAAAACTACGCACACTCGTTTTTAAACTGGCCTTTTCCCTTTACATGTGCACAGAAATTCTGGATGCATTTATGAATTTGTAAAAGCTTTAAGTCATTAGCTGGAAAATAAAGATAAAGATGGCGAAGATGAGGTGAAGAAGTGGCTTTCTTGGGGAGTGACGTCCATATTGGATCGCCACGTGTCTCCCTTCCCCCACCTCCTTGTTTCTTAGAGGGAAGATTCAGTAATGGTCTGGCACCTACTATTTTTATTTTATTTACTTTTTTCAATTTTTATTTGTTTTTATTTTTAAGGAAAGAAAAGATTTTTTAAGATAAAGAATTATTGGCAGTTGCTGAAAAATTCCTTTAATCCTTTTCTACTTGGTTACAAGTAGTTTACACGTGGAGGCAGAGGAGGTGCAGATGGTATTCTTAGAGACTTGCACCCTTCCACTGCAGGCTGTAAGGCCTTGGCTGTACCCCACTTAGACATTCTTAAACTCTCCTGTGCTGAATCAAGGCCATTACCAACTAAAATAGGAATTTTCTCTGGACTTTTGCTGAATATTGGTCACACAACTGCTTTCTAACCTTTCCCAGGTTTCATCAACAAAACTTAAGAAAGAAATCAAGAATCTGACTATGCTTCAGAGAAAATCTTTGAGATCTGAGCATAGTTAAAGCATTTTTGAGAATTACCCATGTTTTGCACCCGGCTAATTCATATCAATTCACAATACACTCCCCTTACCTTACACTTTCTTAAATCTGTGGTGCGCACGCTTGTGGGAGTGACCTCCTCGCTTCTTCCTTCCCTCCGTACTCAGCCCCTGACGTTGGGCACCATATGTAGTGGTATTTCTCTCTTTTCCACGTCCATCTCCATCACGGAAAAGGTACTGGTCCAGTTGCTGAGTGGAGGAGCTGGGGATTAAGAAATTAAAGAAAGAAAGAGACCAAGACACAAAAATAGATTCATGAAGCTGGGGCTGGGTGGGATGCCATCTTTCCTCTCTGATGTAGAGGCTGCATGATGACGACGACCCTGAGCCACGCAGCGCGTTTATTTTAAAGGCCTAGATTTACATATCTAGTCCTGACCCTGCCTACACTTGGGCTGCTATGAAGTCAGAAATGATTAACATGTCCAGCCTCATTGGGGAAGCATGTTCCCAGGGCATGACTCGGCCTACGCCCTGAGTTCAGCTGACGATAATTAAGGAAAATGCCCATGTGTCTTCCCAGGCGGCCCTCTACAATACACCCAACACTACCCAACCCTTATACTCTCCTGAGCCTGTTACCGTCGAGTCATCAAATATATACAGTCCTAGACTTAAAGGATGCCTTTTTCTCCTTGCCGCTGGCCCTGTCCAGCCAGCCCATTTTTGCATTTGAGTGGACGGACCCTGAAGAAGGGGAATTGGGACAGCTGACCTGGACCCGGTTGCCCCAGGGATTTAAAAACTCTCCTACTCTGTTTGATGAGGCTCTCAGGCAGGACTTAGGCACGTTCCAGAAAGAACATCCAGAGGTCACCCTACTCCTGTTGCAGAAGACCAAGAAGACCAAGGACACTTCTGAGGAAGTTGGAGGGACACTGTTTAATAACGCCAGCAGACTCAGGGAACAGCCTTCCAAATCTGAGTGAAGGAATACACATGGGGCCCTCCCTTATATCTCCCTCTCTGTGGTCTTTGTCCCACAAGCATGGATTATGCTTCTGGTCCTTTTCTCGGGCCTTGCAAGAAGGCCCCCAGGTATTGGGGATCTCCAGGCCATATCTGGTGGTCTGGCCTGGTGTCAGAGTTAGGAGCCCTCCCTCTGGGCAGTGTACTGTCCACATTGCAATGGCCTCTGTAACCGGTTCTGCAAGACCAGTATCTGGGAAAGAGGTAGTGACTTAATCATAGGTCATCAGGAATGTACACTGAGCTTACTGGCCTGGACTCAGATCACCAGCCCCAAATATCAGGGCTACATTGGAATTAGCCCTTTTAGCCTCCTCACTCCAATATGTGGATGACCTCCTCCTTGACGCGGCGACTCAGAGTAAGTGCTGGGAAGCCACTGAGACCCTGTTGAGGACTCTAGATAAATTGGGGTACTGGGTGTCCGCTAAGAAAGCCCAACTTTGCACCCCGAAAGCCACTTATCTGGGGTATGAACTCAGCAAAGGAAAGAGAACTTTATCTGCTAGCCCAATACAGGTTATTTTGAAAATCCCGGGTCCCCAAAACAAAGAAGCAGGTGTGGGAATTCCTAGGGGCAGTAGGATATTGCCGCCTTTGGATATTAGGTTTTGCAGAGATAGCAAAGCCCCTTTACACCTACACCGGGGGAAAGATTAAAGAACTAAACTGAACTGAGAATGAGACTAAGGCTTTTCAGGACCTTAAACAAGCCTTAGTCAGTGCCCCAGCATTGGCGCTACCAGACCTCACTAAGACGTTCCAGTTGCATGTGGCAGAGGCCCGGGGAATCGTGAAGGGGGTGCTAACCCAGCTCTTAGGGCCATGGAAAAGACCTGTGGCATATTTATCCAAGAGACTAGATCCTGTAGCTGCAGGATGGCCAGGCTGCTTGAGGGTGGTAGCAGCCACAGCCATACTGGTCAAAGAAGCCTCAAAGCTTACCCTTGGGCAGGACTTAAAAGTAGTGGCCCCCCATGCCGTGGAAAGCCTTCTTCAAAGCCCACCTGAGCGTTGGCTTTCAAATGCCCGTATTACCCAGTACCAAGTGCTCCTGCTCGACCCTCCGCAGGTGAGTTTTCTTAAGACAGCAGCTCTAAACCCTGCAACATTGCTGCCGGATAA
Source organism: Eptesicus fuscus (assembly GCF_027574615.1). Taxonomy (NCBI): domain Eukaryota; kingdom Metazoa; phylum Chordata; class Mammalia; order Chiroptera; family Vespertilionidae; genus Eptesicus; species Eptesicus fuscus. The sequence goes on from NC_072473.1 coordinate 43,104,033, forward strand.
TGATCCTGAACAGCCCCTCCACAACTGCGTTGAAACCCTGTCCTCGTTGAAAAATCTTTGAGAGGACCTGACTGATCAACCCCTCCGAGACCCGTATGAGACTTTGTACACGGATGGGATGAGCTTCGTGAACGGAGGGACCAGGTACGCGGGAGCAGCGGTCGTGACAACTGACAAGGTAATCTGGGCACAGGCATTGAAACACGGGACATCAGCTCAAAAGGCAGAATTAATTGCCCTCACCCAAGCATTGCGGTGGGCAAAAGGAAAAACAGTAAACATATATATTGATAGCCGATACGCTTTTGCTACGGTTCATGTCCATGGGGCCCTATATCAGGAAAGAGGACTCCTGACATGGGGGGGGGAAGGGGGGGAGGAAATCAAAAACATCCCGGAGATCCTCGCCCTTCTGGCAGTCCTCTGGCTGCCAAAGGCAGTAGCAGTCATACACTGCAAGGGACACCAATCAGCTGCCACTGCAGAGGCGTGAGGAAATGCATTTGCAGATAAAACAGCAAAAGAGGCAGCCCAAAAACCAGTGGGGCCTCTACATATCCCACCAGCTCTCCCGACAAAGGTCTTCGAAGAGACCCCCATCTATTCAGAGACTGATAACGAACTGGGAAAGAGACTCCAGGTTAAGGAGGTATCTGGAGGATAGAGAGAATTACCCGACACCAGACTGTTCATTCCGGAGGCCCTGGGAAGGGAACTCATTTCTCAGGTCCCTCAGAGCACCCATCTAGGGGGAACCAAGCTGGTAGAATTGCTTTAATGAGACTATTATATCCCTAAGCTCTTCCAGGTCTCGAAGGACATTGCAAGGAGATGCCACATCTGTGCACAGGTAAACCCTGGGAGACACTCCCCCTTGGCCCAAAGAACCAGACTCAGAGGAAGAAGTCCTGGAGAACATTGGGAAGTAGACTTTACAGAATTGCCCCCAGGGCAGGGAGGATATCGATACTTGCTGGTTTTTATTGACACATTCTCCGGCTGGCCAGAAGCCTACCCTACCAAGCAGCACAGATAGTAGCTAAGAAATTAGTTTCAGAAATTATCCCCAGGTTTGGCCTACCTGTTGCGATGGGGTCCGACAATGGCCCGGCATTCATTGCCCACATCACTCAACTATTGGCAAAAATGTTAGGCATAAGTTGGAAATTACACTGTATCTATAGACCTCAGAGTTCAGGGCAGGTAGAGAGGATGAATCGGACCCTAAAGGAAACTTTAACAAAATTAAAACTGGAGACTGGTGAAAAGTGGTAATCCTCCTTCCTTTTGCCCTTCTCCGGGCCCATTGTACCCCTATGTAAAGGGCCTTACCCCCTTTGAGATTCTGTTTGACCGACCCCCACCGCTGCTTCCCAAGCTAGGGAAAGAAGTGTTAGCATCTCTTTCTAATCACAACCTCCTAAAGTCCCTACAGGCCTTACAGTTGAGTTCCAGACTTAACCACCAGCTGGTCCGAGAGGCTCACCGAGACCCATCCCCTGGGACTACACCTGCACCACCTGCATTTCAACCAGGAGACCTAGTGTGGGTGCGGAAGCACGAGCCATCATCCCTGGAGGCCAGGTGGACTGGACCCTTCACTGTTGTCCTCAGCACCCCATCAGCGGTGAAGGTTGCGGGAAAAAAGCACTGGATACATCGGACCCAAATCAAGAAGGCAGAAGCAGAGGACCAGCCAGAGAGATGGACCATCCTGCGCACCGAGGACCCCTTGAAAATCCGACTCCGAAGGCAGTCCTCCTATTCCTGATGTGCCTGTGGCCCGTCACGGTGAGTAATCCCCACCTGAGGGCTAATTACACATGGGAACTGACCCGGACTGTGAATGGGACTGTTATAGGTCATACCACGACCCCAGGGCCCCCCTCCATAGAGACTGAATTATGCCGATTATTTGGGGAAACTTGGAGAAAGCCGCCAGAAAGTAAAACACACTACATTTCCCCAGAAGCCCATGGGGCATATCATATAGGGACCAGTTATGGGTTTGGCATCCTCATCTTAGAACGAGGACTTTGGAGAACTCAACACTATGTCTGCCCAGCCGAAGGTAGCCCTGAATGTAGAACTGACGGGGACTATTATTGTGCCCAATGGGGTTGTGAGACTATGGCACTGTGGACTAACAGAGATCCCGCCATCTGGTTCAAGAGAATAGTCCGCCCGGGGGGGCCCCTTCCAATAACTGTATAGTAGGAGACTGCAATCCCGTTGTTATCACGCCCCAAAACTGGTAGGAGAAATACTGGGATGCAGGAAAAACTTCGGGACTGAGACTGTATGTAGCTGGAAGAGATCCCAGGGTCCTCTTCACCATCCAGAGAACCCAGCAGACCCAAAGGAAAAACCCCATCGGGCCTTTAAGACCCTTAGACCAGGGGCTGCCACTTGGGCCCCATCCCACACCACCACCTCCTACCCGAAATAATACTGAATTAACTCCTCTGACCAAGGTGACGGTGACCCTTGTTCCTAAGACTCATACTACCAAACCAGGTCGGAGACCTATCCTGGACACTCTGGATGCAGTTTTTAACTTTTTAAATCAGACTTCCCCAAATGCCACCAGAGACTATTGGTTGTGTTTAAACCCAGAACCCCACTACTATGTTGGAATAGGGGCAAATGCTACTGTTGGTTCAAATTCATCAGACATTAGAAATGTTCCAATTACAACCCCCCCATAAAGGGTGTGAAGATGGGGGCAAACCCCAAAATTAACCGTTGGGGATTTCCAGGGACGCAGTACTTGTGTTATGTCCTCAGAGTTTGATTTATCAAAATCCTCCTATGGTGAATCCTGTTCCTCAGTACTGAGGTTTGGTCAGGACAATGAAGAGGAGACAGACCGGTACCTAGTGGCCCCTGAAGGCACCTGGTTCGTGTGCACCATAGGAATCACCCCTTGTGTCTCTCCTCTGACACTGATGCACCCACACAAGCCTTTTTTATGCATCTTAGCTCATATCCTACCCCAGGTATATTACTATTCTGGGGAGGTGGGGCGAGAGCAACTAGGTCTAGCCCCTGGGCGAGTTCATAGAGCCCCAGTAATTATCCCCCTGCTTGTCAGTCTGGGAATAGCCAGATCAGCTGCAATAGGCACTGCAGCACTGGTCACGGGGGACAAAAACTTTAAGGAACTTAGCAGCCAAGTAGATTTAGACTTAAGCACCCTAGAGGAGAATGTAAACTGCCTAGAGGATTCTCTCAGTTTGTTAGCAGAAGTAGTCCTACAAAATAGAAGGGGTTTAGACTTATTATTCATAAAGCAAGGAGGACTCTGTATGGCTTTAGGAGAAACTTGTTGTTTTTATACCAACCATTCCGGGGTCATCAGAGAAAGCCTAAGTCAACTCAGAAAAAGACTCCAAGATAGAGAGGAAAGGCAAAGAACTGAGGGAAACTGGTATGAAAATCTATTCTCTTGGTCCCCATGGCTAACAACACTCCTAACATCTCTAGCAGGACCTTTGATCTTATTGCTAATAGCAGCAACATTTGGACCTTGTCTTATAAATAGCCTCACCAATTATGTACAAAGGCGAATACAGGCAGTAAAGCTGATGGTCCTGCGTACTCACTATCATCATGTCTGCACTGATGATGGAGAAACAATGATTTGATTCTCCCATAAAACCAGTGGGGAATGTTAGAGAGTAGGAATTTTTGAGCACTCCGGAGAGGCCGTGGACTATGCCCCAGATAAGGTTGTCAGTGCTGACACCAGGCCAGGCCTTGAGATATGGTCCCATGGCCCCTTTCCCTTGCACCTCACAAAATAGCCTTGCAATATAGAACACTGTCAGCTTTCTAAAGAACAGGATAGCCCTGTAAATAACATGGTCATCAATAGCATGGCCCTGACATTATTTGGGAAAAACTGTTTTGTCTTGGGTTGCTTACTCTGCAAAAACAGGATGTGGTTAATATGCTTAAAAGGTGGTCTTGCACAAAGCATGACCTGTCTGGAAGGCAGGAAGGCAATGTTCTCCCTGTCTGGAAGGCAGAACAGCCACCGGCTGACAATAAAGGCTCCCTAAAATTTAATTTGGTTTGGACTCCAGTGGTCTTTACTCGCGTTCGCTCCACAATAAACCCAAGCATGTGCCCAGATCCAGAATCAAACTGCGACCTTCTGGTTCATAGGTCAATGATCAACCACTGAGCCACACTGGCTGGGTTCAAGGCTACATTCTTGCATTCCCTTTCTCCCTGCTTTTTTCACAACTCAGGGGTAATTCTCACCAAGGAGTCTCTAGTTAATAGAAAGTTCCCTTCCCCCTTCCCTTCCAACAAGCCTCTTTTGAACTCTTCATAACTTTTGCTCTAAGCACATTTACAGGCTTGGGAAAAATACTGATAAGACATCACCCTAGGACATATGCTGGACTGTATCCTGGAAAGCAAAGAAACTGTAACTTTTCAAGACAGCCCCTGGTATCTGTTCAACACAACCCAAATCCCTTCCTTTCCTTGTTGCTTGGCAACAGCCACTGCTTAAAAGAACAGGCCACCCCTTTGTTTCCAGCCCTGTATTGACTAGCAATACACTGGCCCTTTCCTCCCTTGGAAAGTAAAATAAACTTCCTCTCTGCATCTCTTTTTTAGTTGTGAATTCTTTCACACCCTAACAGATCAAAATTTCAATTAGGTCAAGTATTAAGTCTAGGTTTGGTATCATAGGCTTTAGTACAAGTGATATCATTTGGGGCCTGTAGTTTTCTGTTTAACAGGAGCTTTAGAAAGAACAAATTGACCAAAGTCAAGGGCATTAGGGGAATGGGAGCTAGATAGTGAAGCCAGGAGATGAGGTTGAGGTGAGAGAGTCAACAGCCCAGGACCACATTGTAAAAGAGATGTCAAAAGGGAGACAGGGCCCTAGTGGTTATTACTCAGGGATTAGAGCATCGGCCTACATACCAAAGGGTCTCAGGGTCAAGTCCTGGTCAAGGGCACATACCTTGGTTGTGGGTTCACTCCCATCCCTGGTTGGGGCACGTGTGGGAGGCACCAGTAAATGTGTCTCTTTCACATCAATGTTTCTCTCTCTGTCTCTCCCTCTCCCTCCTTCCCTTCCACTCTCTCTGAAAAGCAATGAGAAAAAAAATATCCTCAACAAAAATAGGGGGGAGGGAAAGTCTATAGCTTCCTTCCTTTCTAATACTCCTCCACCTCCATACCCTAACATCTACCTCAGTATCCTCAAATTCCAGGGTATTAAAAGAGCCTGCTGGGTGAGGTGGTGTATTGGTTTGTATCTAGCACTAAAGTGGAAGGGCCTCCTTGGCCTTCAAGTTTCAGATTCCAGAGAATGCAGTGACATGACATCTGCACTAGGTGGCAGGATACCCTATTGTTTCTGTCTCTTCCTACCCAAGGGTCTCAGGTTCATGAGGCAGACCCTTATCTGGACTTCTGTTATCTATAAAATGAGAGCTTCGGGTAGATTGTATCAACAGTTCACTCCTATGGCTCCACAGTGCAAGATGTGGCCCATCTTGAGAGCGGTTTTGGAATCAAGAGCTGGAGATATTCTTGTGGATGTCAAGAAGCATAAAGTGGGCCTTCTAAGAGTATACTACTCTACATTGGCAAAATCATCTTCAAGGGTAAAGAGATGGTGATGAGAAAAGGGGGAGTCCCAGGAAGATGCATCTGCAAGATTGTCTTGGCTCCTTTTGAAGGTATTGCCCTTGAGTATGTTATTGGAAAGGGGACCTGGCCCTGAGCAGGTCTGCCTAGGGCCAGCTGGTAGTGTGTGGGTTCTTTTTTTAAAAAAATATATTTGTATTGATTTCAGAGAGGGGATAAGGGGGAGAAGAGATAGAAACATCAATGATGAGAATCATTGATTGGCTGCCTCCTGCACGCGCCCTACTGGGAATTGAGCCCACAACCCGGGGCATATGGCTTGTCTGGGAATCGAACTGTGACATCCTGGTGCATAGGTCGATGTTCAAACACTGAGCCATGCTGGCTGGGCAACATCATTGTTATGGGCCCTGGTGTTCTGCTAAAAGCCCTCTAGGTCTGTTGCAGCCACTTGCATGGGAAGCAGTACACCATCTCCATAAGCCCTGTTCTCTTTTGTACTCCATAACCAGTTTGGACTGTGGCTAGACTAAAGGGAAGCATAGCTATTAAAATGCCCTTGCCCACTTTGCTAATATCTCAATCTCTGCTTTTTTTTTCATTGTTTTATAATTATCTGTTTATGTCATGTGACTTTCCAGCTGGACTTTAATGAGATCAAAAACTGTCTTAATTATTTCTGATCCCTCAGGAACCAGCATTAAACTTACAATAGAGCAGTGCTCAGTAAGTGATTAAATAAAATAACAAATGAATGGACCCCCAGATACTAAGGACTGAGTATTCAAGCTATATTTTATTGTTAAAGTGCCTAGCTCTCTCCTTAAGTCATCATCTGTATGCCCAAAGAGTCCCATTGTTTTTATTGTAAGAAGTTTTGCTTCCAAGCTATTTGAGAAGCTTCCCCCCCCCACACACACACACCATTTGGGTTTACTTCCTAGTCCTCTCTGTGCACACAACATTTTCCATCTTTATTCTAAAACTTAACATAGTCTCATAGTGTGTCGTATATTTTAGATCAATCTCAAAGTGGCAGCTCCTGAAGAGTGGGTTTGGCTTTGGAATCAGAGAGATCTGGATTGAAACTCTGGCTCTATTACTCATTTATTGTCTGTATGACCTTCAACAAGTGGCTTAATCTCTTGAGCCTAGTAATTGTAAAATGACATAAATTATTTGTAAAAATTTTATTTAATCCCTTTGACAATCCTATGGAAGGGGTATAGAATTGTCACAAGGATTAAATAAGATAAAGTATGCAAATTGTCCAACATACTGTTTGGCACGTAGTAGATATTCAATTAATATTAGCTTATCATTTGTTTATGAAAAATAACAATGTTATTACAGAAAAAAGTGTGAAAAATAAAGAAAAGAACAATTATTCATAGTTCTGCTTTTTTAACATAACAATGGTTGACTTTGTCTTCAGGGATACTGTCTTATTCACTTTTGTAGTCCCCATAGTGCCTAGCACATAGTGGACACTTAATGTGTTCTATTCAATTGACTTAGGAGGGAGAAGTTAATAAATGGCAAACATATGTAGAGACCTTGACAGCTTACAAAATCAATGTCTACTACACATCTGTTGCCCACAACTATACTTCAAGGCTAATAGATTGTCATTCCTTTGTCAGGTCCAGCCTGACGATTGAACCGGGCTGAGGTAGGGAGGTGGGATTTGAGAAGAGAAAGAAAGACAGGACAGTGGGATTCGGGAGGTCCACAGCTCTCGAGAAGCTCTGGCAACTTTTATTAGTAATCCAGTGCTTTTTATACATAAGACACTAAGCAAGGAATCAATCACAAGGAAAACATTCTTTGTTTCTCTAAAATCACTACTGGAAGGATAAGTTGAAGGACAGGTCTCTTGTTACAATAAATCTCACTAGTTGGATACATATTTCTTGGTAAGCCATGAAAGTAGCTCTTATCCTACTGATAGCAGTCATATAAACAAACCCTGGGAAAGCTCTGTAGGCAGGGGCTGCTCTCGTTATACTGATTAGTTGCCATCCAAACAGGCCTGGGAAATCTGTGTGGGTAGGGTGCCAGCCTTGCTAGCCCCTACAGGTGCAAGGACCGTGTCAGCTTACATCCCGTTCCCTACATTCCTTTAATTTTACTGAGGAAGAAATTGAAACTCAAAAATGAACAAGTGATTTGCCTGAGTCCACACAGCAATAACTAAATGACAGTGTTAATGGTGAAATGGTACCAGGTATTAGACATTGGGCCTTGAGTTCAGCTAAGAAAATAATCCAGAGCACTGGCCAGGTAGCTCAGTTGGTTAGAACATTGTCCAGATATGTCAGGATTGCAAGTTTGATCTCAAGTCAGGGCACATACAGGAATAGGACAATGGGTGTATAAATGGGTGGAGCAACAGATTGATGCCTCTCTCTCTTTCTCTCTCTCTCTCTCTCTCTCTCTCTCTCTCTCTCTCTCTTTCTCTCTCTCTCTCTCTCAAATCAGTTGAGTTAAACTAGGACTCAAATGAAGCCTCTTATCACCCATACATCAACCCCAGGTTCCAACTACTGCAGGAAGCTGACCCACATACCTGTGAGGCCTTCTCTAGCCTGCCTTGATCCCTGAGATGTAAGTATATTTTTACAGATTCATGAAATGTCCCTGAAGATGCTCATGGAGACAATTGAGATGACAGAACTCCAGCAGGAGTATAGTCTACCAGAAAGTCCTTAAAGAAGGGTGATAGCAGGGCAAGTGGGATGTGTCAGGAGTGGGGATTGGAGATGCATGGCCATACCCACCTGCCTCCAGTCTGCTGGGTGTGATGATTTACCTTTCTGGGTCTCAACTGCCACCTGAGTTTGAAGAAAAGAACTCCCAGAATGTTCAAATTTGGATGGACTTTAGAGGTTTTATCCCATCTGAGACTCAGACACTTGTCTAAGGTAAGTTAATGTCAGAGCAGAGAACTGAACCTGCAGAACAATGCCAAGATAATATCTAGCGCAGAGTGGGAATTCAGATGTTCATTCCATTTTTTCTTCCTGACTTTCTGACCAGGGTGCAGAGGTCAGGGGTGGATAATCAAATCCGGGGCTTCTGAGGGAGAAACCAAGATGGCGGCATAGGTAAACACCTAAACTGCTGCCTCGCACAACAATATCAAAACTACGACTAAAAGAAAAAACGGACACCATCCAAAACCACAGGAAAGCTGGCTGAGTGGAAATTGTACAACTAGAAGAAAAGAGGAAAGCACATTGAGACTCAGAGGTGCTGCAAAAGGCTGAGGTATGGAGACTCGCACGTGGAGAGGATGGATGGCTGAGTGCATGGGCGGCTGAGTGCGCAACTGGCTTTCTAAAGTGAGAGGGAGACGGAAGCTCCTGACTGCGCTGAACTCCAGTCCCGGGCGAGTCTCTGGGAATCCCGACTCATTCAGGGGGAATCTGGACAGTCAGGAAAAAAGAAAGCATACTGAGACTCAGGGGAGCTGTGGAAGGCAGAGGTCTGGAGGCGTGTGCACGCAGAGAGGACGGGCGGCTGAGTGCATGGGTGGCTGAGTGCGTGGCTGGCTTTCTAAAGCGGGAGGGAGATGGAAGCTCCCGACTGCGCTGAACTCCAGTTCCAGGCAAGTTTCTCAGACTCATTTCCCAGACTCATTTGGGAAGAAACTGGACTGTCTGGCAGCAGGTGAAAGTCAATAATGGCTTTCTCTCAGAGATGCTTGCAGCGATTACCAAGGGACACTGAGACCCAGGGGCCTCATAGGGAAGGGCTGACGAGAAACCAAGGCTGTCTGCTCTGCCCTGAGACTCTGACCCATCCAAGCTGAGCACATAGGCTTTTGTAAATTTTCAAGTCTTGTCTCATAAGGGTGTCTCCAGCACAGAAGTTTGCCCAGCGTAGACACAGCTGATCCTCACAGCCAATTGGCCTGGAGGTCAATTCCTCCCAGTGATACCAACAACAATCAAGACTTAACTACAGCAAGGCTGTGCACACAGTCCACAAAGGGGTGCACCAAAAGTGTCCACCTCAGGTAACTGGGGGAAGCTGAGCCACTGGGCCCTGTAGGACACCTACCACACAAAGCTACTCTACCAACTTAGGGAAGCAGTGAAAATGCGGAGACAAAGAAACAGATCACAAATGAAAGAAATGGAGGAAAGCATACGACTGGATATAGAGTTCAAAACCACGGTTATAAGGTTTTTCAAGAATTTCCTAGAAAAGGCCAATAAATTTAGTGAGACCCTCGAGGATATGAAAAAGGACCAACTAGAAATTAAACATACACTGACTGAAATAAAAAATATTATACAGAGACCTAACAGCAGACTAGAGGACCGCAAGAATCAAGTCAAAGATTTGAAATACAAAGAAGTAAAAAACACCCAACTGGAAAAGCAAAAAGAAAAAAGAATCCAAAAATATGAAGATAGTGTAAGGAGCATCTGGGACAACTTCAAGTGTACCAACATCTGAATTATGGGGGTGCCAGAAGAAGAGAGAGAGCAAGATATTGAAAACCTATTTGAAGAAATAATGACAGAAAACTTCCCCCACCTGGTGAAAGAAATAGACTTACAAGTCCAGGAAGTGCACAGAACCCCAAACAAAAGGAATCCAAAGAGGACCACACCAAGACACATCATTATTAAAATGCCAAGTGCAAAAGACAAAGAATATTAAAAGCAGCAAGAGAAAAACAGTTAGTTACCTACAAGGGAGCACCCATACAATTGTCAGCTGATTTCTCAAGAGAAACTATGCAAGCCAGACGGGAGTGGCAAGAAATATTCAAAGTGATGAATAGCAAGAACCTACAACCAAGATTACTCTAACCAGCAAAGCTATCATTCAGAATTGAAGGTCAGATAAAGAACTTCACAGATAAGCAAAAGCTAAAGGAGTTCATCACCACCAAACTAGTATTATATGAAATGCTGAAAGGTATTCTTTAAGAAGAGAAAGAAGAAGAAAAAGGTAAAGATAAAAATTATGAACAACAAATACATGTCTATGAACAAGTGAATCTAAAAATCAAGTGAATAAAAAATCTGATGAACAGAATAAACTGGTGAATATAATAGAATAAGGGGCATAGAAAGAGAGTGGACTGACAATTCTCGGGGGGAAAGGGGTGTGGGGGTGCGGTAAGAGACTGGACAAAAATCGTACACCTATGGATGAGGACAGTGGGGTGGAGGTAAGGACAGAGGGTGGGGTGGGAACCGGGTGAGGGGAGCTATGGGGGAAAAAAGAGAAATAATTGTAATAATCTGAACAATAAAGATTTATTAAATAAAAAAAAATCCGGGGCTTCTGACATTGCCCATTGCCCCTAAAAATTGGACTTGTGACTGCAAATTTTTAGAATGCCTCATCCTACAAGTCTCCAGGAGCATTGAGATCCCTCTCTGCCTGCTAGCAGCCTGTTCCTCTCCACCCCCTTTGCCAGAGGCTCATGTTACAATTCTAGTATTTTTTTAGGCTAACCTTTGCATGTACTGTGAGGGTGTCAGATAATGTGCACCTAGTGCAGCAGCACATAAGAGCCGGTTGGACATGACTCAGTAATAGGTGTTCCAGTGAGAAGTAAGTACTCAGGTAAGGAGTTGAGAGACCACAACCTACTGCACCCTTCAAAACACCTCTGTACCCCCACTGGGCTTGAGGGTTGGGAGAAAAGGCTGACAGGGTACAAATAGCATGGGCTTGGGAGTCAATAGAACAGAGATGGAACTTAGCTCCGTTTCCCAATTGCTGCATGTGTTTGGGTAAGCCACTTTGCCTTTTGGGGGGTCAGTTTTTATCTCTGTATAATGGAAGAACTGACTGCCCCACAATGTTCCTGAGGTATCTGTCAGCATTAAAATTTTGTCATTCTTTGGTGATGAAAAAGAGGGGTCTATGGAAAGTAACTTCACAGGGTGATCTGATCATAATTTCTTAACTGGGCAGGTCATGATGGGTAGTCATGGCCCAGGTGTATGTATAATAACTTCTTTTTAAATTTATTTTTATTTTTTAAGCTTTTATAAATGAGGTTTAACACATACCAATTTAGGGGAGTGTTAGTACAAGTCTGCACACCTACGCACAGCCATGGCCACAGCAGCGGACAGGCCCTCATACCTTTAGTCATATTCACGTTTGAAAAACATGAATGTTTCTTGTCTGTCTACATTTTTACAGTCACAGTCAACTACTTCCCAGACTCTATGCTTCACTTCTCTCTCCTGTCAGATCCAGTTTACATGGCACCAGGGTAGGTTTTTAGGCATAAGAAGAGAGGCAACCAAGATCAAGGCCAGAGTATTGATCCCCAAGAGTTAGAGAAAGGGGATGGTATCTCTTCCTACTAAGAAGAGGTGAAGGTGAAGGGATAGTCCTCATCCTACGCATTCAGTACAAACGCAAAGAGAGAGAGGTACCATTAAAAAGGTATGACGAACTGCCAACTGCTCCTGCCAGCTACCCCATGGCAAAGTATTTCACATAACTTCTTTACTAAAAGGCTTATCTTTGCCTTGAGCAGCAAGGCTTGTCTGTTGTTTGTGAATCTAGGTCAGTGATGGGCAACCTTTTGAGCTTGGTGTGTCAAACTTCGCCAAAAAACTGAGCATAACTCGGGTAGTGTGTCACTTTGAGGAAAAAACTAACTCCAAGACTCTAGTCGCAAATGTTTCATCCTCAGGAGCAGCAAATGTTTCATCCTCGGCTTGCGGCCGCCTGTCATCAGAAATGGCTGCGCGTGTCAGTGCTGACATGTGTGTCATAGGTCCGCCATCACTGATCTAGGTTAACACACCTTTGAATAAACCCTAATCACTCTCAAGGGAGCACATAATCTTGTGAAATATCCTGTAATCCAATCCCTACCTTGCTTTCTTTCTCTTTCATGTAACCTTCCTTAGTTTCATACATTTTAAAAATGCAGCATAAAAACTTTATTTAACAAAAATAACAGGGAATACTTACCTGGTAGGGGAGATATCCTGATCACGAAGGTGGTTTTCCCAGGGTGAGGCTTATCCATTGTACTCCAGATGTGTTGACCTCTGTGATTTCCCCAAATGTGGGAAACTCGACTATATAATTTGTAGTAGTGGGGGACTGTGTTCACACTCTCCCCTTGCCAAAAAATAAAAATAGTAACAGGTAAAGTCAAACAGGCACTTATATTAAGAGAAAAAGAAATTAGAATAAATTTCATATTAAGCATCTTAAAGTAACCTACTTGTAGTTGCATTTAATTGAGTTTCTGTTGCTGTGAAAAAAGCTCATGCATAGATAGGTATGGATGAGTGATTTGTACATTTTTCCAGTATTCACTGAAAACTGCCTTATATACACATATACATTAAATTTGAAAAAAAAAGATTTAATTGATGATCCCCAGATACACTTCATTTTTGTTGATCTTTTGGGAAAGCTCTTATAATAAAAGGATATGTGGTTCTGGCTCATTAATCACCTAATGAACCTAGCCTAGACTCTGTTGGACACCAAGTCTCCTCCATTCCTCTTTTCACATTGGATGGGTTTGGGGTACTTGCTTGGAAAGTTATCTGGGTAATATGACATGCCATTATTCATAGTGCTCTTTGAAGTATTTGTCTGAGTAGTAGACCTTCTTGTTGGCCATCCTGCCAGCAGGTTAGTGTTGTGGAGGGGGAGAATTAGGGAGGGGGGAACAGGTGCAGCATACCAACTATCTGTGGAAGGCCAAGGCAATGACCTAACTTCCTTAGTTCCATATGTAACCTGAAATGTATAAAAGAAATTGCAAAACTGTCATTCTCTGGAGATTTGAGATCTTGCTTCCTAGCATGTCAGTTTGGCTCAAACAAATTCTCATAAGAATTCTCTACAGCTTTGGACATTTCTTATAGTGACACAGACACATTTTAGTCTCTGAGTTTAGCTCCTATGGGACTCTGCCCCTTTATAAATTACTAGTGGCCTGGTGCGTGAAATTCATGCATGGGGGAGGGTGTCCCTCAGCCTGACCTGCACCCTCTCACAATCCAGGACTGCTGGCTCCTAAGCGCTCACCTGCCTGCTTGCCTGATCACCCCTAACCATTCTGCCTGTTGGCCTGCTCGCCCCAACTGCCCTCCCCTCCTGGCCAGATTTCCCCTAACCACCTCTGCCTCAGCCCCACCACCATGGCTTTGTCCGGAAGGATGTCTGGAAGGTCTCCCGGTCTAGTTAGCATATTACTCTTTTATTAGTATAGATCAGTGATGGCGAACCTATGACACACGTATCAGCACTGACATGCGTAGCCATTTCTGATGACACGTGGCCGCATGCTGAGGATGAAACATTTGTGTTCCTGAGGATGAAACATTTGCGACTAGAGTCTTGGAGTTAGTTTTTTCCTCAAAGTGACACACTACCCAAGTTATGCTCAGTTTTTTGGTGAAGTTTGACATACCAAGCTCAAAAGGTTGCCCATCACTGGTATAGATTATGATTGTGTGTTTTTTAATATTTTAGGCTTTTTTTATTTTTTAAAATAAATCTTTATTGTTCAGATTATTACAATTGTTCCTTTTTTTTCCCCCCATAGCTCTCCTCCACCCAGTTCCCACTCCTCCCTCTGGCCTTACCCCCCGCACTGTCCTCATCCATAAGTGTACGATTTTTGTCCAGTCTCTTCCTGCACCCCCCACACCCCTTTCCCCCCGAGAATTGTCAGTCCACTCTCTTTCTATGGCCTTGATTCTACTATATTCACCAGTTTATTCTGTTCATCAGATTTTTTATTCACTTGATTTTTAGATTCACTTGTTCATAGACATGTATTTGTTGTTCATAATTTTTATCTTTACCTTTTTCTTCTTCTTCCTCTTCTTAAAGAATACCTTTCAGCATTTCATATAATACTAGTTTGGTGGTGATGAACTCCTTTAGCTTTTGCTTATCTGTGAAGCTCTTTAACTGACCTTCAATTTTGAATGATAGCTTTGCTGGTTAGAGTAATCTTGGTTGTAGGTTCTTGCTATTCATCACTTTGAATATTTCTTGCCACTCCCGTCTGGCTTGCATAGTTTCTCTTGAGAAATCAGCTGACAATTGTATGGGTGCTCCCTTGTAGGTAACTAACTGTTTTTCTCTTGCTGCTTTTAATATTCTCTTTGTCTTTTGCTCTTGGCATTTTAATAATGATGTGTCTTGGTGTGGTCCTCTTTGGATTCCTTTTGTTTGGGGTTCTGTGCACTTCCTGGACTTGTAAGTCTATTTCTTTCACCAGGTGGGGGAAGTTTTCTGTCATTAATTCTTCAAATAGGTTTTCAGTATCTTGCTGTCTATCTTCTTCTGGCACCCCCATAATTCGGATATTGGTACACTTGAAGTTGTCCCAGAGGCTCCTTACACTATCTTCATATTTTTGGATTCTTTTTAGTTTTTGCTTTTCCAGTTGGGTGTTTTTTGCTTCTTTGTATTTCAAATCTTTGACTTGATTCTTGTGATCCTCTAGTCTTCTGTTGGATCTCTGTATATTATTTTTTATTTCAGTCAGTATATGTTTAATTTCTAGTTGGTCCTTTTTCATATCCTCGAGGGTCTCACTAAATTTATTGGCCTTTTCTAGGAAATTCTTGAAAAACCTTATAACCATGGTTTTGAACTCTATATCCAGTTGTTTGCTTTCCTTCATTTCTTTCATTTGTGACCTGTTTCTTTGTCTCTGCATTTTGGCTGTTTTCCTGAGTTGATAGAGTTGCTTTGTGTGGTAGGTGTCCTACAGGGCCCAGTGGCTCAGCCTCCCCCAGTTACCTGAGGTTGACACTATTGGTGCACCCCTTTGTGGGCTGTGTGCACAGTCTTGTTGTAGTTAAGCCTTGATTGTTGTTGGTATCACTGGGAGGAATTGACCTCCAGGCCAATTGGCTGTGAAGATCAGCTGTGTCTATGATGGGAGAACTTCTGTGCTGGAGACACCCTTTTGAGACAAGAGTGTGTCCCTTATGGATCTGAGGAGTTGTAATCTGGATGGTCCCACTCTGACCCCTGAGTACACTGGCTCTTGGATCTCCAAGGAGGTGCTAATTTAGCCTCTGCCTTAGGCCACCCAGCAGGAGCTACAGAGAGATCTGCAGATTTCTCTTCTTTGTTTGGGTTTTGGAGGTGCCCAGATGAGGCCCAGCTGTGAAGCAATGCAAGCTGCTGCGGGGCCTTGGGCCTTCTTTTGGGTGTTCTGGGTCTCACTGACTCAGTTGCAGTTTGTTAGGTAAGATTAGAATTCAAAGGACCAGGCTATTCATATGCAAAAGCCTCTGTGCTCAGCTTGGATGAGGTGGAGTCTCAGGATGGAGCAAACCGCAATGGCTTCCCGTCAGCCCTGCCCTAAGAGGCCCCTGGTTCTCTGTGTCTTTTGGTAATCGCTGCAAGCACCTCTGAGAGAAAGCTGCCCTAGAGTTTCGCCCACTGCCAGACAGTTCAGTTTTTCCCCTGTATGATTCTGGGTCCCCAGAGTCTCGCCCAGAACTGGAGTTCAGAGCAGTCAGGAGCTTTTGTCTCCCTCCTGGTTGAGAAAGCCATCTGCGTACTCAGTTGCCAGCCCTTTTTCCATGCACCTCCATACCTCTGCCTTCTGCAGCTCCTGTGAGTCTCAGTGGTGGCCATCTTGTGTCCACATGGGGGCAGGATCTTTGACCACATGGGAGCAGCTATATTGTGTGTTGCAGTGATGATCAATCTGCATATTACTCTTTTATTAGATAGGATAGAGGCCTGGTACAGGGGTGTGGGCCAGCTGGTTTGCCTTGAAGGGTGTCCCTGATCAGGGTGGGGTTCCCTTGGGGTGTGGGGCGGCCTGAGCGAGGGGCCTGTGGTGGTTTGCAGGCCGGCCACGCCCCCTGGCAACCCAAGCGGAGGCCCTGGTATCTGGAATTTATTTTCCTTCTACAATTGAAACTTTGTAGCCTGGAGTGGAGCCAAGCCTGGGGCTCCCTCCGTGGCTGGCAGCCATTTCTGTTGGGTTTATAATTGAAACTTTGTAGCTTAAGCGGGTGGGCCCGGCCAGGGTGTGCGGAAAGCTTTGCTTCTCCTGTTGCCGCCGGCAACCCTGGCTTGCTCTCTCAAGCTCCGTTCTGCCGCCATTTCTGTTTGAATTTTTTTACCTTCTATAATTGAAAATTTGTAGCTTGAGTGGAGGCTTAGGCCTGGCAAGGGCAGGCGGAAAGCTTGGCTTCCTCTGTTACCTAGGAAACCTTGCTCTCTGTGGCTGTAGCCATCTTGGTTGGATTAATTTGCATACTCACGCTGATTGGATGGTGGGCGTGGCTTGGTGTGTCAGCGGTATGGTCAATTTGCATATTTGTCTATTATTAGGTAGGATAAAGCCAGCGATCAGAACAACCTGTCTCTATGATGCCCACTGTGGCCAGTGAACCTGCCTGATTGGGAGGTAAGGCCAGCTGGCCAACCTCCCACACCCTTCCATCCGGCCGGCCCTGCCCCTGATCAGTCTGCTGCAAACAGATTGGGCAGCAGCCCCTTCCCCCAGCCGTCCCCGTCCCTGATCACCCCCAACCCCAGCAGGAGGCAGAGCCTACTGGCAAACCTCCTGCAGCCCCTTCCCCCACCCAGCCCCACCCCAGATCAGCCCCCACCAACCCGATCGGCCAGCGGCCCCTCCCCCCAACCAGCTCTGCCCCCAATCAGCCCCCCTACCCTGATCAGGGGCAGGGTCTGCTGCCAACCACCCATGGCCCTTCCCCCAGGCCACTGGCGCCCAATCGCCCTCCCCACCCCATTCGGTGGCGGAGCAGGTTGGCCCACTGCCCACAGCCCCTCCACATGGCTGGCCCCACCCTGATCATCCCCCACCACCCTGATTGGCCCTCAGCTTCTCCCCCAAGCCAGGTTCACCCTGATTGGCCCCCCACACACACACACTAATTGGGGGGTAGGGCTGGCCAGCCAACCTCCCACGGCCCCTCCCCCAGCCACTGACCCAGGATAGGCTCCCCCACCACATTCATGGGTGGGGCAGGCTAGCCCATCACCCACAGCCCCTCCCTATGGCCGGCCCTGCCCCCAATTGGCTCCCCCACCCCAATCGGGGGTGGAGCCCACTGGCCAATCGCCTACGGCCCCTCCACCCAGCCGGCCAGGCCCACCTCCTGCCATCTCCTCCTGATAGGCCCAACCCCAATCCGCCCCAATTGGGGCCGGGCCAGCCGGACCCCACCCATGTACGAATTCATGCACTGGGCCTCTACCATTAAAATAATATGTTAGAGTTATTTACCATTGTGAATGAAAAAGGAGCCACATACCAAACTTGACAAGCTTAGGGGAAGCCTGCATGGGCCTTACAAACTCAGAGACCAAAAGTAACCACATAGGATGGTCTAAAATGAAAATTTCCTAACTAAAAGCAGTTTATGGTATGTAGTCATTGTCCTAAGCTAGAATCTTCCTTGATAAAGGTCAATCTTTATCTTAATTGTTTCTGCCTACTTTTTTTTTCATCTATGATAATATAAGAGCATCACTGTAATTTTCTTTTTCCAGACCCCTTAGGGCACAATTTCCCACCAGAACAGACCACAAAACCCCTATTGTCATTGTTATTGTATTGTTAACTGTTAGCTATCTTATACCCACTAATGTAAAAGAAGTATCAGTTTTATTTTTTATTTAATACAGAGATTTTTCTCCTTTGCTTTCTTCCACCTCCCTAATCTATCACCAACAGGTTTTATGTAAGTCCTTTTTGCCTCCCCCTTTGATTGTCATGTATAAAATAAGGTGCAAAACTGCCATTCTCTGGAGCATTTTCTCAATCCATTGAGATTTTGCTTCCCAGCAATTGTAGTTAGTTTGGCTCAAATAAACTCATAAAAATTCTTACGGTTTGACATTTCTTATGTCAACATTTTCTTGGCACAGTCAGCAGGATTCTGAAGAAGCCCACCCAAGACCACTTTGCAGAGCTGAACTTGTGCTTGGTACCAGCAGGGGCCCATTGTGCCTCACTCTGGCTCCTTGATTTGCATCTGGTGAACTTGGGTGAGTTTTTCTTGGAATTCTGGGCCTTTCTGCTTTAAGGTAAGAGGCCAGATTTTATTTGAGCTTTTTTTTTTAATCCTTAAGGTGGAGCTAAAGGTTAAGAGTTGAGAGAACCCAGGCTAAAGATGAGAGTTAAGAACTCAGGATAAGAGAAAAAAATGGCTGGCTGATTTTTATCATTGGCTTTTCAATTGGAATTGCTTTCTGAGAGTATGAACAAAATGTTTTTGCTGAATAAATGAGAGCTTGAACTCTTTAATCTCCAAAGATAAGGGACACTTCCTCCCTCTAGCTCGACTTTTGGGTATTCTTAGGTGACTAAGAATCTTTTGGGAGGCGTTAGGGGGTATCCCTCATGACATGCAGGAGCCCCATAGGAAATTCCAACTGTAATTTAAAAATTGACTTGTTCAAGGCCACACACATAAAGGTTGGTTACCTAGCACTCTTGAGTCCTCATGGCTATATTAGATAACCCATGAGAGAAAACAATATATGTAAGAGGGTTCAGATAACTGCGGGAAGCCACCGATTGCCAATACTGTCAGTGCACCAAAGAACACAGAAAGCCAATGGACCTTGAGCGTTAGCAGGGCTGACGCTAAGCACCGATTGTAAAAATAATGGTGGCCAAGGCAATTCCCTAACCTTATAATCCTTTTACTGTTTACAAAACTTTACCTTTGATATGCCTGTATGCATTACTAGAGGGCAAGATGTGTATCTAAAACTGAATAAAAATCTGATGGGACCCAATCTCCAGGGTGCCTCTTCAAGAAAAGGTCTCCACCTGGGCCCGCATGCCTTCTAAATTCATATTTCTTGTATAGTATTTTCATTTGTGCGTTGGCCCTTCCTTCAGATCCTGAACCCTGCTGCAAAGGTTGTGGCAGATGACTTGGGAGGTGACAGCCCTATGGAGCTCAACCCATAACCAGCACACCTCAACCTGTGAAAGAATGTAGGAGGCTAGCAGCCTGACTCTGTACCTAATTAACCAGTATCCCTAATGCACATTCTTGTTAGTCTATAATTAAGTCACTGCCCCTTCCTTAATTATTTGGTCTTGCAAGACCTATTTACCTAAATACTCCCAATTTACAAGGGCCATAAACCAAGGATGTAACAGCTTAACTAGAGGGAGGTCACTGGCGCCATCCAGGTTAGACATTTAGACACAATCTAAATTCCCCATTCTAACTGACTCAGGAGGAGCTTTGAAAGTCTACCACAGAAGCCTAGTGGTTAGGAAACAAAGAAACTCAGAAATATATATAAGGAGAAAATCTCATTATATCATTTGTTCAGGCTTTGGATCTTTGAGTCCCCTGAACCAGCAGCGCTGCTTTGAATAAAGGTTTCCTTTCCTGATACTTTCGAGTGTTCAGCTGTCCCTTCTTCTGCACCAATTCTATAGCAAACCCACTACACACTACCCCTAGAAATTTTGTTCAGACTCTGCAGATCTCAAAATAAAACTAAAATTAATATGGGAAATTGTACCTACAAGGGTAGTAACTTCCAACCCCCAACCCCCATTAATACTCTTGCAGATATACAATAAATAGAAAACCTTTACTGGCAAGTATATACCAAAATGGGAAGCTTTACCTAGAAGTGATATCAACTTAAAATGGCCAAAATGAAACTCTTTTAATACCTAAATTATTTTGGTTTGCATTAAAAATGAGAAAAAGTAGGCTCTAAGATTAAACTGAATAAATGGGAAGCATATCTTGATTGGAAATTAGAAGTTCCAGGCAGAACAGAGATAAACACTCTTCTATAAAAGAAGTTAAAAGAACTTTTAGAGCCTATCTCTGAAATAAGGAAGGCTCTGAACCTGTTCAATGCCAACACCTCAATTTTCCCTCTTCAACTGTCCTTCTATACTCTTTTCTTCATTGTTTGAAATTACTCTTCTTTGCTCTACCTTCTTTGTGTTTTTTTAAAGTATTTTTTATTGATTTTTACAGAGAGAGGGAGGGAGAGGAAGATAGAAACATTGATGACAAGGGAAACATTGATCAGCTGCTTCCTGCATGCCACCACTGAAGATAGAGCCCACAACCCCAGCATGTGCCCTGACCAGGAATCCAACTGGAAACTTCTTGGTGCATGGGTTGACAATCAACCACTGAGCTACATCAGCCAGGAGATCTTTCCTCTTTCTATTCTTACCTTTTCCTTTAAAAAAAATTATATTATTGTTGAAAGTATTACATATGTCCTATTTTCCCCCATTGACCCTTTCTAGCCTGCCGCTGCCCCTACCCCAGGCCTTAACCATCCTATTATCTGTGTCTATGGATTATGCATATATGCATACAAGTTCTTTGGTTAATCTCTTCCCACCCACCCACCCACCCTCCCCCACCTTCCCTATAAGATTCCCCAGTCTGTTCTTGCTTCTATGGCTCTGGATCCATTTTGTTCATCTGTTTGTTTTGTTCATTAGATTCCACATATGAGTGAGATCACCTGATAGTGTCTTTCTCTGAGTAGTTTATTTGATTTAGCATAATACTCTCCAGGTCCATCCATGATGTCTCAAAGGGTAAGAGAGTCTTCTTTTAAAAAATCCTTCTTTTATACTACTGCATAGTATTCCATGGTATAATTGTACCACAGAATTTTTCTCCACTCATCTATTGGTGGGTACTTAGGCTGTTTCCAGATCTTAGCTATTGTAAATTGTGCTGCTATGAACATAGAGGTACATATATTCTTTCTGATTGGTGTTTCAGGTTTCTTAGAATATATTCCTAGAAGTGGGATCACTGGGTCAAATGGCAGTTCCATATTTAATTTTTTGAGGACACTCCATACTGTCTTCCTTAATGGCTGTACCAGTCTGCATTCCCACCAGCAGTGTACTAGGGTTCCCTTTTTCTCCACATCCTCACCAGCACTTGTCATTTGTTGATTTGTTGATGGTAGCCATTCTGACAGATGTGAGGTGATAACTCATTGTCATTTTAGTTTGCATCTTTCTGATGATTAGTGAGCATTTTTTCATATGACTCTTGGCCCTCTGTATATCTCCTTTGGAGAACTGTCTATTTAGGTCCTTTGCCCATTTTTAAATTGGATTGTCTTCTTTTTATTAACTTATATGAGTTCCTTATATATTTTGGATATTAGCCCTTTATCAGATGTATCAGTGCCAAATATGTTATCCCATACGTGGGTTACCTTTTCATTTTGTTGATGGTTTCTTTTGCTGTGAAGAAGCTTTTTATTTTGATGTAGTCCCACTTGTTTATTTTCTCCATCGTTTCCATTGTCCTAGGAGCTGTATCAGTAAAGATATTGCTACTACATATGTCTAATATTTTGCTGCCTATGGATTCTTCTAAGATTTTTATGGTTTCTCATCTTATGTTTAAGTCATTGATACATTTTGTGTTTATTTTTGTGTATGTTGTAAGTTGGTGGTCTAGTTTCATTTTTTTGCATGTATCTGTCCAATTTTACCAACACCATTTATTGAAGAGACTGTCTTGACTCCATTGTATGCTTTTGTCTTCTTTGTCAAATATTAGTTGAGTATATACAAAATATACAAGTCATTCAACTTAACAAAAGAAGACAAATAATCCAATAAAAATGGACAAAGGACCTAAATAGACACTCCAAAGTGCACATACAGATGGCCAAGGGACATGAAAAAAAAATGTTCAGAGTCACTGATCATCAGAGAGATACAATTTAAAATGACAATGAGGTATTACCTCACACCTGTCAGAATGGCTACCATCAATAAATCAACAAATGACAAGTGCTGGCGAGGATGTGGAGAACAGAGAACCTTAGTAAACTGCTGGTGGGAATGCAGACTGGTGCAGTCATTATGGAAAACAGTATAGAGTGTCCTCAAAAAATTAAATATAGAACTGCCATTTGATCCAGTGATCCCACTTCTAGGAATATATACTAAGAACCTGAAACACCATTCAGAAAGAATGTATGCATCCCTATGTTCATAGCAGCATAATTTACAATAGCTAAGATCTGGAAACAGCCCAAGTGCCCACCAGTAGATGAGTGAATAAAAAGTGGTACATTTATAACATGGAATGCTATGCAGTAGTAAAAAAGAAGGATCTCTTAGCCTTTGAGACAGCATGGAGGGACCTGGAGGGTATCATGCTAAGTGAAGTATGTCAGTCAGAGAAAGAGAAATATCATTATTACACTCATATGTGGAATCTAAATAATAAAATAAACTGATGAACCCAGTGGATACAGAGACATAGAAGCATGGAACAGAGTTTGAAGGGAAGGCAGGGGGAGGGTGCGTGGGTGGGATATAATCAACCAAAGATCTTGTATGCATATATACATAACCCATGGACACAGACAATAGGGTGCTGAAGGACTGAGGTGAAGGGCTCAAGGGGGTCAATAGGGAGAAAAGGAGACATATGTAATACTTTCAACAATAAAGAATTATTTTAAAATATTGAAGCCAAGATCCTCCACCACCACCAAATAAATAAAACAAAAAATAAAAAAAAACTATGGTACATTTATACCATGAAATACCATGCGGCAGTGAAAAAGAAGGATCTCAAAAAAAGGGAGAGAGAGAGAGAAGGATCTCTTACCCTTTGAGACAGCATTATGCTTATCGAAATAAGCCAGTCAGAGAAAGATAAGTATCACATGATCTCACTGATATGTGGAATCTAATGAGCAAAAGAAACTGATGAACAGAGTGGATCCAGAGACATGAAAGTAAGAAACAGAGTGAGAAATCTTGGAGGGAAGGAAGGGGAGGGTGGTTGGGTAGGAGGTGATTAACCAAAGAACTTGTATGCATATATGCATAACCATAGACACCAACAATAGGGTGGTGAAGGCCTGGGGTGGGTGACAGGGGCAAGCTGGAGGGGCTCCATGGGGGCAGAGGGGAACATCTGTAATACTTTCAACAATAAAGATTTTAAAAAGCCCAGCCAGCGTGGCTCAGTGGTTGAGTGTTGACCTATGAACCAGGAGGTCACGTTTCAGGTTCACTTCCTGGGCACATGCCCAGGTTGCAGACTCAATCTTCAGTGTGGGGCATGCAGGAGGCAGCCCATCAATGATTCCCTCTCATTGTTGATGTTTCTATCTCTTTTTCCCTCCCCCTTTCTCTCTGAAATAAATAAAAATATATTTAAAAATGAAATGAAATAAAATCTTTTAGTTAAGCGTAATGGCTTAGATCAATTTCAGGGTTCTCTGTTCTGTTCCATTGATCTATATGCTTGTTCTTGTGCCTGGGTCTTTCTCAGCATCTAGAAAGGTTCAGGAATCTGGTAAAGGGGCTGTGCATAAATGGATTAAAGAGACTAGAGAAGAAATTTGAATTTGGAAGGTATTTTGGGGGAGCCAGAGGAAGCTTAGTTCTAGTGACTAAGTTCCCCAAATCTCTGCCCAAGGGCTTTTTATTCACACATCTTGCCCCATAGCAAAGCAGCTATACATATCAAAGGTAAAGTTTGGTAAACAATAAAAAGGTTATCAGGTTGGGGGAACTGCCTTCAGCTGTTCCAGCAGCAGGAAATAATATATGCAGATTTTCAGGTTTGGGGAAATACCCTCAGCTGTCTGGCAGCAGGCAATAATATGTATCTTCAGCCCTGCTGAAGCCTCAAGGTTCACCAATTTTTGATGAACTACTTGCATTGGAATTAGCTCCCAGCATTCTTGTGCCAGTACCAGGCTGTTTTGATTATGTGGCCTTGTAGTATAACCTGATTTCTGGTATTGTGATTCTTCCAATTTTGTTCTTTTTCAAGATTGCTGCAGCTATTCAGGATCTTTTTTGGTTCCATTTAAATTTTTGAAGTGTTTATTCTAGGTCTGTGAAATACGCCATTGTTATTTTAATAGAAATTGCATCGAATCTATAGATTGCTTTGGGTAGTATGGACATTTTCATGATGTTGATTCTACTAATCCATGAACATGGTATATTCTTCCCCTTGTTTATACCTTCCTCTATCTCTTTTTTCAATGTCCTGTAGTTTTTCGAGTGCAGGTCTTTTACCACCTTGGTTAAGTTTATTCCTAAGTATCTTAATTTTTCTGTTGCAATGGTAAGTGGAATTTTTTTTTAGTTTCTCTTTCTGAGTGTTCACTATTGGTGAATAAAAATGCTATGGATTTTTGGGTGTTAATTTTGTATCCTGCTATGTTTCCAAATTTATTTATTAAATCTAGTTATTTTTTATGGAGTATTTAGATTTTTTTTTATGTACAGTATCATACCATGTGTGACTAATGAGAGTTTTACTTCCTCCTTTCTAATTTGGATGCCTTCCATTTCTTCTTCTTGTCTGATCACTATGGACAAGACTTTAAGAGCTATGTTGAACAAGAGTGGTGAAAGAAGGCATCCCTGTGTTTTTCCTGTTCTTAGGGGAAATGGTTTTAGTTTTGCCCATTGAGTATGATGTTGGCTGTATCTTTGTCATATATGGCCTTTATTATGTTGAGGTATGTTCCCTTTATCCCCACTTTGCTGAGGGTTTTTATTTTTTTAAAAAAGGTGCTGGATTTTTAAAATATCTGTTCTACAAAAAAAAAAAAATAAATAATAAATGATAAAAAATTTTTAAATAAAAAAGTGGTGTCATTTGATTCAGCTGAGTTTTAATTCCTCATGGGAGCTGGTTGAGGACCCCACTCTTCTGTTCTGTCTGACAATTCTGGGCTTCCTGTTAGGTACTTAGGTGCTGACCACTGTCCGGTTCTGTCTTTTGGCTTTTAGCATCCTGGTTGAAGCTCTAGTCTAAGCGATCCACTGGTCCTCTGCTTATGTCTGTCTCTGAAGGCCTTGGCTGCAAGCAGGTGGGGCCAATCTGCTTTCTTTGCCTGTCTTCCAGCTGTCAGTCTTAATCACTCAAGTGTCTGTTTTTGGCAGGGCTTTAGATGGGATTGGTGCTGTTTCACTTTCAGGGAATAAGATGGGTATTTTTTTTTCCTTACCCAGAGCTACTCCTCCATGAGTGGCCCAAAATATTACTCTGCCCTTGCTTGGTCAGAGATCCTTGTATGGAGACCAATGGGGTTGACTGGCAACCTGGAGTTTTAATCAGTCTGGTTCTGAAAGGGCAGAGCAGGACAGCACAAAATGTACTGTACCCTCCACCCTGTGTAACTATGTATATAACTCCTTTTTCTTAGAAAACCGCGAGAATGTAACAATTGCATGAACCTGCCAATAGGAATGTAGAGAGGTGGACTCAGTCCACCTTAAGCAAGCTGCCCAGTGTGCCTTTGTGTAACTGGACCCCTCACCCTACCCCTGACCAATCATAAACACTCTCCCTGCCCACTGCTTGAGACCCCCTTAAAGCCTTTATGTTGGCGAGAGAAGCTCTCTTGGTCCCCGGTGAGCGCTGGAGATGAGAGCTCCTGCTAGCACGAATAAAGGTTCTCTTGCAGTTACAGCGGGTCTTGGCTCCTTCCTGGGGGGTTTTTGGGGATTCTGAACACTGGGCATTACAGTTCCCAGAATAACAGAGTGGAGGGCCCCTCTTCCAATCAAGCCACTGAGGACTCCTTGGGAGACTATTCAAATGCTTACTTTTGGCCTCTGCCTTTGTTTCCTCTATAAAGCTCAAAATGCAGGGTGTGGCAGGCTGTATTAGCTGCCCTGGGGCTACTGGTAGGGGCTAGCTCTTCTGGGGAGAAATGGCTGCTTAGGTTTGGAAGGTTCAGAACGTCCCAATGCAGGACTCCTGGCCATGTCTCCCTGCCCTTGCTTCTGTCCTCAGCCTCTCCTCAGGTACCTCAAGTCCATGCCCCCCTCCCTGCACCAAAGCCTTGGGTGAATGATTGCAATTGAAAAGTCCTGTGTTCTGGGTTTAGAGGATAAAAACAAAGACAAAACAAAAACAATAAAACCACAGCTTTCTCTCCCCACAGCACCACGCTGCTTTCCCCGAGCAGTGCTGCCTTTTGTGGGGCTGCCTTTAACAGCTGTGGTCTTGGGTCCAGAGTCCCAGGCTGCCAGTAGCCCTGTGGCTTTTCCTTTTCACAGTTGGATGTTTAGCCTACCCAAGGATGCAGCTTTGGTGCAACACAGTTTCTTCCTCTCCCCCTTGGCCTGCTGGCCTGCTGACCCACTGCCCCTCTCAAGCCCCCTTCCCCATTTCTACCTGTCTCCAGGTGTTTTCTGCCCTTCCTTGTAGTAAGTTGTCTCCTCAGGTTTGCCTAATTTGTTAATTCTACGTGGATGTGCTCTGATTTAGGTGTATTTCCAGTCTGGCCCCCCAGGACAAGTTGCACTACATGTCTGCCTATTGGCCACCATTTTTTCTTCCTCTCTGCAGTTTCTTTTATGCATTTGAAATTAAGGGGAAAACATAAGGAAGATTACATGGAGATGGGGGAAAGAAAAGTGGGGATTGGATTACAGGATAGTTAACAAGATTATGTGTTTTCTTGAGGATGGTTACCATTAATTTAAAAGCTGTGTTAGCCTAGATCAGTGATGGGTAACCTTTTGAGCTTGGTGTGTCAAACTTCGCCAAAAAAACTGAGCATAACTCGGGTAGTGTGTCACTTTGAGGAAAAAACATTATTTCACAAATGTTTCATCCTCAGGAGCAGCAAATGTTTCATCCTCGGCATGCGGCCGCCTCAGCGGCTGCGTGTCATCAAAAATGGCTATGTGTGTCAGTGCTGACACGCGTGTCATAGGTTCGCCATCACTGGCCTAGATGCATAGAAACAATGGACAGGACTTCCTTAATCAAAGATAAACCTTTTAGTAAAAAAGTTATATGCCTGGGGCGTGACTACCTACCAAGACCTTCGCAGTTAGGAATTTATGATCAGATCACCCTGCAAGGCTACTTTCTATAGAACCTCCTTTTTTGCTTCACACTGAACAATAGGCCTTGAAAGGACTGACTCCATCCTGTTCCTCGCCCTCCATCTGAACCATAGGCACTCCATCTTGTTCCCGTAACCTCCATTTTGTAAGAACTGCCGTTTAAAATTTTCCACTAAACACAGATGGTTCTTTGTTCTGTTAACTCCAGGAAGTAACTAAACCAGATAGCCTCCCTGATAGAAGTAACTCTGCTATTTCTAGCTTCTGTAAGCACGCTTGCTCAAATAATGGGGAAAATAAGACAGTTTTGGGGAAGGGCTAGCTAGCAATCTGAATCTGTGCCAGTAACCTAATGTACATTCTTATCAGCCTATAGTCTAGTCACTGCCCCCTCTTAATTTTCTGGTTCTGCAAGCCCCTCCGCTGGCGTAGGGGTCTGGTCTGTCCTTGGTTCCTCCCATTCCAGGTGTCTTCTGGTTATCTGAGCTGTGCTCAAGGCTGTAAGCTTTCTGCAGGATATCTGCTAAGCACACTGCCCCCATCCCAGCACATGGGTTTTCTTTGCCTTTATAAGCTAACCCCAAGTTCATTCGGGGCCACGAGGTTTTGGAGAGACATTAGTCCTCTTGCGGCCTCCCGCATTTGCAATAAAGACTCCAAATTCAGCCCTCTGACTGTGGCGTCTTCTGTTTGACTCGCTGGATTCCAATATAACAACACCACACCTACGGTCACTCCATTGAGAGCCTGGTGTCCCAGTCATTCCATTGCTCATTCATCTTTCCCCATCATATTCTTTATGGATGGATGATGCAGACCATGGATCAGGTGGTCCAGTTATCCACTCTGAGAACTCTGATTTTAGCAAGGTGCAGGCTATAGGCCTAGCAAGGCCTCTTTGACTCAGGGATTGTCACAGACTACCAGAAGATGTATGCTGCATAGGAGGAGGTGGTAGAAGAAGGAAAGAGATGCTGTGCACAAGGGTTTAAAAACAAACAATAGTCCTGGCCAGCATGCTTAGTGGTTAGAGCATTGGCCTGTGCACCGGAGGGTCTTGGGTTTGATTTCTGGTCAAGGGCACGTACCTAGGTTGCAGGTCCAATCCCTGCCCCCAGTTGGGGTGCATGTGGGAGGCAACCAATCTATGTGTCTGTCACAATGATGTTTCTCTCTCTCTCTCTCTCTCTCTCTCTCTCTCTCTCTCTCTCTCTCTCTTCCCTTTCCTTCCACTCTCAAATATCCTTACTCCTCAAGGTAGGATTAAAATAATGTTTAAAAATAAAAACAAACAATGAAAAATCTTGTGAATAATCCACTAGTTATTAGTATATAGATAATTGAGAGTTGGCCATGTCCTCTAAGCCTGTTTCAACACTTTCATTATTTGTGTTAAATGTCCCCTCATCTCTTGCTAGCTACCCCTTGGCTTCAATTACTGCAGGACACCAAGCAGACCTGAGGATTTTATATTGGACAGACCAGGGACTAAGACAATGGATGATCAGGGCTTTGATCAGTTCTTCTTGTTTTTAAAATATGTTTTTATTGATTTTAGAGAGAGAGAGGAAAGGAAAGGTAATGTTACAGAGAACCAGAATAAATCAAGCAATGCTCGGAGAGTTTGGAGTCACACTTTATTATGCGCAGGTCCAGAGGAAAATGTCTCAAATTCTGGGCCCCAACATAGAAGAATTTTCCCTATTTATATGTTTTTACCTTCTTTGTCTCTCAAATATGGGGTGTTTCTGGCCCCTTTTGCAAGTTCTTAAAGAGCCCCCATGTGCTGGGGCCTTGAGACCTCAACCAAAGGCCTGGCCTGGTGCCAGCACTGATAATTTTGTCTGGAGAAGGTTTAATGGCCTCTCTGAAGTGGGAGTAGTCTTATTTTCATTATTATTTAAGCAAGTAAGCATTTACAGAAGCCAAATAGCAGGGCTAAAATTCCAAACAGCAGTTTTTATATAAGATGGATGCTTCAATAGAAACATGAATGATGAATGCCCCCCACCAGGGATCAAGCCCACAACCTAGGCATGTGCCTTGACCTACAATTGAACCGTGACCTCCTGGTTCACATGTCAATGCTCAACCACTGACCCACACTGGCTGGGCTTTGATCTCTTCTTGATTATCTTAGCCTTCACATTTAAGCAACTGATTTGCTGTATGAGGATAGGTCATGGAAGCAAATAGTCCTGAGGTGGATTCCTGGCTCTGCCATTTCCTAGCTATATTAGTTCCATAGGGCTTCCATAACAAAATATCACAAGCTAGGTGGCTTAAACAACAGTCTGAGGGTTAGAAGTCCAAGATCAAGGTGTCCTGAGGTTTGGTTTCTTCTGAAGCCTCTCTCCTTGGCTTATAGATGGCCACCTTCTCTCTGGGTGCTTACATGGTCTTTTCTCTGTGCATATGCATCCCTGTGTGTTCAGGTTTCCTCTTATAAGGACACCAATTCGATTAGATCAGGGCCCACCTTTACTGCCTCATTTTAACTTAATCACCTCTCCAAATACTCTGGCTTTCTGGGGTACTGGATATTTCAATTTTAACATATAAATTTTGGTGGGACATAATTCAACCCATAAGACTAGCTGTGTGATCTTGGCCAAATCATTTCACCTCTCTGAATCTTGGTTTTCCCCCAGAATAAATGAAGATAATTAGAAATGGTATATAAAATATTTAACACTTGGTAGGGACTCTGACCAGCCTAAAACTTTGGAGGCCTTAGTGCTAGAGCAGAGTCTTAGAGGCCCTCTGCTATGCCAGGCATTTACATTTTGGTTGCTAGATTGTGTAGCGAGTTCTGAGTGGGGTAGATCCCCCAAAAGGGATCAGGGTGGAGGTGGTGGGAGTGAAGGATGATACCAATAAGTACAAGTGCTTTTTAATATTTTTAACAACCTGTACAATTCTACCTATGTGTACCACCCGGATATCAGTCCCAAGTATATAATGCCTACCTCCATAGTCTAATTTCCCCACACACAGGAGTGGTGACCTCCTCTCCAAATACTCACTTTTGGTTTCTCTAAGGAAATTCCACAGAGCTCAATTGTAGGGTCTTAAAAACCCTGCCACTCTAAGGCTGAAAAGCTTGTCTCTCCTGTTAAATATAGTATGATGTTCACCAAGACAAGGTAGCTAGTGGCTGTGTGGGGCATGCTCTCTGGGCTCCCTGAGGAAGACACCTGTCTATATGTCCTGGAAGGAGTGTTTTTCTTTTTTGTCTACACTGTCAGGGTGCAGCAACGGGTTAAGATTCCAGTCTGGGCTTAACTACTCCTTCACCTATCCTTCACCTTGGTGGGCCTCACTCTTCCCTCTGTCATACAAGGAGTTGGACTGTCCAATTACAAAAGCCTTTGTTGTGAAGCTGAAAGAAATTTGAATAGTAATCATTAAATTAGAGGAATCATCTCTCTCCCTCTTTCTTGTCACTTGACTGAAGGCCACAGCCCTAGCAACTCCTTAACTCCGGACCCCTGTCTCACCCCCATCTCTGACTAGGCAGTGTGGTGGAGGAAAGGTAGGGACAAAGTTTTTACTTAGGGTGGGGGCTCCTTCATTAGAACTCAGCCCACGAGAGGATAATGAGATATTTTGTTAAAGGCAAATGGTACCAGATGTTAGACTGCAGTCTTTGGGTTTGGTTAAGAAAATAATTCAGAGCCTAGGAACTCCAATACAAGCAAATTTTTATTTAGAAAGTTATAGAAGTAGTGTTGTAGGTAGTGGGAATGGCACTGGGTGTTAGACTGGTGGGGTTAGATCAGACCTGGGTTCAGCAACCTTGGTACTTGAGTTCTGGCTAGGAAATAATTCAGAGACAAGACTCAAACCATAAGAGAATATTTATTTGGTAAATCACAGAAATAAAAAAAGTAATTCCTATAAGAAATGGGCTTAGAAAACAAGTTATAGAGGTAAAGGAGGGGCCCTTGGAGTTGGGAGTGAGAAAGCTAATGGTAACACAACTGGGGGGAGTGGGGAGGAGAAAGGAAAAGACACGGACTTGCTCCTGGGAGGGAGAGCCCCATGGGTCCTCCATCCTAAGGGTTTTAAAGGTGGAGATTTTAGGGGAGATCCCAGAGGAAGATCTCAATAGAATATTCAGCAGTTTTCCAGGTGTGTCCTTTCAGAGTCTAGGTCTCCACTGATTGATTGGTGGGCACCAGAACAGGGGGTATGCTGCTGGTCCTAACATCAGCTATGGCTGGTTTTGTTGCTTATCTGGGCATGGAGCTGAAATACAACTGAGGCCTAAATGTTATCTCTAGGGAGAAAGGACAGGGGGTCCAAACACCAAATCCATCAATATTCTAGGGAAGAAAGGCCACCCTGGGGGCAAGTTCCCACCTTACAACTTTTAGTTAATAGGCACCTGGGGCTTTCCACCTGGTGACCTTCTGCACCTGGCCCATTGTCCTTCCTCTGCTCTTGTCTGTCTAACTGCCTACCACAGTAGAAGTGAGCCATGGAAGAAGTGATCCAGGTAGGCCCAGATAGGCTGTGTGGACTCAGGGAGCAAGTTGCAGAGGTGAAAGAAGGGCTCTTGGAGCTTAGGAGAAAGAAAGCAAAGGATGCTCCTTGGGGAAAGAAAAGGAAAGAAAGGCACTGGAAAGAGAGGAGGTAGGGAGAGGGACAGGGAGAGGGGGAAGAGGAGAACACAGAGAGGGAGAGGGAGAGAGTGAGGGGAGAGAGAGAGAGAGAGAGAGAGAGAGAGAGAGAGAGAGAGAGAGAGAGAGGAAAAAAGCAGGAGGGGAAAGGCGTGGGCATGCTCAAGAGAGAGTACCAGTACATTGGGTCCTTCATCTTAAGGGGTTTTATCTGTTTTCTAAAGGCAAGGATTTTAGAGGAGGCCTGAGGGGAGGATTTCAATAAAATATTCAGCTTTCCATGTATGTTCTTTTAGGGTCATGGTTTCTACTGATTGGTTGTTGCTGGGGTTTGGGGTCTCACACTACCATACTTATAGTGATTATGAGCAATCACATTGCAGCTGGTCCTGATGTCAGCCATAGAGTCACTTCTGGTTTTGCTGTTTTTTTTGGGGGGGGTGGGGGGTCTAGAGCTAAAACACAACTGAGGCCTAAGTATTATCTCTAGTTTGACCAAAACTTTGTCTCTTTGGTCAACAAACTCAAGGCTTGGTTTATAAGACTATTTTATGCAGGCCAGATCCTCATTGTCCTGAAGGCTTAATGCTTAAGGGAGTGGTTGTGCAAAGGCTTGTTTGAGAGACATATGAGGCTATTATCTGGCCCATTTGTTCCTTTTCTAGGGGGTCTATCACATAACTACCTACATGCCAGGGGAGAAAAGGTCAGGGGAGGGTGCAAACTGCATGACCAGAACTATGAAAGGTCAGGGGTTCTAAACCCATATGACCTGTAATATGCTAGGGGAGGAAAGGTCACCCTGAGGCAAGTTCTCACATTACCATACTTATTTTCCCAGCACAAGGGGCTTTCCACCCTGGTGACCTTTTGTTCCTGGCCTATTGTTCCTACTCTACTTATGTCTGTCTTACTGCCTACTAGATCAGTTTCAGGGCACGCTCTTGATCCCAAGCCTCATGGTTTAGCAGGACCTAGGTCAGTGATGGGCAACCTTTTAAGCTTGGTGTGTCAAACTTCGCCAAAAAACTGAGCATAACTCAGGTAGTGTGTCACTTTGAGGAAAAAACATTATTTCGCAAATGTTTCATCCTCAGGAGCAGCAAATGTTTCATCCTCAGGAGCAGCAAATGTGTCATCCTCGGCATGTGGCCGCCTCAGCGGCCGCGTGTCATCAGAAATGGCTATGCGTGTCATAGGTTCGCCATCACTGACCTAGGTGATGGGTGAAATCAGCTTCACTGACTCAGAACTCCTGGGGCTCTTTAACAGTGTTCTGGAAAGATGCAGTAAGGTGAGGGGGGGGGGGAAGAGAAGAGAGAGAGAGAGAGAGAGAGAGAGAGAGAGAGAGAGAGAGAAGCTGTATCACAGTGGTAGCCAGTCAGAGATGGAGCAGGACATCCCAGAACATTCTAGGAAGTTATTTACAAATAGCTCCCAGATTGGGAAGATAGTGATTATGAGCAAGACTTGCTGGGATGAAGGTGGTTTGGGAGACTTGAAAATCAGAACTGCTTGATCTGTAATGTTCACATGGCTGCTGAGATGCTGGCAGCATCTTTGAGGTATTTGGGGACCATCTGGATAAGAGGAGATACTCTTTCAGACACCCACCTCACTATAAAAGTGGAATCACATAGAGCAACTAGAACCTCTGTGCATTTCTGCCACCATGGGTGAGAATCCAGAAAAATAAGACTTTCTTGCTTTTAAAAATCTATATATATAAAAATCTAAGCCACCGAATGACCGAACACCCGAACAACCGGTTGACTGGTTGCTATGATGCGCACTGACCACCAGGGGGCAGACGCTCAATGCAGGAGCTGCCCCCTGGTGGTCAGTGTGTTCCCACAGTGAGAGTGCCATTCAGCTGACTGGCAGGCACCAGACACCTGGCTCATGGCTGGCAAGCGCAGCTGTGGTGGCACAAGCCTCTCCTGCCTCCGCAGCACTACCGAGAGTGACTGCAGCAGGCACAGTGGGGCTGGGATGAGCAGGAGCAGTGTGGTGTCTGGCCTGGGCTTGGACTCCTCACTGGCCACCTGCCGCTTTGCGTACTACTACATTCCTTGGGGGATGTCGGACTGCCAACATCCCCCGAAGGGTCCTGGATTGCAAGATAGCTCAGGCCAGGCTGAGGGACCCCACCGGTGCACAAATCCGTGCACTTGGCCTCTAGTACATCCATAAAAGATATGAGGTACAGTGCTCTGACTCTGGTCCCTGATAAATTATACTCATTTTCCATGACAAGAAAATATATAATTTGGGCTTTGACCAACATATATTCACCCTTAGACTTTAGCCCTGCCTAGTGGAAGTGGCAAAAATAATCACTGAAACACTTTGGCATGACAGTATTCACTTTCTAAAATGTTTGTAATAGATAAAATCAATTTTTAAACTAAATGTTATAAAAAATTTAAAACAATATGTGCACATAGTTAATAATTTAAAAAGTGCAAGCTGCAAGAATGCCAGGTTCACTCTTCAGGAGGTACCCACTTGTAACAGATTTTTTTAAATTTGAATTCTTTATTGTTGAACATATTACATACTGATATGTCTCCTTTTTCCCCCATGGACCTCTCCCCAGGTGCTCCCCCCAACAGCACATGTCCCCACCCCCCCTATGTTTTTGTGTCCTTTGGTTATACTTAAGTGCATGCATAGAAGTCCTTTGGTTGATCTCTTTCCCCACCCCTCTCCCCTGCCTTTCCTCTGAGGCTCACCGGTCTGTTCGATGCTTCTGTATCTCCGGATCTATTTTAGTTCATTAGTTTATGTTGTTTATTATATTCCACATATGAGTGAGATCATGTGATATTTATCTTTCTCTGACTGGTTTATTTCACTTAGCATAATGCTCTCCAAGTCCATCCATGCTGTTTCAAATGGTAAGAGTTCCTGCTTTTTTTTTTACAGCAACGGAGTATTCCACTGTGTAGATGTACCACAGATTTTTTTAAAAATTTTTCTTATTTAAAATATTACAAATAGTAGCACAAATGTCTCCTTTTTGCCCCATTGACCTTCCCGTGGCCTCACCTA
Organism: Eptesicus fuscus; assembly: GCF_027574615.1. Lineage (NCBI taxonomy): Eukaryota > Metazoa > Chordata > Mammalia > Chiroptera > Vespertilionidae > Eptesicus > Eptesicus fuscus. Next base: position 43,139,181 of record NC_072473.1, read on the forward strand.
CCTCCCGGGCACATGCCCTCACCCCCACCCCAGTGTCTTGCTTCCATTTGTTAAGATTATATGCATGCATATAAGTCCTTCGGTTGATCTCTTAACCCCCACAAACCCTCCCCAGCCTTCCTGCTGTAGTTTGACAGTCTGTTTGATGCTTCTTTGCCTCTGGATCTATTTTTGTTCATCAGTTTATAATGATATTATAAATTTATATTCCACAAATGAGTGAGATCATGTGGTATTTTTCTTTCACTGACAGGCTCATTTCACTTAGCATAATGCTCTCCAGTTCCATCCATGTTGTTGCAAATGGTAAGAATTCCTTCTTTTTTACAACAGTGTAGTATTCCATTGTGTAGAGGTACCACAGTTTTCTAATCCACTCGTCTGCTGGTGGGCATCGAGGCTGTTTCCAAATCTTAGCTATTATAAATTGTGCTGCTATGAACATAGGGGTTCATATATCCTTTCTGATTGGTGTTTCTAGTTTCTTGGGATATATTCCTAGAAGTGGGATTACTGGGTCAAATGGGAGTTCCATTTTTAGTTTTTTGAGGAAACTCCATACTGTCCTCTACAGTGGCTGCACCAGTCTGCATTCCCACCAGCAGTGCACGAGGCTTCCTTTTTCTCCGCATCCTCGCCAGCACTTGTCAGTTGATTTGTTGATGATAGCCATCCTGACAGGTGTGATATGGTACTGCGTTGTCATTTTGATTTGCTTCTCTCTGATTAGTGACTTTGAGCATGTTTTCATATGTCTCTTGGCCATCTGTATGTCCTCTTTTGAAAAGTGTCTATTTAGGTCCTTTGCCCATTTTTTGATTGGATTATTTATCTTCGAGTTCCCTGTAAATTTTGGAGATGAAACCCTTATCACAGATAACATTGGCAAATATGTTCTCCCATGCAGTGGGCTTTCTTGTTTTGTTGATGGTTTCTTTTGCTGTGCAGAAGCTTTGTATTTTGTCAGATGTAAATATTGCTACCCCAGTCTTTTTTTCTTTTCATTTCCATTTGCCTAAAAAAATTTTTTTTTCATCCCTTCACTTTCAGTCTGTGAGTCCTTTTCTCTGAGGTGGATCTCTTGTAGACAGCATATATATGGGTCATGTTTTCTTATTCATTCAGCTACCCTATGTCTTTTATTGGAGCATTTAATCCATTTAGGTTTAAATTTATTATTGATAGATAATTGTTTGTTGCCATTTTAATTCTTTATGCCTGTTTTTCCTCCCTCTCTTTCAATTTTTTCTTTTTATTGCAGTCCCTTTAGCATTTCTTGCATTGCTGGCTTGGTGGTAACCAACTTCCTTACCCCCCCCCCCCCTTTTTTTTTTTTTTTGTCTGAGAAGCTCCTGATTCACTTTCAGTTTTGAATGATAGCCTTGCTGGATAGAGTATTCTTGGTTTCAGTCCCATGCTTTTTATCACTTTGTATATTTCATGCCATTCCCTTCTGGCCTTATGTGTTTCTATTGAGAATCAATTGATAGTTTAATGGGAGATCCCTTGTAGATAACTTCCTATCTCTCTCTTGAAGCCTTTAAGATTCTTTATCTTTTATGTTTGTCAATTTAATTATGATGTATGTGCCTTGGTGTAGGTATTTGTGGATTCATCTTGGTTGGAACTGTCTGTGCCTCTTGACTTGTGTGACTCTTTTCCTCTCCAAGTCAGAGATGTTTTCTGACATTATTTCTTCAAACAGGTTTTCTATCCTTTACTTTGCTTCCTCTCCTTCTGGCACCCCTATTATGTGGATATTGTTTTGTTTTGTGTTTTCTAAAACTCCCTTAAACTCTTCTCCTGGCTCTTCAACAGGGAGAAGCTTATGGCAGTATTAACTTGGGTGGCAGCTTGTGGTTCCCTGGGGGCACATTACTTTTTCTTCCCAAGGAAGGAACAGCTTTGCCAAGGCCTGTTGTGAGATACACTGTGGTTTAGAGGGATGGGTCAGGAAACCAGGAGTATTGGTGTGCCTGTACTCTCTCTCATAGGGCTCCAGTGGGGTCACCAACATCCCTCAGTGTCCTTGTTCAGCCCCTAGTACAGGGCTGTGATAGAAAAGGAAGAGACCTGCTTTGTATCTTGCCTATAATTAACAATACTGTATTTTACACTTTTAAAGTTGTCAAAAATGTAGATCTCATGTGTTCTTACAACAATAACAATATTTTTTCTTCTAAAAAACAAACAAACCTCCTCCTGCTCTGCTTGGCTGTTTTTTCCTACCTTGTCTTCTAACTCACTGATTTGGTACTCAGCTTCTAGTCTGTGGGATCCCTTATCATGTCCCACGTGTTTCAGGGTTCCCGTTCAGGTCCGGTTTCTGGAGAAGGCCACAATCAAAATGAAAAGAAGCTAGAAAAGAATCAATTTGGGTAAACAGGGGGCCAGGCGGGAGCCCACCTCTAGTGGGAGGACTACTGCTGCTCTGGCCTTTGCTATCCCTTTTATTGGGGTTCTGAGATACACCCATTGCCCTTAGGCAGGTAATTCCAGTAACAGACAGATTATCTTATCAATAAGGATTTGCATGATTATTTGGTGGGGAAGTTGCCTCAGTTACCATTGTCTCAATTAGATATGGAGTGGTTGGCTCTGACCTTTAGCTTCAAGGTTGACCAGCCTTCCTGGGTTCCCTTTTCACATAACTACCAAGTGACAATGTTCGGTTTGTGGCACTAGTCTACTATTGAAACCTTACATTGTGTTCTCTGTTGTTGCTATGTCATTCTTCATTTCATGTTGATTCTTATTTATGTTGGTTTATTTCTCATTCAGTTTCTTATAATTTTCATTGAGTTACTTGTAATTCTCATTCAGAGATTTGAACAGCCTTGTAGCTATTACTTTGAATTCTTTTTTTCAATATATTTTATGGTTTTTTTACAGAGAGGAAGGGAGAGGGATAGAGAGGTAGAAACATCGATGAGAGAGAAACATTGATCAGCTGCCTCCTGCACACCTCCTACTGGGGATATGCCCACAACCAAGGTATATGCTCTGACTGGAATCAAACCTGGGACCCTTCAGTCCGCAGGCCGACACTCTATGCACTGAGCCAAACCAGTTAGGGCTACTTTGAATTCTTTATCTGACAAATTATCTCCATTTAATTTAGTTCCTTTTCTGGTGATTCCAACTTTTCTTTCATTTGGGGATTGTTTCTTTGTCTCCCCATTTTTGCTTTTCCTTTGTATTTGTTTCTTATGCTACCCAGATTTTTGGAGTTGGTCTTATGTTGTGGTGTTTTATGGGGCCGAGTGGGGCTGTCTCTCAGGTCTTGGGGGCTGTGTGTTCTAAGAAGGACCCCTGCTTGAGATATTTGTGTTCTCCTGTTGAAGTTTGCTCTTGAATGTTATTGTCCCATTTGTGGATGGAGTCCCCTCTCAAGGTGTCTGATTATGTGGCTTACCCCTGACCATGTCATGCCATCCATTGGGGAGGTACTGACCAAACAACATAATATACAACAAGACAAAAAATGACAAAGGAGGGAAGTGTGAAGATGGCTGCCGACGGAAGGCAGACTGCAATATAGTGCATGAGAGATCAAGGGAGAGTGTGTGATCGCATGGGGAGTGTTTGTTGGTGAGTTGAGGGACAGCTATACTCCAGGGGACTCTGGGGGATTTCTGGACGGGGTTCCCCTGACCGGGCAGCCTCCACTGCTGCTGGGATCCCTCCCAGAGCAACTGGCTCTGATGTGGAAACCACGCCATCTTGAAGGGGAGAGTGGATGTTATCAGAAGCCTGAAAATCCCAGGAACCTACAACTACAGCACCCAGTAAACAGCTGCAAACCTGAGAACACTGGTCCCCAAGTGACGCAAGCATGCAGATTCGGAGGAGCTCTGCACCCCCTCATGGAAAGGTCAGATTTCGCCTGGGATAAGGTGAGGTCTCTGGTCCGGGCAGCAGAGAGAAACGTGCACAGCGGGAGCTGGAGTACACAGGGAAGTCTGCACCTAGAAATGATCCACGAATGTGGAAGGGGACCCGCAGAGCTGCTGAGAGGAGGGAACACTAAAAAGCAACTCATAACTGAACTGGGAACAAAAGGACAGCCTAAAATTTTTAAAAGTGTGCTGGCTGCTTAGACCCAAGGGGAAAAAAGACTGCACAGACTTGTGTGCAGTGCTGGAGTTCGCACACTTACTTTCTCTCTCTCTCTCTCTCTCTCTCTCTCTCTCTCTCTCTCTCTCTCTCTCCTTTTTTTCTCTAAATCCTTGCTTTTGATTACTAAGCCCAATACATAGGATCACCCAATTGGGGACACTCTAAGAGACTGCAGGAGAAAGTTGTTTTTGTGGAATCTGGTGATCAGAGCGGGGAATAACAATCAGAGAACCAGCTCTGGGCCAGCCCATTCCCCCAAACCCATATTAAGTGCTACAGGGAAAACAAATTCTAAACACTAGCTAGAGACGAACTATAGACATGGAGGTCAAACCAGAAACACTGTCACCCAAGGGCTGAATCACAAATTGACTCTTATGTAAACACAAATAAAGAAGTATAAGAAATAAAGACATATTGCCTGCTTACAAATCAGGACTGTGGCCTACAACACTGAGGAGCAGTGGAATGCAGGGAACTTCAATACTGTCCTGACTAGGAAACATGCATGCCAAACAGAACAGTAGAGGAAGTGAATGACCTTCAGTACTGCACATTTTTAAATTTATTTTTTCATCTTTTACTTAAGAAACTAATTTTTTTTCTTTTTTCCTCACTTGATTTTACCTTTTTAATTATTACATTTTTATTTTCAATCAGTATTATTACTATAACTATTTTACCTTTTTAAAAAAAAGTGTCATTTTATTTTTTTCTTTATTTTACTTTGAAATTAGTGTTCTACATTCTATTTTCATCTTTCCTTTAGCATCCTTTTACTCTATCTCAACTTTACCTTTATGCCAACACTCTCTTTCTCACTTTCCCCCTTTTGTTGTCCTGTTTCTCTTACCCTATTCCTGCTTTAGATTTTCCCTATTCCTTCTTTTTACCCCCTGTTAAAATTTCACCCTACTTATATATCTAATTTCCAGTCACCTGCTCAAAGTCCAAACACACCTCCCTCTTCTCTTTCTTCATATCCAAAATTTTTCTCTCTTTCCTTTTGTTGTTGTTTGCTTGATTGTTCATTATATTGCTTTTTTTATGCTTGTTTGTGAGATTGTTTCGATTTTCCTTTTTGTTTTTTTTTGCTTTATTTTATTTTAATTTTTTTGCTTCTGTTTTCCCTTGCCTTGCTGATATTAGTTGTTGTTTGTAGTTTGCATTAATCTCTAGGTATTTGTTGCTGGCATTTGTTGGGATTAGTGGCTGTTCTATTGGAGTTTTCTCCCCATATATAAATAGTATTTTTCCCCTTTTCTTTCTTATTCTATTTCTTTTCTCTCTTACTTTTTTCTTTTCCCAATTGCATTTTTGCACTCCTTTTTTTCTTCTCTTCTTCTTTATTTCTTATCTTCTAATTTGCTTTTCTCTGGTGGTCACCTTTAATTGGGGTTATTAGTATCTTGAATACATTTGTGTTCAGTGCCTTGTGCCTTGTGCATTGTGCCCTATTGTGTTGTATTTTGTGCCTTTAAATCAACGCAGGAGAGAGAGAACTACATAACTAGACACCTGGAGAAGACAGATCATGGGGAGACAAAGAAATGGTCCACATATGAAAGAAAAGCGGGCATCACCAGAAAAGGAAGTAAACGAAATGGAGGCAAGCAACCTGTCAGAGAAGGAATTCAGAGAAATAGTCACAAGGTTGATGAAAAGAATGGAAGACAAATTCAACAATATGTATAAGAACCAAGATGAAATGGAGAAGAATCAAGAAGAAATGAAAAATGACATCGCTGCTATAAAAAACTCAATAGAAATTATCAACAGTAGACTAGAAGAAGCAGAGGACCGCATCAGTGAGCTAGAAGACAACGTCAGAAAAAATACCCAAGTAGAGCAGCTTCTAGAAAAAAAAAAATTAAAAAGCAGGAGGAGAGCCTAAGGGAAATTTGGGACAACACGAATCAAAAAAACATCCGCATAAGAGGGGTGTCAGATGGAGAGGAAACTGAGCATGGAATAGAAAACCTGTTTGAAGAAGTAATGACAGAAAACTTCCTTGATATAGGGAAGAAAAAACCCACACAAATCCAAGAAGCTCACAGAGTCTCAAACAAAATGAACCGCAAAAGACCGATGCCAAGGCACATTATAATTAAATTGGCAAACATCAATGACAAAGTAAGAATCTTAAAAGTGGCCAGAGAGAGAAAGAAAGTTATCTACAAAGGATCCCCCATCAGACTAGCGACTTATTGCTCAACAGAAACACACCAAACAAGAAGGGAAGGGAATGAAATATACAAAATCATACAAAGGAATGGTCTGAATCCAAGAATACTGTACTCAGCAAGGCTATCAATCAAAATTGAGGTGAAATCAGGAGCTTCACAGACAAAAAAGGATTAAGGGAGTTTATTACCAGCAAACCAGCAATGCAAGAAATGCTAAAGGGTCTGCTGTAAAAAGAAGAAATAGGAAGTGAAGAAGGAACACAGGGGTAAAGAATAAGAATGGTGACAAACAAGTACCTATCAATAATAACTTTAAATGTAAATGGAGTAAATGCCCCAATCAAAAGATATAGGGTAACTGATTGGATAAGAAAACACGACCCATATATCTGCTGTCTACAGAAAACTCACCTCAGAAAAAAAGATGCGCACAGACTGAAGGTAAAGGGATGGAAAAGGGTTTTTCAGGCGAATGGAAATGAAAAAAAAGCTGGGGTAGCAATACTTATATCTGACAAATTAGATCTCAACGTGAAGGACATAAAAAGAGATTAGGAAGGTCACTTCATAATACTAAAGGAAGCAATCCAACAAGAAGAAATAACTCTGGTAAACATATACATACCCAATATAGGAGCACTCAAATACATAACAAAAACTGCTAGAGGATATCAAGTGAGAGATTGACAGCAATACAATCATAGTAGGGAACTTTAATACCCCACTATCACCATTGGACAAACCCTCTAAACAAAAAATCAGCAAGTAAACACCAATCCTAAATGACTCACTAGACCAGGTGGAATTAATTGACATCTTTAGAACATTTCACCCCAAAGTCACAGAATATACATTCTTCTCAAGTGCACATGGGTCATTTTCAAAGATAGACCATATATTGGGTCAAATTCAAGAAGATAGAAATCATATCAAGCATCTTCTCAGATCACAATGGCATAAAACTGGAAATAAACGACTATAAAAACCATCCCAAAAAATCAAACACATGGAGACTAAATAGCATGCTATTAAACAATGACTGGGTTACCAGAGAGAGCAAAGAAGAAATAAAAAACATCATGGCAACAAAGGACCATGAAAACACAACAATCCAAAATCTATGGGACACAGCAAAAGCAATCTTGAAAGGGAAGTTCATAGCTCTACAAGCCTACTGCAAAAAACAAGAAACAATGGTAATAAATTACCTAACCCTACAACTCAAAGAGTTAGAAAGAGAGCAACAAGAAAATCCCAGTGTAAGCAGAAGGAAGGAAATAATAAAGATCAGAGTGGAGATAAACGACATAGAGACAACAAAATCAAAAAAGAAAAAAACACAACAATACAAAAGATCAACAAAACCAAGAGCTGGTTCTTTAAAAGGATAAACAAGATTGATGTGACTCTAGCTAGGCTCACCATGAAGCAAAGAGAGAGGACCTGAATAAACAAAATCAGAAATGAAAGCGGTGAAATAACAACAGACACCACAAAAATACAAAGGATTGTTAAAAAATACTATGAACAACTCTATTCCAACAAACTGGACAACCTGGAGGAAATCGACATATTCCTAGAAAAATACAACCTTCCAAAACTCAATCAGGAAGAATGTAAACATCTCAATAGGCCAATAACTATGGAAGAAATTTTAGCAGTCATCAAAACGTTTCCAGAAAACAAAAGCCCAGGGCCAGATGGCTTCACAGGGGAGTTTTAACAAACATCAAGTAATAATTAAACCTATCCTCCTCAGACTAGTCCATAAAATTCAAGAGGAAGGAACACTTCCAAGCTCATTCTATGAAGCCAGCATCACCCTAATACCAAAACCAGATAAAGACAACACAATGAAAGAGAATTGCAGGACAATATCCCTCATGAACATAGATGCCAAAATCCTCAACAAAATTCTGGCAAATCAGATCCAGCAGTACATCAGAAAGATCATACACCATGACCAAGTAGGATTTGTCCCAGGGATGCAAGGATGGTACAATATATGCAAATCAGTAGATGTGATACATTACATAAACAAATTGAGAGATAAAAACCACGTAGTCATATCAATTGATGCAGAAAAAGCATTTGACAAAATCCAACACCCTTTCTTGATAAAAACTCTCAGCAAGGTGGGACATGATATTGTACATAAAAAACCCTAAAGATTCCATAAAAAAACTATTAGACTTAATAAATGAATTTGGCAATGTAGCAGGATACAAAATTAATACCAAGAATTCTATGGCATTTTTATTCACCAATAATGAACTTACAGAAAGAGAGACTAAAAAGCAATCCCATTTACCATCGCACCAAAAAAATTAAGATATCTAGGAATAAACTTAAACATAAGACAGGAAACCATAAAAATACTAGTGGAATCCATAGGCAGCAAAATCTCAGACATATGCCGAAGCAATTTCTTCAACGATACCGCTCCTAGGGCAATGGAAGCTAAAGAGAAAATATACAAATGGTACTACATCAAAATAAAAAACTTTTGCACAGCAAACGAAACCATCAACAAAACATCAAAAAAGCCCACTGCATGGGAGAACATATTTGCAAATGTTATCACCGATAAAGTTTTAATCTCTAACATTTACAGGGAACTCATACAACTTAATAAAAGGAAGATAAATGATCCAATAAAAAAATGGGCAACAGACCTAAATAGATACTTTTCGAAAGATAGAAGGAAGGCCAAGAGACATATGAAAACATGCTCAAAGTCACTAATTATCTGAGAGATGCAAATCAAAACGTCAATGTGGTACCATCTTGCCCCGGCCAGCGGGGTCTTCTAACGGGGGTACCGAGGCGGCGCACCTAAGAGAATGAGAGACAGACAAGGGACGCAAAGAATGGAGGCAAGACAAAGGGGTTTCTGATCAAGCCTCAAAATTTTATTTTTACAGCGTTCTTTATATGTGATTTCTAGAAGGGTGGATGCCTAGGAGGGGTGGGGGCTGACCTAGATAATCGGCTAAAGTCGTAACTATAGATAAAGGGTGTGGCAGTTGAAGGGCGGCTACAGAAGGAATGCTTTGTCCTCAGGCAAGAGGAAGTGGGCCTAGTTTCAGCAACTTACTGAAGGTCAGAGTTAATCCTTTGACCAACTCTTGGCTCCTGACACCATCTCACACCTGTCAGAATGGCAATCATCAACAAATCAACAAACGACAAGTGCTGGCGAGGATGCGGAGAAAAAGGAACCCTGTGCACTGCTGGTGGGAATGCAGACTGGTGCAGCCACTGTGGAGAACAGTATGGAGTTTCCTCAAAAAACTAAAAATGGAGCTCCCATTTGACCCAGTAATCCCCCTTCTAGGAACATACCCCATGAAACTAGAAACACCAATTTGAAAGTATATATGCACCCCTATGTTCATAGCAGCACACCATAGCTAAAATTTGGAAACAGCCTAAATGCCCATCAGCAGATGAGTGGATTAGAAAACTATGGTACATCTACACAATGGAATACTATGCTGCTATAAAAAGATGGAATTCATACCATTTTCAGCAGCTTGGATGGATCTGGAGAGCATTATATTAAGTGAAATAAGCCAGGCAATGAAAGAAAAATACCACATGATCTCACTCATTTATAGAAAATAAATAACATTATAACCTGATGATCAAAAATATAGATACAGAGGCAGTAAAGCATAGAACAGACTGTCAAATTACAGCAGGAAGGCTGAGGAGTGTTGGGGAGGTGTGGGGAAAGATATCAACCGAAGGACTTGCATGCATGCATATAAGCACAACCAATGGACACAAGACACTTGTGGGGTGTGTGGCATAAGGGCATGGGACAGGTGGTAGGGAAGGATGGGGGAAGGTCAATGGGGAAAAAAAGGGAGATATATGTACTACTATATGTAATACTTTAAACAATAAAAAAAATTTGAAAAAAAATGACAAAGAAGATATAGTACAAGAATGCACACAGGACCCCTATAGCCCCAACAAAAGTGACCACCAAAGAATAGAAAATTTGAAAAGAGAGCAAGAATGATAGTAAAAAAGAAAGAAAAAATATGGTTAGGAAATACAATACAACACAACAAAGGAACCAAAAACCATAAATAAAAAAATACCCAGAAAGGTGTGTGTATGTGTGTATTTGGGGGGGCAGAATCTGTAGATGCAGAGTTTAAATAAAGAAAATAAGAATAAAGATTTAGAGGAATAGGGGAAGGAACATGCTTTAGAATAAAGGATGGAGAAAAGAAATGAGAAGACAAGAAAATAAAATTTGAAAAGGATAATAGAGGAGAGAGCAGATAGATCCAATTTTGGAAGTGAAATAAGGTAAGAAATTAGGAGAAGAAGAAAAGAGAAGGAGAAGGGACAACAAAATTTGAGTAGTGAATAAAAGAAAAGAGAAAGGAAAATTGAGAAGGAGCAGGGAAGAGGAAAATTATACATATGAACAAGAGAGACTAGAATAATAACAAATCAATAAAGCAGAAAGATAAGGAAGATCACTTTTTAAGAGTGGAAAAAAGAAAGAAGAGAAAAAAACTAAAAAGGAGAAAGGAGAAGAAAACAGGAGGAAAAAAAGAGAAGAGAGGAAGAAAAAGATGCAGAAAAAAATGAAGTGTTGTGAGTTTCAGCAGAATTTTAATGCCCCATGGGAGCTGGATTAGGACCCTACTCTTCTGTCTGCCAATTGTGGGCTTCCTGTTAGGTACTTAGGTGCTAACCACTGTCAGGCACTGTATTTTGATTTTTAGCAACCTGCTTGAAGCTCCAAGCATTCCACTGGTCCACCACTTGTGTCTGTCTCCATAGGCCTTGGCTCCAAGCAGGAGGGGCCAATCTTCCCTCTAGAGCAGTGATGGCGCATGTAGCCATTTCTGATGACACGCGGCCGCTGAGGTGGCCACATGCCGAGGATGAAACATTTACGAAATAATGTTTTTATTTTTCCTCAAAGTAACACACTACCTGAGTTATGCTCAGTTTTTTGGCGAAGTTTGACACACCAAGCTCAAAAGGTTGCCCATCACTGCTCTAGAGTAGGTTTGTTAGCCGCTGGGAGCCCAGAGCTGGTTCAGCACACTTCCCTTGATTCCCCATGTTCCACCTCTGCCCACCTTTGCCTGTCAGCCAGCTGTCAATCTTAATCACTCAAAAGCCTGTTTCTAACAGGGCTTTAGGTGGGGAAGGTGCTGTTTCATTTTCAGGGAATATGATGGGTGTTTTTTTTCTGCCCCAGAGCTACTTCTGGCCCAAAGTATTACTCTGCCCTTGGCTGAACAGAGGTCTTTGTATGGAGACCAATGGGGTCAGCTGGGACCCTGGAGTTTTTATCATCTGGTTCCTAGATTGGTGGGGCTGTTGGCCCCTCCTCCAATCCCGTCAGTGAGGGCTCCTTGAGACTTCAGACCCATAAGTAAGCTTGGCCTTTTCCTTTGTTTCCTCAGTTAATCTCAAAAGAGGCAGGCTGTATCACCGGGGGCCCATTTTTTTCCATTTTATATGTGCCCTGGGTGTTGGAAACAGCTAGCTCCTTCCAGAAAAAAAAATGACTGTTTCAGAAGTGTGAACAACCCAATGCATGATTCCTGGCTACTGCTTTTCCAAGTCTCCCTGCCTTTCCTCAGGCATCTCAAGTCTGTGCCTCCCTCCCTGTGCCAATGCCACGGGTGTATAGCTGTAAGTGAAAACTGTACTCTGGGTTTAGAGATTTTTTTAAGCAACAAAACTGTGGATCTTTCTCCACTGGCTCTGGTCTGTCAGGTCTAGATTCTGCTGCCCCCAGCAGTCCTGATACTTTTTGCAGCTGATTGGATGATATGTGCACTGTGGATTGCACATGGGGTCATGCCACAGGTCAGGTCATACCGCCACAGGTGTGTGGAGCCCAGACTGTGTTCTGGCCTCTATTTTTCTTTTTAACCCTATTATGCTTTTTTAAAATTTAAATCCTTTATTGTTGAAAGTATTACATATCTCTCCTCCCCCCCCCCATTGACCTCTACCTGACAGCTCCCTACCCCCAGCACATGTCCTCACTCCCCTAGTGTCTGTGTCCATTGGTTATGCTTATCTGTGTGCATACAAGTCCTTTGGTTGATCACTTACCCCCCTCCCACCCCACCCCCTGAATCCCACTCTGCCCTGCCTTCCCACTAAAGTTTGATGATCTGATCGATGTTTCTCTGTTTCTGGATCTGTTTTTGTTCATCAGTTTATGTTGTTCATTATATTCCACAAATGAGTGAGATCATGTGATAGTTATCTTTCTCTGACTGGCTTATTTCACTTAGCATAATGCTCTCCAGGTCCATCCATGCTGTTGCAAATGGTAAGAGTTCTTTTTTTTTTTTTTTTTACAGCAGCATAGAATTCCTATGTGTAGATGTACCACAGTTTTTTAACCCACTCATCTACTGATGGGAAGGCCTCTATTTTCTGAGGGAACAGTTCTCCCTGTAGTGCAGTATTCCCTCCTCTCCAGCTTCCCTCCTTTCACAACCTCACCCTTCCTACTAGTCTCCAGGTGTTTTCTGTTCTTCCTTGTTATAAGTCACCTCCTCAGCTTGACCTTAGTTGGTAACTCCAGGTGAATTTTCTCTAATTTAGTTGTATCTCCAGTCTGGACCTGGGACGAGATGCCCGACAGGTCTGCCTATTTGGCCACCATTTTCTCTTCCCTTTCTTTCCTTTCATTTCCCCATCCTTACTCCTTAGAAAATCCCTTTCTTCCTTTAAATTTAACAAAGGCCTTCTCACCAGGAAGTGCTTTTTAAGAGGCGGTAATGTAAGGAACTAGAAAATAGCTTTCCTCAGCATGGAAATGGCTCTGCCTTCACCCAATGTTTCCCTAAGTCCTGGGTCTCCTGCCAAAAGGAATGAATGTGTGGTCTGGATAAGATGAAGTCCCTGCTAGGAGAGGGGAAGCAGTATATTCAGGGCTGAGCCCTGGGTTAGAAGTCCGAAGCTCTCCATAGGCTCCTGGGAGAGAGGTAAGGAGGTAAAGAGGTAAGCAGGAAGGGAGAGAGAGGTAAAGAGGTAGGTAAGGGGAGGGAGGAAGGAAGAGACAGAGAAGAGAGAGAGAGAGAGAGAGAGAGAGAGAGAGAGAGAGAGAGAGAGAGAGATCTTTCCCACAGGCTCCTGTTCTTGCATGGAAGTGGGGTCCAGGCCTGGCATAGGATAGGCATAGGAGTGCCTCTGTCCTCTGTGCTCTGATCATCCAAGTGAGGTGAAAATACTAGAATACCAAGTCAGACCCAGACATAGTGTTTTCATGAATCAAAAATAAGGTCTGGGAAAGCAAAAAATTCAGTGGGAGAAAATGTATTTGGTCATATTCATACCAAGAAGCTCTACTGGCTAATTGTTTTCCACTGAATCAATCAGGTGCATTAAGTTGACCAAAACTGAACAAATGGTCTGCTCAATTTTAATGTCTTATGGACAGTAACTTCTCTCTGGGCCCCAGTTTTACTAATAATAGTAGTTTTATGTATGCTGACAATTCTATATAATAAAGAGCTAATATGTTAATAGTCGTGATGCCCTTGAGCCGTAATGACCATTCAGCAGGAGGCTGTATGCAACGGCGGGGCGGAGCGGCTGCATTGCTCCAGAGACGGGGTGAAAGCGGGGAGGCGCCTGAAGAGGCAGGACCATCCCGTGGAGGGAAGGGCTGGGGTGAGAGCCCATAGCGCCCCCCTCACCAGTTCTTCACCACCCACCACTCACAGTCAGTGCGCCCGCCACCCACCTGCCAGGGGAAGGAGCGCAGCACATGTGCCACCAGGAAGTGGCGCTCAAAACTCCACAGCAGGTGGGAGGCTTCCACGCTCTCCTCCGGCGCCATGACAGGGCGGAGCCGTCACATTGCTCTGGAGAAGGGGCGGAAGCAGGGAGGCACCCGGAGGAGGCAGGACAGCCCAAGGCAACTTGCGGGGGACCGAGGAGGGGCTTGAAGCAGCCAGAGAAGGCCAGAGGGGTCGGGGGCGGGGCCAGGCATGCTCGAGCTCTGGGTGGAGAGGTTAGGGTGTCAATGTGGGGTGGCAGGCGGGTGTGCGGGGCTGCACGATTTCACTCGCTGGGTCATTAGTTACTTATATAGTAACTGATTAAATTATTTCTATGGCTAGATTCTCAGGTTCTGGTTGCCCTCCATCCCCAGCCCCAACTCTAAAACTAGTTCAGAGGTGGAGGGAGCTGGATTCTTCTTTTTTACTAGTATTTCAGTCTTTGACATTATGACAAAGGATGAGGAGATGTTCATTTGCAATGTGGCAACTGCTATCCCAAATGGTCTTTACAATGTATCCTAACTGTTGTAGAATTCCAAATTGAATCATATGCCATGCTGTCACCTCTGACCAGCACCCAAACTCAATCCCAGGCTAGCTGGAAACCTTTCAAGTCTCCTGAGTTCCATAGAGTTGGCTATACTTCCTCTTTCCCTCCCATTCCAGCCTCACCCCAGACCTCCCATCCTGATTCTGGCCCAGATGCTTTTCTAAAATACACTCTTATTTTCAGCACTCGCCCATTTGTTATTTCCTTCATTTGCTTAGGTAGTCTTGCCCTTCTCCTCCCTTTCCAAGTATTGAGTTTTCTAAGACATAAGAGGATGTCTGATGCAAACCAGCTAAAGCCACATAAGAGCTTCCAACTTGGGAAATAGCAAGCATCCCAGCTCTTCTCTAAACTCAGCCTAAACCCTAGATTCCTAGTTCAGGCTCCATACCTAATAGGATGTGGGCTTTAGACAAAGCCTGTCTCAGATCATAATGATTTCCAAGTAGATGGAAGTGTTCAAGTACTGCTGCATCTCAGTCATTGGACATGAGCATTAAAGAGTAGAAGGAGTTGGGAACTGAGCATCAAAAGGTGATTTTCCTTCTTTTAAAAAAATGTTTGCAACTTCATTGGCTGTGATCAAGAACGGATAAAGTAGCCCCAGTATCTACAAGGGTCTTAGTAATTTCCCCTTTTTCAATTTCTCCTAAACTATTAGTAAGAAGGGGAAACACCCTCTCATAGTCCTTAAAGCGATCCTATACCTAAATTACGTTGTTTTGCTCCCAGAAACCAGTAGGTATATCAATTGGAATAGATTGGAATAGCCATGATTACATGTTCTAACAGTTAAATTTAATTCCTTTGTTACCTATTAGGGTTCTGGAAAAAGTGGGGGAAATCTTTAGGTAGATTCCTTAATTCTGTTTTAGTCCAAGGAATGTATACAATCACTGGTTCCCCTCTGTCTGATAATGACTTTTCTCCAAAGAAAGCTACCAGAATATTTTTTCTAGTCTATTCTGATCTGATTTTCCATTCTGAGTACCCCCTAGGTCAGTAGGGAGCTGTGGTAGAGGAGGTGAGAGAAGAAAGAGAAGAGGGAGGAGAAAAGGAGTGTAATTTGGACAATGAAGTAAAGGGTACTGAAGGACAGTTGGGGCAGAGGGAAAAGTGAGGTGTTGGCATTGAGCAGCTTCAGAAGCCTCCCTTAGTTCAGAGACAGGCTCTAAAAATTCTTACTAACTTCTTGTAGAAAACAGAATTTATCTGTGTTCCTCCCAGAAGTTTCTAGTTTCCAATCAAGACAAGCTTCCCATTCATTCATTTTAATTTTAGAGCTGGCTCCATTTTGCCATCTTAAGTTAATATCACTTCTAGTTAAATCTTCCCATTTCTGTAAGTACTTGCTCATAAAGGCTTTCTGCAGGAGTGTTAATGGGGGTTGGGGGCTGGGAGTTTCCAGCAAAAGGTGATTTTGACTAGAGTGGTTTTAGAGCCCTCCAGCACTGAGATTGAGTCAATTAACGTCATCTCTCTGAGTTTCAATATCCTCATCTGTAAAATGGAGATAACTCTCCCTATCCTGCCAACATCACAGAACTATGGGGTGATACTTAGATGGCCATTTGGGTGGTAACTTGTCATAGCCAGATTCTCCATGTTTTAATTGAGTGCTAGGTGTTGAAAGGTAGTTGAAGGATATGGAATACTCCATGGATTTAAAGGGCTTAAACAAGAGAAAAGAAAAAATGGCGACGGAATAGAGTCGGGTTTTGAGTCTGTTCCTGGTGCGGAGAGTCGGAGCAGCAGAGGCTCGCAGAGGGAGTGTATGTGGGCAAGCCAAGGGACAGCTAAACTCCAGGAGAAGGCGGGGGAGTGCTGGGCAGTGTTCCTCTGACCGCGCAGCACCCACAGGGGCTGGGTCCCCTCCTGGAGCTGCGGGCTCGCCGGGCGCCTCGCCATCTTGCAAGGAAAGGAGGATTTTAGTGGAAACCTGACTCTCTGCGACAACTGCAAACACTGAACTGCTGGGAGCACCAGACCACCGGTCCCCTATCAGCGCAAACACTCGGATTCAAAGAAACTCTTCACTGCACCACGGAAAGGTCAGATTTTGTCTGAAATAAGCTGCGGTTTCTAATCCCCGCGGTGGGTGAGGGAAGCGCTGGGTGAGGGAAGAGCGGCAGCCGCAGGACCGGCAGGAGCCGGGAGGTCTGTGCCTAGAAAAATCGGCGGCAGTTGGAACTGCCGTGATCCGTGAATGAGGAGGGGGGTCTTCTGAGCTGCTAACAGAAGTGACCTCTTGAAAGCAACTCATTTTAATCTGACGAGGAGGGTCAGACTAAGAATTTTCAAAGGAGCGCAGGCTCCTTAGTCTGGGGCACAGACCCACGGTCCGCACACCTGGGCTCTTTCCGACTCTGATTGCTAAGCCCAATACAGAGGTAAACCCAGGTGGAAACCCTGAAAGACTGCAGGGGGAAGGTGTTTTTTAGGAACCTGGGGCCAGAACTGCGTGTGACCATCAGAGAGGCAGCTCTGAGGCGCACACCTCCACAAACTGGTAGTGAGTGCCATAGAAGGGGGAAAAAAAAAAAAGAAAAAAGAGCTAGAGAGGCCCGGAAGTCAATTCAGAAACACTGCCACCCAGGGGCTGAAACGCTAATTGTCTCTGGTGTAATCAAAAATAAATACGAGAAATTAAGACAGGGCTGGCTTAAAAAGCAGGACTGGCTTCCAACACTGAGGAGCCCTGGAATGAAGCTGAACTGAAATACCGCCCAGACTGGGAAAAAGGCGTACCAAACAGAATAATAGAGGAAGTGAATGACAGCCGCTACTGCACATTTCAGTCTTCCTATTTTTTAATTTTCAATTCTTTTTTCAATTTTTTAATTTTTTTATTCTCATATTTTTTATTTTCATTTTTTGCATCTTTTACTTAAGAAACTAATATTTTTTTCTTTTTCCTCACTTGATTTTCACCTTTTTAATTATTACATTTTTATTTTCAATCAGCACTATTATTACTATTATTTTACTTTTTTTTCTTTTTACTGTCATTAGATTTTCCCTTTCTTTTATTTTTGGATTAGTGTCCTACATTTGATTTGCATCTTTCCCTTACAATCGCTTTACCCTATCTCAAAGCTAAAATTATGCCATCACTCTCCTCCTAACCTTTCCCCTTTTGGTCCCCAGTTTAGCTTAACCCTTTCTGGCTTTAGATTTTCCCTACTTTTTCAGTTTACTCCCTGCTAAAACTTCACCCTACTTATATATCTAATTCCCAACCCCCTGCTCCAAATCCATACAAACCTCTCTCTACGCTACCTTTAAAAAATTATTTTTCTCTCGGGCCTTTTGTTGTTGTTTGCTTGAATGTTGATTAGATTGAATTTTTATGCTTTTTTATGAGATTGTTTTGATTATTCTTTTTGTTGGTTTTGTTGGTTCTTTTGTTTGCTTTTTGTTTGTTTGTTTTTTACTTTTGTTTTCCCTTGCCTCACTTGATATTAGCTGCTGTTGCAGTTTGTATTAATCTCCAGGCTCGTGTTGCTGGAATTTGCTGGGAATAGTGGTTGTTCTAGTGGAGTTTACTCCCCATATATATAGTTTGTTCCCCTTTTCTCTCTTAGTATCATTCTTGTCTCTCTTACTTTTTTTTTCTTTTCTGTTTTTTCTTTTCTTTCTTTCTGCTCTTTTCCCAAGTTCAGATTCACACTCTTTGTTGTTTTTTTTTTTTTTTCTTCGTTGTTGTTCTTTCTTTTTACTCTCCCTCTTCCACTCCTATTCCCTAATTTGTCTTTCTCTGGTGGTTACCTTTATTGGAGGTTATTAATATCGTGAATACAATTCTGTTCAGTGCCTTGTCTGTTGTGCCTGGTTGTGTTGTATTTTATACCTTTAAATCAACGCCAGAGAGAGAAATCTATATAACCAGACATCCGAAGAAGAGAGACCATGGGGAGACAAAGAAACAGCCCAAACAGGAAAGAGAAGCAGGCATCACCAGAAAAGGAAGTAAACGATTTAGAGGCAAACAACCTATCAGAGAAAGAATTCAGAGAAATGGTCATAAAGTGGCTGAAAAGGATGGAAGACAAATTCGACAATATGAGTAAGAACCAAGAAGAAATGAAGAAGAACCAAGAAGAAATGAAAAATGACATCGCTGCTGTAAAGAACTCAATAGAAAGCATCAAGAGTAGACTAGATGAAGCAGAGGACCGCATAAGTGAGCTAGAAGACAAGATGGAAAAAAATACCCAATTACAACAGCTTCTAGAAACAAAAATTAGAAAGATGGAGGAGAGCGTAAGGGAACTTCGGGACAATACAAAACAAAACAACATCAGGATAATAGGGGTGCCAGAAGGAAAGAAAACTGAGAAAGGAATAGAAAACCTGTTTGAAGAAATAATAACAGAAAACTTCCCTGATATAGGGAAGAAAAAACCCACACAAATCCAAGAAGCTCACAGAGTTCCAAGCAAAATGAACCCCAAAAGACCGACGCCAAGGCACATTATAGTTAAGTTGGCAAACACCAACGACAAAGTAAGAATCTTACAAGCGGCCAGAGAGAGACAGACAGTTACATACAAAGGAACCCCCATCAGACTAGCAACTGATTTCTCAACAGAAACTCATCAGGCCAGAAGGGAATTGAATGAAATATACCAAGTCATGCAAAGGAAGGGTCTAAATCCAAGAATACTGTACCCAGCAAGGCTATCAATCAAAATTGAAGGTGAAATCAGGAGCTTCACAGACAAAAAAGGACTAAGGGAGTTTATCACCACCAAACCAGCAATGAAAGAAATGCTAAAGGGTCTGCTGTAAAAAAAAAAAAAGAAAGAAAGAAATAGGAAGCAAAGAAGGTACACAGGGGTATAGAATAAAAATGGCGTCAAATAAGTACCTATCAATAATAACTTTAAATGTAAATGGATTGAATGCCCCAATCAAAAGACACAGGGTAACAGACTGGATAAGAAAACAAAACCCAGATATCTGCTGTCTACAGGAAACCCACCTCAAAAAAAAGGATGCATACAGACTGAGAGTAAAGGGATGGAAAAAGGTTTTCCAGGCAAATGGAAATGAAAAAAAAGCTGGGGTTGCAATACTTATATCTGACAAATTAGATCTCAAAGTGAAGGACATAACAAGAGATAATGAAGGCCACTTCATAATACTTAAGGGAGAAATCCAACAAGAAGAAATAACTCTGGTAAACATATATGCACCCAATACAGGAGCACCAAGATACATTAAAAAACTCCTGGAAGATATCAAAGGAGAGATTGACAGTAATACAATCATAGTAGGAGACTTCAATACCCCACTATCACCATTGGACAAATCCTCTAAACAAAAAATCAGCAAAGAAACATCAATCCTAAATGACTCACTAGAACAGATGGAATTAATCGACATCTTCAGAACATTTCACCCCAAAGCCACAGAATATACATTCTTCTCAAGTGCACATGGGTCATTTTCAAAGATAGACCATATGTTAGGACATAGGCAAAGTCTCTCCAAATTCAAGAAGATAGAAATCATATCAAGTATCTTCTCAGATCACAGTGGCATAAAACTGGAAATCAACTACAATAAAAACAACCCAAAGAAATCAAACACTTGGAGACTAAACAGCATGTTATTAAACCATGACTGGGTTACCAAAGACATCAAGGAAGAAATAAAAAACATCATGGCAACAAACGACAATGAAAACACAACAATCCAAAATCTGTGGGACACAATGAAAGCAGTCCTGAGAGGGAAGTTCATAGCTCTACAAGCCTACTTCAAAAAACAAGAAACAATGGTAATAAATTACCTAACCCAACAACTCAAAGAGTTAGAGAGAGAGCAACAAGATAAGCCCAGTGTAAGCAGAAGGAAAGAAATAATAAAGATCAGAGCGGAGATAAACGACATAGAGACCAAAGAAACAATACAAAAGATCAACAAAACCAAGAGCTGGTTCTTTGAAAGGATAAACAAGATTGATGGACCTCTAGCCAGGCTCACCAAGAAGCAAAGAGAGAGGACCCAAATAAACAAAATCAGAAATGAAAGAGGTGAAATAACAACAGACCCCGACGAAATACAAAGGATTGTTACAAAATACTACGAACAACTCTATTCCAACAAACTGGACAACCTAGAGGAAATCGACATATTCCTAGAAAAATACAACCTTCCAAAACTCAATCAGGAAGATTCTAAACAGCTCAACATGCCAGTAACTATGGAAGAAATTGAAGCAGTCATCAAAAAGCTTCCGGCAAACAAAAGCCCGGGGCCAGATGGCTTCACAGGAGAGTTTTATCAAACTTTCAAGGAAGAACTAAAACCTATCCTCCTCAGACTATTCCAAAAAATTCAAGAGGAAGGAACACTTCCAGGCTCCTTCTATGAAGCCAGCATCACCCTAATACCAAAACCAGATAAAGACAACCCAATGAAAGAGAATTACAGGCCAATATCCCTCATGAACATTGATGCCAAAATCCTCAACAAAATTCTAGCAAATCGGCTCCAGCAGTACATCAGAAAGATCATACACCATGACCAAGTAGGATTTATCCCAGGAATGCAAGGATGGTACAATATCCGCAAATCAATAAACGTGATACATCACATAAACAAATTGAGAGATAAAAATCACATAGTCATATCAATAGATGCAGAAAAAGCATTTGACAAAATCCAACACCCTTTCTTGATAAAAACTCTCAACAAGGTGGGAATAGAAGGCTCATACCTCAACATAATAAAAGCTATTTATGATAAACCCACAGCAAACATCATACTCAATGGGCAAAAACTAAAACCATTTCCCCTAAGAACAGGAACAAGACAGGGATGCCCACTCTCACCACTCCTGTTTGACATAGTACTGGAAGTATTAGCTATCGCAATTAGGCAAGAAGAAGAAATAAGAGGCATCCAAATTGGAAAAGAAGAAGTGAAGCTGTCCTTATTTGCAGATGACATGATATTGTACATAAAAAACCCAAAAGATTCCATCAAAAAACTAATAGACTTAATAAATGAATTCGGCAATGTAGCGGGATACAAAATTAACGCCAAGAAATCTATGGCTTTTCTATACACCAATAATGAACTTACAGAAAGAGAGACTAAAAAAGCAATCCCATTTACCATCGCACCAAAAAAATTAAGATACCTAGGAATAAACTTAACTAAGGAGGTAAAAGACCTATACGCAGAAATCTACAGGACACTGAAAAAAGAGATAGAGGAAGAAGTAAACAGATGGAAGAACATACCATGTTCCTGGATTGGTAGAATCAACATCATTAAAATGTCCATACTACCCAAAGCAATCTACAGATTCAATGCACTCCCCATCAAAATACCAACAGCATATTTCACCGACCTAGAAAGAACTCTCCAAAAATTCATCTGGAATAAAAAAAGACCCCGAATAGCCTCAGCAATCCTCAGAAAGAAGAATAAAGTAGGTGGGATCTCAATACCTGATTTCAAGCTGTATTACAAAGCCACTGTTCTCAAAACAGCCTGGTACTGGCACAAGAACAGACATATTGATCAATGGAACAGAATAGAGAACCCAGATATCGACCCAAACCACTATGCTCAATTAATATTTGACAAAGGAGGCATGAACATACAATGGAGTCAAGACAGTCTCTTCAATAAATGGTGTTGGGAAAACTGGACAGATACATGCAAAAAAATGAAACTAGATCACCAACTTACACCATACACAAAAATAAATTCAAAATGGATACAGGACTTAAACATAAGACGGGAAATCATAAAAATACTAGAGGAATCCACAGGCAACAAAATCTCAGACATATGCCACAAGAACTTCTTCACTGACACTGCCCCTAAGGCAATGGAAGCTAAAGAGAAAATTAACAAATGGGACTACATCAAAATAAAAAGCTTTTTTACAGCAAAAGAAACCATCAACAAAACAACAAGAAAGCCCACTGCATGGGAAAACATATTTGCAAATGCTATCACTGATAAAGGTTTAATCTCCAACATCTACAGGCAGCTTATGCAACTCAATAAGAGGAAGATAAATGATCCAATAAAAAAATGGGCAACAGACCTAAACAGAATATTTTCAAAAGAAGACAGAAGGAAGGCCAAGAGACACATGAAAACATGTTCAAAGTCACTTATTATCCGAGAGATGCAAATCAAAACAACAATGAGGTACCATCTCACACCTGTCAGAATGGCTATCATCAACAAATCAACAAACAACAAGTGTTGGCGAGGATGCGGAGAAAAAGGAACCCTCGTGCACTGCTGGTGGGAATGCAGACTGGTGCAGCCACTGTGGAGAACAGTATGGAGTTTCCTCAAAAAACTGAAAATGGATCTCCCATTTGACCCAGTAATCCCACTCCTGGGAATATATCCGAAGAAACTAGAAACACCAATCAGAAAGGATATATGCACCACTATGTTCATAGCAGCACAATTTACAATAGCTAAGATTTGGAAACAGCCTAGGTGCCCATCAGCAGATGACTGGATCGGAAAACTGTGGTACATCTACACAATGGAATACTATGCTGCCATAAAAAAGAAGGAATTCTCATCATTTGCAGCAACCTGGATGGAATTGGAGAACATTATGCTAAGTGAAATAAGCCAGTCAATGAAAGAAAAATACCACATGATCTCACTCATTTAGGGATAGTAAAGAACATTATAAAATGGTGAACAAAAAGATAGATACAGAGACAGTAAAGCATCAAACAGACTTTCAAAGTACAGGGGGAAAGTTTGGGAAAGGTGGGGGAGTTATGAAATCAAACGAAGGACTTGTATGCATGCATATAAGCATAAACAATGGACGCAAAACTCTGGGGGGGAGGGCATGTGTGGGTGTGGGGTGGGGGGGGGTAATAGTAAGATATGTACACATATAATACCTCAATAAAAATATTAAAAAAAAAAAAAATAAAGGGCTTAAACAAATGAGTGTTAGAATCATACCAACTTCAAAATCAGAATCCCTCTGGGGTGGAGGGACAACTCTAGGGGACAATGGCATCATGTGCTCTGGGCCTGAGGATGGAGGTAGATGGAAGAGGAAATTGTGGTCTGAGATCTTGGCTTGGGATAGGGTGTCTTACTCTGTTTGTATGAGTTCCAAGCCAACCAGAAAGTCAATTTTCAAGATCATTTCATTTAAACATCATTTGGCTGCCTAAATTCCACCTCAGTCCACAAAATGTGATTCAGCCCCATGTCTAAGCCCCCGTCACCCTTCAGTGCTCTCTATTTTCCATCTCATTATCATTCTTTCTTCCCTTACCCAGCTTTTTAAGGAGGCCTTTCGTCCCCAGCCTGCCAGCAACCAGCTTATTCAGGGCCCCATCCTTTGGACAGATTCCCGGAACTCTAAACCCAGTTGGGAGAGGAATGAAGAAAGAGGACTCCTGCCTGATTTGTCGTTGGGCCTCTGCCTGATTTATAGTCATCTTCCCCCAATTTCATTCTGGAACCGGGCTAGGGCCAGGCCTTATTTTCCTAGCAGTCCAACTCCTCCCCACCGCTTTCTACCCAGGCATTCACCCATAGGCCAGCTGGAGGTCAAGGATGGTGGCTTATTGTAGGGGCCAAGCAGCTGGCCTTGGCCTAGATGCAGCACCAGGGAGCTTCTTGTTTCCTCAACTTCCAAGAATCTCCATTCTCAGATGAAGAATGCTGTCAGTTTTTGGAAAATGACACAAAACCTGCCTATCTTTTCCTTTTCTGCCTGAAATTAAACCTTCCTTTCCTCTGATCTACAATGTAGGTAATTCCTATTAGAAGCTTGACTAAGAAGGCTTTGGGAGATCAACTAGGGTGCAGTTCTCTGTCCAAAGGTAGAAAGGCCCAGCTTTTTAACCTCCAGACTAGCTTGTTAAAAGCCCTATTGAAAGAATCTGGGAATGTCCTCTCTAGCTCTGTACCCTGGGTCTTCAGTTCTGCATATTCTAAATAGAGGGGACTGTGTCAGGCCCAGGGAACAGCTTTCAGAGCTGGTTCAGAGAAGGAAGGTCTGAATCCCCTCTTCCAAGTCCCTTTAGGAAACTGGATTCTCTGGCTCCCAAGCTGTTATCTACACTCTTCAAACTTTCTTGGTGAAGGTGTGTAATAATACATCTGGGTCCTGTTTTCTGCCTACAGAAAGTTTGGCCATATGGATTATTCCTGGAGGGTGGCTTCCCTATCCCCTCATCCTTCAGGGGAGAAAGGGAGAGCAGGGTGTGGCTGGGAATTCCACTTTCTAGGAACAAGGCCAGTAGGTGAAGCTAAGCCTCTTAGCCACTGTGTGGCACAATTTACCCACTTTTCTGTGCAAGGCTCATGGGTGGTGGCTGGGTACAAAGCAAACTGAAAATTCTGGAAACTTTTCAGTGATTTACTTCTGACTTGGTTACTAATATGATGAGGGTGCTTGGGCAAATATCATGCCCATTGTGAGTTTCAGTTCTTCATTTTGTAACCTGGGAAGCAAGTAGGTGAGTGTACCACGACAGTCATCTGAATGGTGCAATTTTGGACTTTTGGGATGAATATAGAAAAACACACAAGGCCCAAGGTTTGTGTGTGGAGTTGGGGATGAGGAGTACGTGGGTTATGGAAGCAGAAAGACTTTCCAACACATGGACCAAGATTTCTCCTGAGCCTTCCATTGTACCAGGGAAAAGATGAGCGAACCATTCATTTGCTGGGTAAACAGTGACTGATTCCAGGCACTGTGTGATGGAGGTAAGGCTGCAGTGGTGGGTGGGGATAGAGTGGATTGTGGGTGGGACACCAAGATGAATACACCCCAGAGGTGGAGAAGCTAAGGAGTAAACAAACAACCAGCACACAAGGGAGAATGGAGACTATGCTAAATAGAACTATAAACTGCTGGGGAGATGGAGAGGGAGGAGGAATAAATTCTGACAGAATGGTAAGGAAGGTCTCACAGAGGAGGAAATATTTTAGCTGGGCTTTGAAATTGTGTGTGTGTGTGTGTGTGTGTGTGTGTGTGTGTGTGTGTGTATGTATGTGTGTGTGTGTTCTGGAAAAAGGGCATGAGGGGGGAGGAAAGGCAGACATTCTTGACAGAAGGAATGGCTTAAGAAAAGGTAAGGGATGGGTTCATTTATGCAGTTTGGGAGTATTTTCCTGGATTATCTGGGTGGCACCAATGTCATCACAAGGGTCTTAATAAATGGAAGAGATGGGAGGCAGAAGAGATGGTCAGAGTGGTGAGGTGTGAGAAGGACTCAATCCATTGTTACTAGCTTTGAAGATGGAGGGAGAAGGCTAAGATCAAAAGAACGTTAACTGGCTTGTAGACGCTAGAAAAATCAACAAAACAGATTCTCCCTTAGAACCTCCAGAAAAAAATGGAGTCCTGCCAATACTTTGATTTTAGTCCAGTGAGACCTGTGTTAGCCTTCTGACCTTCAGAACTGAAAGACAATAATACATTTATGTTATTTTGAGCTACTGAATGTGTAGAAATTTGTTATAGCAACAATTAGAAAACTAATACAGTGGGGAAATGGATACATGCACAATAATGTTTTAGTAAGAAAAGCGCTCTAGAATAAAAACCTCAAAGCAGGTTGTGAGAATGTAGAGGACAAGACCTTGTTTTGGGGAGAAGGATTCAAAGAAGGTTCTCCCAAAGAGGTGATACTGGAGATGAATGTGGAAGAATAAGTAGCTAATAGATAGCTGGAAGGGATAGGACAGTCATGAAAGAGACTGGTTATTTTAGGGAGTCAAGAAGGTCTAGTATGGATGAGGGGCAGGACACAGGAGGGAAAGGGGGTGGGGAAGTGAGAGAGAAAACTAACTGTTGCCTCAACCCTTCTCACTTGGAAAGTGCTGAAGTGTTCAAGTTATTGCCTGCCTCCTTGGCTGATGTAAGAATAGGCTTAGTGAAGTTAAGGCCTGCCACAGCTGTGTTTGTCACCACCACCCACTCCTCTCCCCATTCTCACCATGAGTCCACTGAAGGGACCTTCTCCTCCACCAGCCCCAGAGCAAGGCAGTGATTAAGAGGGAAGAGAGAAGTGAGGAGCCTGTTTGCATGTCTTGAAACTCAATCCAACTGACTCTGGCTCCGAGAGATATACTGAAAAGGAAGAGCTAGGGAGTATGTTAAATTGTGGTAGGAATCTATATTCCTTCTAGAAATTTTGGGTCTGGTGATGAGAGAGGCATTTTCGGAGCTGGGCCAAGAGGTGGGGGTGGGGCTATCTTGGAATTTAGGATCTTCTAGTACTTGATTAGCAAACTCTCATCAGTAGCAAAATAGGAGACTGGCCTAATTCCCAGGAAGGGGTCCTGGAGGCAGAAGTGGAGGAAGAAATGAGAAAGAGGGGGAGGAGGGAATGTGGCTTATCTCAAAGGGCTGGGGATGCTGCCAATCCTGGCATAGGTCATGAGCAAGCAGGCTTTTCTCTGAGACTGCTTGTTCCCCATGCCCCTGTCCTTCTCCAATTCCTACTCCCATCCTTGGCACGAAGGTCTCTGGAGCAAAGGGAAGAAAAATTAGCACGGGAGGGGAAAAAAAAGAAAAAAGAAAAAAATGAGTGGGCAGAACAGCTAGATACAGACAAGAGCACATCTAGCCTCCCAAGCTATCTTCCTCACTTCCCCCTTCCCCCACTCCCCTTCCTTCTTTTCAGGCTTCTGATGAGAGGACTATAGTGGAGCTGGGGGGAAGGTGGGGAATTAGAGTGGGGATGGGTGGGGTGGGGGAAAAAGTTGTTCAAAATATTAACTGGTCCTGTGATGTGGCTTCTTGGCTGGAGCCTGACTACCTAACTTCCTGTTTTTCTTCCAGCTGCCTCCTCCCCTCCCTCTGCTCTGGGCTGGAACTAAGCTGGGGGAGGAAG
This sequence comes from Eptesicus fuscus, assembly GCF_027574615.1. Taxonomy (NCBI): domain Eukaryota; kingdom Metazoa; phylum Chordata; class Mammalia; order Chiroptera; family Vespertilionidae; genus Eptesicus; species Eptesicus fuscus. Next base: position 43,166,698 of record NC_072473.1, read on the forward strand.
GAGGAGCAGCAAAGTTGGCCAGGGTCTCTTGTCTGATTCCCTGCAGGCTAGGGGCCAGGAAGCCCTTCCTAAACAAGCAAGCAGGAACACATATAGCCCTGAATCAGACTGTTGCCTCTCAGCCCTTGCTCCTCTGGCCACAGCAGGAACGGGAGGCTCCTGGAAGGCCCCAAGTCCTTGCCAGCTCTTCCATGAGCACACCCTGGTCCTGAGGCCTCTGAGATCTCTCCATGCAGGAGCAGTCAAGAACTCCGGAGGCAGCAGCAATGTTGGCCACACCACCCGCCCCACCATCTCCAGCCCCTCTGCCCAGCCAGCCGCTGGTCCCTTCACTGCCAGTGTTTGTGGATCATGCAAAACAACCAAGTGAGTAAGGAAGGACTGACTGAGAGGTGGAAGGAATGGGAGGTGGGTGTGTGAGGTGTGTGATGTTCTCAGACTGGAGGTGGCTGCCTGTGCCCTCATCCTTTTTTGCCCTCAGGGACAAACATGGGAGGCCCCAACAGGCTGCCAGTTAGGGGGGTATGAGACACTGAAATATTGATCTAAGTAGGTGTTTTGACCCCCATGGTTTGCCTTTCTCTGCTCCTACCACCCTCTCTCTCTCCTCTGCCCCCATTCTCTTCTTGCCCCTTTTTGTTCCCAGGCAAGGAGCTCATTAAGCCCAAAGCAATTTTAGGGCGCCCAGTAGAGAGACCAACGGATGCTGCTGCTGCTGCTGCTGCTGCTGCTGCTGCTGCTGCTGCTGGTACTGTTGGTGCTTTTGGTGCTGTTGGTGCTATTGGTGCAGTTGATGCAGTTGCTGCTGCTTCTGAGTGCCCGGGACCAAGTGCCAGGGAAGTCGGAGTCAAAAATCATCGTTGTCAGGTCTGCCGACCCCCCAGCCCGTTTCTGAAGTCAGGCACTTCCTACTCCTTGTGGAGGCCAAGGGATCTCTAAGGCCCTCCAGCTTCCTCTGTCACTCCCATCTTCACTCCATTTCCTGCTCTTAGCCTCCCTTGGCAGCTTCTCTTTTCACCCTCCACCATCTCTCTCCCTCCCCAAGTTTTCAAAGTGTTAGAGGATTAAGAAATGTTCTGTCCCCATCTTGCCCATTTAATCTGCCGTTGCTTGTCTGTGACTCCTCTGCTGTATACCATGGCACAATTGTTCTCTCAGAGTCACCAGGCATCTAAGAGCCCCTGAAAGACATCTGTATCCAGGCTAGGCTGGTTTTTCTCCTGGAATTTCTGGGCCCAGGAGAGACTCTGGCTAGTCACTGTGACTACATCTGAGAGTTGGCTGTCCTCCTGATTCTTGAAGACCCAGGAGGAAGAGACACCTCCAGATCCTAGCCTGGGATAGCCTCCCTTGGGTGTCTGGGCTGCCATATCACTTCTGTGGCCCTCAATTCTCTCCCTGCCCTGGATAAGCCTTGTCCTAACCCCTGTCATCCCTCCTCTTGCCAGCGGATCCGAGCCAGCCGAGAAGCAGGCTCACAGTTTGCCATGGAGGGCTTGGATGATAGACTGATCCTGAACGTGGGGGGCATGCGCCATGAGACCTACATCAGCACTGTGCGGGCCTTCCCAGGCACCCGTCTCTACAAGCTGACCGAGCCACCCCCACCTGGCACCCCAGCTGCTCAGGGTCCACCAGTTCGAGAGTTTTTCTTTGACCGAAATCCTGAACTCTTTGGCTACGTGCTAGGCTACTACCGTACTCGGCAGCTGCACTGCCCTGCCAACGTTTGTCGGGATGTCCTAGAGGAGGAGTTGGCTTATTGGGGCCTGGCTGAAGCACCGCTGGCACCTTGCTGCTGGCTCAAGCTGAGTGGCAAGGAGACCCAAACCCAGGACTTTCTGTCTTGGGAGGTCTGTGAGAATGCCCACATGGATGAACGCCTTTTGCTGAACCCCATTGAAGGCCAGAGACTGCGGAATGCTTGGAAGCCATGGCTCTGGGTGCTTCTTGACCAACCCCAATCTTCCTTAGGGGCCAAGGTAACTTATTAATAGTGTTATAACACCATGTTAAACACTCTTACTCACAAAGGGCCCTGCCAAGATGCCACAATGGCCACACACTTGGCACAGTGCTTGGGCCCTGAACCTACAAACACCCAGGATAATTTGAGGGGATTCTCAAAAAAGGGAGGCAAAGAAGGGTGGGTGGGGTCCAGTTAGAGAAGTGGGGATGATTGTAAATGGGGGTACTTCTGACATGCCTCTTTTCCCCCAGTGCCTTTCCCTGATCTCCACACTCTTTGCCGTGTGTGCTCTGGTCATCTTCTTCCAGGAGACGGAGGTCCAGCTGGATTACTTCTCTGCCAACTTCACTCCTATGGGACATGGGGTAGCGGTAGGGGGAAACCATCAGGAGCGGCAGAACAATGGTCTTGTTTACCGCCGTGCCCCCCACCTACTCTACCTGGAACTGCTCTGTGCCCTTTGGTTTGGAACTGAGTTCTTTGCCCGGGCCATTTCCTGCCCTGATAAGGTGCGCTTCCTGTGTAGCCCTCTCAATCTAGCTGATATTTTCTGTCTTTTCCCTGTGCTGGTAGAATTGGTGGTGGGTGACAAGGCTGAACAGCAACCCCTTCTCAGCCTAACACTTGGGGCCATTCGTTCTCTCTATGTCCTCAAACTAGTTCGTCTCCTGGGCTTCCTTGAAAAGTCCCTGGCCATGAGAGTCCTAGTTCACACCCTTCATTCTTCTTGGAAGGAGATGTGTGCTTTTCTCCTGATTTGGATAGCTGAGATCTTATTCTTTGGCTTGCTCTTCCTCTATGGGGAGCTCTTGGGCATGTCCACCACAGGTCAGGGTGAGCCCCATTTTGCAGACATCTTTACATGTCTCTGGTGGACTGTCATAACTCTCACCACTGTTGGCTATGGAGACGTCTATCCCCTCTCTTCTCTGGGCCAGCTCACTGCTGCTGTCACAGCCACGATGGGCATGTGCACTGGTGTCTTGCTGGTGCCTGTGCTCCTTGTCGTTTCCAACGCTATTATGCTGTAGCTCTGGCCCACCAGAAACTGAGGCCCAATGGCATCCTGTAATGGGCCCATTGGTTAAGAGGGGTAGACCCCACCATCCCTACCTTCCTCTTGCCAGTTTTTGGTTAAAAGATAAGGATTTCTAAACCTGGATTTGGCAAAGAATCCTTCAAGAGAAGTCCCAGGTTATGGCAATCTCTGCTAGTCAGTATTAGCTAGCATTAGCCTGAAGGGTAGACTCCCCATTATCAGGTGGGCATCCTGAAGGAAGGGGCTTAGGGGCAAGGCCAGCTAGGCCTCAGCTTCCCCCCTGTCCCACCCTAGGCCTTTCTCTTAATTCCTGAAGTGACCAGGAATTATAGAGGATAGTTCTCCCTGGATTGGTGCTATAACCCTCTCTCACCCAGCTCCCCTCTCCCATCCCTTTATCCCTTTCTCCCTTCCCCCCAACTAGACCATAGTTTAGATGGGGGACTTTTGAATCATGATAGCAATAAGATATTAACATCAATGGATATCAATGGTGATTGCCTGTGGGTGTTAATAGCAATGGTTTGTGGATATATGACAGCAACTGGTTATGAGTATTGATGGCAATCGGTACCAACAGTGCCCAGGCATAGCCAGATTGTAGCATTGATCTACATACTGGCTCTGGGACAAATGCTCCATAGAGCCATAAGGAGGCCTTTGAAGCCTTCTCATAAACTCCAAACAGATGTGGATCAGCCAGGTCTGAATTTGGGAAAGCACTCTAACTTCCTGGCTTTCTTATTATTCCAGTATATCTTTCCCTACTCCTTCCCTCTTTTCCCATCTCAGTGATTTTTTTTCCATAATATTTTAGATATAGTATTAACTATCATTAACCACAATATATTAGTCAATATTAACCATGCTATCTCAGCTACAATAACAATATGTAGTCACTAATAGACATGAAATATTATTGCTGCACATTGAATAAGTTGGATCAAGGAAATTGAATTTGTTGGCAAGAAAAGGCAAGTGATTTCCACTTCCAGATTTTTAAAAATATATTTTTGGATATACGCATTTACAATTCTTTTTAAAAATTTCCAAACGATTTTTAGTACCCACAACGGGTCTACCTCCAACCCTTGCTGCTATTGATTATTCCCTCTTTTCCACCTCGTGTCCTCCTTTTTCTACTACCTGTATGCTCTTCACTCCTGGCTTTTCCTGTGGTGCCAACAACCATGTACCTCTCCTGGAACTGGCTTCCAGGAGGGAGAGAAGGGACCTCCTCAGGTCTGACTTCAAGCTTCTGAGGCGTCTGAGGAAGTGCTCCAGGCAACTGAGCTGATCAGGGAGGTTTAATTGAACTCTCACTGTTGCTGAAGCTGTGAGCATAATTCTGTTTACAAAACTTTTAAATAAAATATACTTTGAACTCTCCATTCCAAGGTGTATCTGTGATTTTGGGGGTAGAAGCTTATGGACATGAGCAGGGATAGGGTTGGTGTAATAAACAATGACAAGATGTGTGGGCAAATTATTTGATAGGGTAAAAACAATTTGCTATCTTTATTGTATCTGTTCCTCAGAATAAACTATTATTACACACCTTGATGAGAGAAGAACTTTTTGTTTTTAGTGGGAACAGGGTGTGGTGGGGAAGGGGGCAGGCCCAGGAATTGAGGAAGAAAAATAGAAGACTTGCTGTACTGTTTAGGACATGGTGGTGGAAAACTTGGGCACTTATCAGAAGTAGGAACTTGTGTGGGGAGAAGTTTCCATTTAAGAAACACTGAAAGAAGCCCAGCCGGTGTGTCTTAGTGGTTTAGTGTTGACCTATGAAACAGGAGGTCACGGTTTGATTCCTGGTCAGGGCACATGCCCAGGTTGCGGGCTCAGTCCCCAGTAAGGGGCGTGTGTGTGTGTGTGTGTGAGGGGAGGTGGTGGCGACGGATAAATGATTCTCTCTCAACTTTGATGTTTCTCTCTTCCTTTCTCTCTCCCTTCCTCTCAGAAATCAATAAAAATATATTTAAAAAAATAAGCCTGTACGTAGCACTAGAAGGGATTGGTAGGGAAAGTGTTCTATTAAAAAACACACAAAGAGGTAGAGTTAATGTCAGGGCTGGGAAAAGCCTGGGAACTCATCAAGTCCAACCCCCTTTTGTTTCAGGTAGGGAAACTAAGGCCCAGAGAAAGGCTGGGGCTAGGCCTTGGTTATATAGTGAATCAGGAGCAGAACTAGAACTGCAACCATCTTTGTCACACAATAAGGAACAGTTTTTCCCTTTGCATTTGGGTTGGATGGTCAGACATTTTAACCCAAGAAGGGGAGAAGGGATAGGGGAGTATAGATTTTCATGACCTGACTACTACTTCTATAATGAATCATTATGGAATGACAGTGATGAAAGGCTTAGTATATGCCTATTTATGTAACAAAACCCTATATTTGCATCTCTCCTAAGCCTCACATAATGCTCTGCAATAATGAGTCCACAGATTGCCCCAAATTTAGTGATACTCCAAGACTGAGTTAACAAATCCCCTAGACCAGTGGTTGGCAAACTCATTAGTCAACAGAGCCAAATATCAACAGTACAACGATTGAAATTTCTTTTGAGAGCCAAATTTTTTAAACTTAAACTTCTTCTAATGCCACTTCTTCAAAATAGACTCGCTCAGGCCATGATATTTTGTGGAAGAGCCACACTCAAGGGGCCAAAGAGCCGTATGTGGCTCACGAGCCGCAGTTTGTTGACCACGGCCCTAGACTTTAGGACCATTCTTGAATATCGAGCTTTCCCCAGTATTTAATCTTCTCATGATTTAGATTCTCATTTCTATACTAAGGTCATCCTAGGTCTTTTGCCCAGGCATGAACTGCTTCTATTCCAAGGAGGGTAGGGAGTAGATGAGGATGCTGAAAAACACGTTAATTTGAGTAGCTTCTTTCATATCTTATGAAGGGTTCTTTGCCTCACATGTTAAAACTTATCAGCCATGAAAATGACTCATTCTCATACTCATATTCAGAGCACAATCACACTCCATCTTCAAACATTCATGCACATCCCCCCAAATGTGTAGGCAAATTATTCAAGTAAAAAAGATTATTTTACTTACTTAACCTATGGCAGAGACCCCACTGACCATGAGCTCTATAGGCCTGAGAAGTCTCTTGTTACTTACTGATGACTGGGAAGGAATGTGCAATATCCCAGTACACACTACTATCCAGACCCCTCTTATTAGGACGGGGCCAGGAAGTCTTTGTGCCAATCCTAGTCTATGTGTCTGGTCCTATCTGGTGAAGCATCCAGTTGTCTCTCTGTGTTTCACTCTCGTCTCTAGCTGGGCCTGCACTTTCAGGTCAGACCTATAGAGGGCAACCACTGCTAGTTTATGAGAAATCATTCTGGGCGTGGCTTCCCCTCCCTTCACTTCCTTTTTCAGTGCCTGTAAAATTCTAGAACCAGAGGCTGTTAGAATCAGAGGGTGTGTTTAAATAACTCATAGTTGGATTCCCTCATGACACAGATAGGGAAATTGAGGACCAGAAAAAGGAAAAGGCCAGTCCAAATTCAGACAATGATTTACTTTGTGGTGCTAGAGCTAGAAGTCAGATTTCCTGAATCTCAATCCAAAACTCTTGAAATACAATGCTAAGCATCTAATGCAAATACCTCATTTTATAGTAGCAGAAACTGAGACCCAGGAAAAAACTTGTCTAAGGTCATTCAGTTGTTATGACAGAGCTAGGACTCAAACCCAGGTATTCTAAATCTGGGAATCTTGAAAGATAATGTTAGGTATCTGAATCATTCTATATATTGAAGATGTAAAGGGCTCAGAGAGGGAATGCAATTTACCTGAAGTCACAGAGTAAATTAGTTATAATCAGAAATAGAGGCCAAGGCTGGATGTAAACTGGGACTGAATAAAATTTTAGGATTCTAACTTCTCATCTCTAAGAAACCCCAATAGCTTGGGGACTTGTTATCTCAGAATTAAATAGCAGAGGAGGGGTGAAGTCCTTGCTTAAGATGGCTATTTAGCTCTAAGGAGGCTGGAATTTGGGGCACAGTGTGTGTATGTCTGTAGGAGGTGGCTCTGTGCACTCACGTTTTGGCCTCCCTTCACAGAAATAAAAACTCAACAAAAGGCTCACCTCATTTCTCCCCTTTCAAATCCTTTGGCTTTGAGAGTGAGAGGATGACTCACTGGGTGCCCACAGTCTCTGAGAACATAATTGCTAGCTGGGACATCACCCAGCTATCACATTTGCAGAGGGCTGCCTTGTTTTTGTCAAAGCTCTTTCCTATCCTTTATTTTAATTGAAACTGCTCCAAGTTCCAGGGAGGCAGATGGGGCATATATCATTAATACTTTTACAAAGAAGAAATGAATTTATGGGTGTTGGTGGTGTGGGGACTCTTTTTTTAAAAAAATAAATCTTTATTGTTCAGATTATTACAGATGTTCCTCTTTTCCCACCCCCATAGCTCCCCTCCACCCAGTTTCCCCTCCCCACCTTATGCCCTTACCCCCACCACTGTCCTCATCCATAGGTGTAAGATTTTTGTCCAATCTCTTCCCACACCCCTCACGCCCCCTCCCCCACTGAGAATTGTCAGTCTACTCCCTTTCTATGCCACTGATTCTATTATATTCGCCAGTTTATTGTGTTCATCAGATTTTTTATTGACTTGATTTTTAGATTCACTTGTTGATAGATATGTATTTGTTGTCACTTTGTTGTTCATAATTTTTATCTTTACCTTTTTCTTCTTCTTCCTCTTCTTAAAGAATACCCTTCAGCATTTCATATAATCCTGGTTTGGCAGTGATGAACTCCTTTAGCATTTTCTTGTCTGTGAAGCTCTTTATCTGACCTTCAATTCTAAAAAATAGCTTTGCTGGGTAGAGTACACTGAGTGGCCAGATTATTATGATCTCTGAATGCATAATAATCTGGCCACTCAGTGTATATACATTAGAGGCCTGGTGCATAAATTCATGCATGGGTGGGGTCCAGCCAGCCTGGCCAGGGGGAGGGGACATGGGCTGTTGGCCGGCCTGCCTGCTGGTCAAACTCCTGGTGGGGGAACAATTTGCATATTAACCTTTTATTATATAGGATTTACACTGAGTGGCCAGATTATTATGCGTTCAGAGATCATAATAATCTGGCCACTCAGTGTAATCTTGGTTGTAGGTTCTTGCTATTCATCACTTTGAATATTTCTTGCCACTCCCTTCTGGCCTGCATAGTTTCTCTTGAGAAATCAGCTGACAGTCGTATGGGTACTCCCTTGTATGTAACTGTTTTTCTCTTGCTGCTTTTAAGATTCTCTCTTTGTCTTTTGCCCTTGGCATTTTAATTATGATGTGTCTTGGTGTGGTCCTCTTTGGATTCCTCTAGTTTGGGGTTCTCTGAGCTTCCTGGACTTGTAAGTCTATTTCTTTCACCAGGTAGGGGAAGTTTTCTGTCATTGTTTCTTCAAATAGGTTTTCAATATCTTGCTCTCTCTCTTCTTCTGGCACCCCCATAATTCGGATGTTGGTACGTTTGAAGTTGTCCCAAGGATTCCTTACACTATTTTCATATTTTTGGATTCTTTTCCAGTTGGGTGTTTTTTGCTTCCTCATATTTCAAATCTTTGATTTTATTCTTGGGATCCTCTAGTCTACTGTTGAATTTCTGTATATTATTCTTTATTTCAGACAGTGTATGCTTAATTTTTGACTGGTCGTTTTCCATTTTTTTTTTTTTGGCATTCTCATTAAGATCCTTGAAGGTCTCACTAAGTTCCTCGGAGGTCTCACTAAGTTCCTCAGAGGTTTCTAGAAGATTCTTGAGTAACCTTATAACTGTGGTTTTGAACTCTATATCCAGTAGTTTGCTTTCCTCCATTTCTTTCATTCGTGACATGTTTCTTTGTCTCTGCATTTTGATTGCTTCCCTGTGTTGATAGAGTGGCCTTGTGTGGTAGGTGTCCTATAGGGCCCAGTGGCTCAGCCTCCCCAATCACCTGAGGTGGACACTCTTGGTGCACCCCTTTATGGGCTGGGTGCACAGTCTTGTTGTAGTTAAGCCTTGATTGCTGTTGGTATCACTGGGAGGAATTGTCAATTGGCTTTGAGGACCTGCTGTGTCTATAATGGAAGAACTACTGTGCTGGAGACACCCTTATGGGGCAAGACTTGCTTCAGTGGGGCTTTGGTGCTCACTGAGTCTGCCTCTTGAGTGTGTCACTTATGGATGTGAGGAGTTGAAGTCTGGTATCATTTCACACTGACTACTAGGTACACTGGCTCCTGGATCTCCAAGGAAGTGCAAAGTCAGCCACTGCCTGAGGCCACCCAGCAGGAGTTACAGCAAGATCTGCAGATTTCTCCTCTTTGTTTGGGGTTTGGAAGTTTTGGAGCTCTTTGACCCAGCAGCAGTTTGTTAGGTTAGGCTGCGAAAGGACAGGCCATTCATATGCAAAAGGTACTGTGCACAGCTTGGGTGGGGTTGTAAATCGGGTGGGGCGGGGTCTCAGGGAATCACCAGGGTGGAGCAAACAGTGATGGCTGCCAGTCAGCTACCTCTGCATCTCCACGTCTCTGTGTCTCCATGTCTCTGCGTCCCCGCGTCCCTCGCCCCCACACAGTAACAATGATCCCTGTGAGCACCTCTGTGAGAAAGCCACCCTCACTTTCCAACCCGATGCCAGACAGTCCAATTTCTCCCCATAGGAGTCTGGGTCCCCAGAGTCTCCCGGAAACTGGAGTTCAGAGCAGTCGGTAGCTTGTATCTCCCTTCCGATTAAAAAAACAGCACACCCAGTTGCCAGCCTGTTTCACGCACCTCTGTACCTCTGCTCTTCTGCACCTCTGCACCTTCTACCATCTCAATGTGCTTTTTTCTTTCCTTCTAGTTGTAGAACTTCTACTCAGCCAGCTTTCCCATGGTTCTGGATGATAGCCGTTTTGTCTTTTAGTTGTAGTTTTGGTGTGGTTGTGAGAGGCAGCACGTACAGATGTATACCTTATGCTGCCATCTTGGTTTCTCTCAGTGCAGGGACTCTTGACCTAGCAAGTTAACAACAGTTAAGACTAAATCCCTTCATCCTTTGATTTCAAGGCTTCTGGAGTGTGGTATATAAATACTCAAAACTCCAGAGAAAGCATCAGTGTCCCTCAAGTGACCTGATGGAGGCTCTCTCCCTCATTTATTCATCATTGAGCTACAGTGAGACACTCTATTGGAAATTGGAGACAAAGGAGACCTGAATCCTGTCCTTGAGTGTTCTCAATCTGGATATCTATGGAGTCTCCAACTCACCCATCAATAATCCCCAGTCTTCTCTTCTCCTAGCAAAATGCTCATGAAAAGTTCCTTTCAACTGATGGTGCTGAATCAGTTTTATAGTCTTCTCAGAGCACTTTATTATGAGTCAAGAGACCAGCATTCTAGTTCCAGTTCTTCTATTACTTGACTGTGGAATGGTGAGCCATTCCTTTCCTGTCTGTGAGCCTGTTTTCACATCTGTAAAATGATGGGTCGGAGGAGTTGAAAAAATGAGTATATGGTGGTTAAGAATCTCTGGCTCAGATCATCTAGGACAGGGGTCCTCAAAATTTTTAAATAGGGGGCCAGTTCACTGTCCCTCAGACCATTGGAGGGCCGGACTATAGTTTTAAAAAAATCCACTATGAACAAATTCCTATGCACACTGCTAAGTCGGCTGCTAAGCAGGACAGGCAGCGGTGGCAAAAACACCCGGCGGGCCGGATAAATGTCCTCGGCGGGCCGCATGTGGCCCGCGGGCCATAGTTTGAGGACCCCTGATCTAGGAGATGGAGAACCTTTGTGATCTGTGAGCAATGTCCTCTCTTTGGGTGAAAGCCTGGAGGGTAGGAGCCAGTTGGCCTTGTTATGAGATCCTTCATCCTGCTGCCTCCCTCCTTAGCTCTGTGAGCCCTTTCTGAGGGGAGAGGTAGAGGATGGTTGATCTTCCCAAGACCCTCAGAGGGATATCATTTCTACCTCTACTCAACAACAACACTTAGAAAGCACTGAAGCTATTTTGGGTTGGAAGTTATTCAGCCAGATTCACACCCTAGGGCTGGGGTTGGGGAAGAGAGAGTGAGATTGAATAAGAGACAGAGAGATGTAGAAGAGAGAGAGGTTGAAAGGAAAAGGAAGAGAGACAGACTAAGAGAGACAGGAAGAGACAGAAAGACAGACAGAGAGACAGAAGAGAGAAGGAAACTAAGAAAGAGAGAGAGAGAGAGAGAGAGAGAGAGAGAGAGAGAGAGAGAGAGAGAATTATAATGATAGTGGATATACTTATACCAGATGTACTCATGGGAATAACTCCATAAAACCCTTCATCTTACAATAATAAAATCCAGAACTGGAAGGATTCTTGAAAAAATCAAGGCCAGAGAGGGGTTGAGACTTGCTCATAGTCACACAAAAAGCTAGTGGCAGTGCCAGGACTCAAATCTATGACTAGAATAAGATAGCTCAAAAGAGGCTGGCCTGAGACTTCAGAGGCCTGGGCTTTGTAAGTATGTCTTTGCAGGACTATGACCAATGCAGTAACAAAAGAAGAGTGCCATCCCATTGTCTGCCCTAGAGGAGGTACTAGCATCAGGAAGTTTTGTTTTATCCTCCATCAGCTTTCCTTTGTGCACCAAGACATACACACCTGTGAAGGCTGAATGGAGGAAGTTCAATTCTCTAATATAGTGCTTTTAATAGATAAGAAGCAGACTTCATGAAGGAGGTAACTTTAGGGTTGGGCCTTGAAGGATAAGAACATTAAAAATCTTTTAATGTCAAAGATGTAGTCATCCTTCTAAAGAAATACAAACAACCCAGTTAAATTTAAAGTGGGTAGGATTTTGATAGGTGGAAAGGGAGTGGTTCTAGCTCAAGGGAATAACACAGGGTGCAGGAAAGCATGGGGTGCGCATGGATAGGGAGAGGGCAGAGGACATAAACAGGGGCAAGGAGCCCCCAGTATTATTTACCCCATGAATGTCACGTGTCTGGGTTGGCTTGTGCTGACAGTGGAAAGGAAAGGAAGGATTTTTAGCAGGGACAAAGCAAGAACAACGCTGATCTCTAGAATGATTCCCTCTGGCAGGCAGCCTCATGGAAGATGGATTAGTGGAAAGATACTGACATCAGGGAACCCTGATTAATGCTTTTTGCTATAGTCTAGACAAATAACAAGAGTCTGATGTGGTGAAGTGGGAGTGGGTATGGATGTAGTGGAGTGCAGGGTGGTTTTCTAAAGCTTCTATAGAAAAAAAATACACTATAGTATTGGAATTAAGACAATTTTGGGGAGGAAGGAGAAAGATGAGCAGGGAGTCAGAATGTAGACCACCCCCCCAGAACTCCCAAATAAATAGCTGTCTTCTTCTAGCTTCTGGTGTGTGTGTGTGTGTGTGTGTGTGTGTGTGTGTGTGTGTGTGTGTCTTTTTTGTGTATATCAGTGACTTTTGAGTGTGTGTGTGTGTTACTTTGTGTTTCTCAATGTGTGTTGCAGCCTCCCACATCTGCGTTTAGATGCACATTTCCAGGCATCTAAATGCATCCATATTATCTCTGTGTGTTTCATCTAATCCATACTGTGGTTAAATTGATTGGCTAACAGAATAACTTCACAATGCCTTGTGCATCTTTGGGTGCAGGAATAGGCACATTTTCCTTAAATGTGTCTCTGAATTCTACTTGATTGGTTAATAAAGCTATTGCAAATTCCCTGTACTCCATGGCACAGCTATGGCTTGAAATCCAATTACTGCTGACTGCAGAAATTTCCATAATGCATTTGGCTTGATTTTCCAGAGAGTAATTTAGAATCCCACCACCTCTACATTCAAATCTATGCAGCTAAATGAGACCGGAATTTTTTAAAATTTCTTTATTGATTAAGGTATCACATATTTGTCCTCATCCCACCATTCCCAGCCCACACCCCTCCCCACACATGCCCCCACCTCCCTGTTGTACTTAACTTGCTGGTTAGGCTCATATGCTTACACACAAGTCCTTTGGTTGATCTCTCCCCTTTACCCCCACCCTCTCCTCCCCTCCCTCTGAGGCCCGACAGTCTGATCCATGCCTCCTTGTTTCTGGGTCTGTTCTTGTTTACCAGTCTATGTTGTTCATTATTTCCCCTAGATGAGTGAGATCATGTGCTATTAGAAATACACTTATAAGAACCGAAAATGATACAAGCAATAATGGTTATGGTGACAGGCAAATGAATCAGTCTGTAGTGAGTTTCTTTCTGGGCCAAAAGTTCTTTTGAGACCCAATTTCAATGTCTAACAATTCCTTATGTGTACATGTCAACACTGACATTACAGTTCTGGATGGTGGACAAATGGTGGTAATGCTGGTCTGACCCGCTCTGGTTTGGTCCTGGGCAGCCTGTAGTGACGCACAGCTGTTAACTGCTAGTATGGCGAGGCGACGTCAGCGTCTTCCATCTCTGGACTGCTTCTCTTCTGTTTTGATGGCTGGAGTAGTACTGTTGATTCCTCTCTGTTGCTAGAATCCACATGGTCTTGGAGTTGTTTTCTGAAAATATACAAACGTATTCTCGACCAAAAGTTAATAAAGGAATATTTTCTATAAATTTGACTTGGGATTCTATTTCATTTTTTGCCCAAATGATTTTCCTCTGGCTTGTTTTGACATCTTGTGTGTTTTTCATGGGTGTCTTGCTTTTAGCCTTACAATTAATTTTCTAAAGTATTAATTTTCTAGATGTAGTTACTTACAGGATATTTTTCCTTACATGATATTCTTCTACTACCCCCCCTTTTTGATTGAAATATTAGGATGCTTTTGAAAATTTTATAATGTAGTATTGATGGCTTTTAAATTTTAATTTTTAGCACTATAATATTACTGTTTTAGGTTCATTACATGGTACACATTTTTTTTTTGCATTTAACATATATATATATATATATATATATATATTATTTATTTATTTATTTATTTTTTATTGAGGTATTATGTGTACATTTCTTACCATTACCCCCCCCCACCCCACACCCACACATGCCCTCCCTCCCCAGAGTTTTGCGTCCATTGTTTATGCTTATATGCATGCATACAAGTCCTTTGTTTGATTTCATAACTCCCCCACCTCTCCCTAACTTTCCCCCTGTAATTTGAAAGTCTGTTTGATGCTTTACTGTCTCTGTATCTATATTTTTGTTCATCACTTTATAATGTTCTTTACTATCCCTAAATGAGTGAGATCATGTGGTATTTTTCTTTCATTGACTGGCTTATTTCACTTAGCATAATGTTCTCCAATTCCATCCAGGTTGCTGCAAATGATGAGAATTCCTTCTTTTTTATGGCAGTATAGTATTCCATTGTGTAGATGTACCACAGTTTTCCGATCCAGTCATCTGCTGATGGGCACCTAGGCTGTTTCCAAATCTTAGCTATTGTAAATTGTGCTGCTATGAACATAGTGGTGCATATATCGTTTCTGATTGGTGTTTCTAGTTTCTTCGGATATATTCCCAGGAGTGGGATTACTGGGTCAAATGGGAGTTCCATTTTCAGTTTTTTGAGGAAACTCCATACTGTTCTCCACAGTGGCTGCACCAGTCTGCATTCCCACCAGCAGTGCACGAGGGTTCCTTTTTCTCCGCATCCTCACCAACATTTGTCGTTTGTTGATTTGTTGATGATAGCCATTCTGACAGGTGTGAGATGGTACCTCATTGTTGTTTTGATTTGCATCTCTCGGATAATAAGTGACTTTGAACATGTTTTCATGTGTCTCTTGGCCTGCCTTCTGTCTTCTTTTGAAAATGATCTGTTTAGGTCTGTTGCCCATTTTTTTATTGGATCATTTATCTTCTTCTTATTAAGTTGCATAAGCTGCCTGTAGATAGATGTTGGAGATTAAACCTTTATCAGTGATAGCATTTGCAAATATGTTTTCCCATGCAGTGGGCTTTCTTGTTGTTTTGTTGATTGTTTCTTTTGCTGTAAAAAAGCTTTTTATTTTGATGTAGTCCCATTTGTTAATTTTCTCTTTAGCTTCCATTGCCCTAGGGGCAGTGTCAGTGAAGAAGTTCTTTTGGCATATGTCTGAGATTTTGTTGCCTGTGGATTCCTCTAGTATTTTTATGGTTTCCTGTCTTATGTTTAAGTCCTGTATCCATTTTGAGTTTATTTTTGTGTATGGTGTAAGTTGGTGATCTAGTTTCATTTTTTTGCATGTATCTGTCCAGTTTTCCCAACACCATTTATTGAAGAGACTGTCTTGACTCCATTGTATGTTCATGCCTCCTTTGTCAAATATTAATTGAGCATAGTGGTTTGGGTCGATATCTGGGTTCTCTATTCTGTTCCATTGATCAATATGTCTGTTCTTGTGCCAGTACCAGGCTGTTTTGAGAACAGTGGCTTTGTAATACAGCTTGAAATCTGGTATTGAGATCCCACCTACTTTATTCTTCTTTAAAAGGATTGCTGTGGCTATTCGGGGTCTTTTTTTATTCCAGATGAATTTTTGGAGAGTTCTTTCTAGGTCTGTGAAATATGCTGTTGGTATTTTGATGGGGAGTGCATTGAATCTGTAGATTGCTTTGGGTAGTATGGACATTTTAATGATGTTGATTCTACCAATCCATGAACATGGTATGTTCTTCCATCTGTTTACATCTTCCTCTATCTCTTTTTTCCGTGTCCTGTAGTTTTCTGCGTATAGGTCTTTTACTTCCTTAGTTAAGTTTATTCCTAGGTATCTTAATTTTTTTGGTGCGATGGTAAATGGGATTGCTTTTTTAGTCTCTCTTTCTGTAAGTTCATTATTGGTGTATAGAAAAGCCATAGATTTCTTGGCGTTAATTTTGTATCCTGCTACATTGCCGAATTCATTTATTAAGTCTATTAGTTTTTTTATGGAATCTTTTGAGTTTTTTATGTACAATATCATGTCATCTGCAAATAAGGACAGCTTCACTTCTTCTTTTCCAATTTGGATGCCTCTTATTTCTTCTTCTTGCCTAATTGCGATAGCTAATACTTCCAGTACTATGTCAAACAGGAGTGGTGGGAGTGGGCATCCCTGTCTTGTTCCTGTTCTTAGGGGAAATGGTTTTAGTTTTTGCCCATTGAGTATGATGTTTGCTGTGGGTTTATCATATATAGCTTTTATTATGTTGAGGTATGATCCTTCTATTCCCACCTTGTTGAGAGTTTTTATCAAGAAAGGGTGTTGGATTTTGTCAAATGCTTTTTCTGCATCTATTGATATGACTATGTGATTTTTATCTCTCAGTTTGTTTATGTGATGTATCACATTTATTGATTTGCGGATATTGTACCATCCTTGCATTCCTGGGATAAATCCTACTTGGTCATGGTGTATGATCTTTCTGATGTACTGCTGGAGCCGATTTGCTAAAATTTTTTTGAGGATTTTGGCATCTATGTTCATGAGGGATATTGGCCTGTAATTCTCTTTCATTGGGTTGTCTTTATCTGGTTTTGGTATTAGGGTGATGCTGGCTTCATAGAAGGAGCCTGGAAGTGTTCCTTCCTCTTGAATTTTTTGGAATAGTCTGAGGAGGATAGGTTTTAGTTCTTCCTTGAAAG
Source organism: Eptesicus fuscus (assembly GCF_027574615.1). Lineage (NCBI taxonomy): Eukaryota > Metazoa > Chordata > Mammalia > Chiroptera > Vespertilionidae > Eptesicus > Eptesicus fuscus. The sequence goes on from NC_072473.1 coordinate 43,183,303, forward strand.
TTTGGTAAAACTCTCCTCTGAAGCCGTCTGGCCCTGGGCTTTTGTTTGCCGGAAGCTTTTTGATGACTGCTTCAATTTCTTCCATAGTTACTGGCATGTTGAGCTGTTTAGATTCTTCCTGATTGAGTTTTGGAAGGTTGTATTTTTCTAGGAATATGTCGATTTCCTCCAGGTTGTCCAGTTTGTTGGAATAGAGTTGTTCGTAGTATTTTGTTACAATCCTTTGTATTTCGTCGGGGTCTGTTGTTATTTCACCTCTTTCATTTCTGATTTTTTTTATTTGGGTCCTCTCTCTTTGCTTCTTGGTGAGCCTGAGTAGAGTTTCATCAATCTTGTTTATTCTTTCAAAGAACCAGCTCTTGGTTTTGTTGATCTTTTGTATTGTTTCTTTGGTCTCTATGTCGTTTATCTCCGCTCTGATCTTTATTATTTCTTTCCTTCTGCTTACACTGGGCTTATCTTGTTGCTCTCTCTCTAACTCTTTGAGTTGTTGGGTTAGGTAATTTATTACCATTGTTTCTTGTTTTTTGCAGTAGGCTTGTAGAGCTATGAACTTCCCTCTCAGGACTGCTTTCGCTGTGTCCCATAGATTTTGGATTGTTGTGTTTTCATTGTCATTTGTTGCCATGATGTTTTTTATTTCTTCCTTGATGTCTTTGGTAGCCCAGTCATGGTTTAATAGCATGCTGTTTAGTCTCCAAGTGTTTGATTTCTTTGGGTTGTTTTTATTGTAGTTGACTTCCAGTTTTATGCCACTGTGATCTGAGAAGATACTTGATATGATTTCTATCTTCTTGAATTTGGAGAGACTTTGCCTATGTCCTAACATATGGTCTATCTTTGAAAATGACCCATGTGCACTTGAGAAGAATGTATATTCTGTGGCTTTGGGGTGAAATGTTCTGAAGATTTCGATGAATTCCATCTGTTCTAGTGAGTCATTTAGGATTGATGTTTCTTTGCTGATTTTTTGTTTAGAGGATTTGTCCAATGGTGATAGTGGGGTATTGAAGTCTCCTACTATGATTGTATTGCTGTCAATCTCTCCTTTGATATCTTCCAGGAGTTTTTTAATGTATCTTGGTGCTCCTGTATTGGGTGCATATATGTTTACCGGAGTTATTTCTTCTTGTTGGATTTCTCCCTTTAGTATTATGAAGTGGCCTTCATTATCTATTGTTATGTCCTACACTTTGAGATCTAATTTGTCTGATATAAATATTGCTACCCCAGCTTTTTTTTCATTTCCATCACCTGGAAAACCTTTTTCCATCCCTTTACTCTCAGTCTGTATGCATCCTTTTTTTTGAGGTGGGATTCCTGTAGACAACAGATATCTGGGTTTTGTTTTCTTATCCAGTCTGTTACCCTGTGTCTTTTGATTGGGGCATTCAATCCATTTACATTTAAAGTTATTATTGATAGGTACTTATTTGACGCCCTTTTTATTCTATACCCCTGTGTTCCTTCTTTGCTTCCTATTTCTTTTTTTTTTTTTTTTTTTTTTTACAGCAGACCCTTTAGCATTTCTTTCATTGCTGGTTTGGTGGTGATAAACTCCCTTAGTCCTTTTTTGTCTGTGAAGCTCCTGATTTCACCTTCAATTTTGATTGATAGCCTTGCTGGGTACAGTATTCTTGGATTTAGACCCTTCCTTTGCATGACTTTGTATATTTCTTTTTTTTTTCTTACTGATTCTCTCTTTATTTAAAATCCTGGAATTGTTTCTCTTTTTTATTTTTTTTATTTTTTTTTTAAATTTCTTTATTGATTAAGGTGTCACATATTTGTCCTCATCCCCCCATTCCCATCGCCCCCCCTCCCCACACATGCCCCAACCCCCTGTTGAACTTAACCGTTGGATAGGCTCATATGCATGCACACAAGTCCTTTGGTTGAACTCTCCCCCTCCCCCCACCCTCCCCTATCCTCCCTCTGAGGCCCGATAGCCCGATCGATGCCTCCTTGCTTCTGGTTCTGTTCTTGTTCCTCAGTCTATGTTGTTCATCATTTCCCCTAGATGAGCAAGATCATATGTCACTAGATATATACTTATGAGAACTGAATGTGAGACGAGCAATAATAGTTATGCTGACAGGCAGATGGATCAGTCTGTAGTGAGTTTCTTTCTGGACCAACAGTTCTTTTGAGACCCAATTTCAATGTCCACCAGTTCCTTATGTGTACATGTCAGCACTGACCCCTCAGCTCTGGATGGTGGACAAATGGTGGTAACGGAGGTCTGACTCCCTCTGGTTTGGTCTCGGCCGGACCCTGGGGCACGGCTTCACCCGGACTAAGGGGCACGTGGCCTCACCCGGATTTAGGGACACATGGTCTCACCCGGACCCAGGGACGCTTGGGCTCTCCCAGACCCAGGGGCACGTGGCCTCACCCGGGCCTAGGTGCATGAGGCCCCACCCGGATCCAGGGACACATGGTCTCACCCAGACCCAGGGGCGCTTGGCCTCTCCCAGACCCAGGGGCACGTGGCCTCACCCGGGCCTAGGTGCACGAGGCCTCACCCGGATCCAGGGACACATGGTCTCACCCGGACCCAGGGACGCTTGGCCTCTCCCAGACCCAGGGGCATGTGGCCTCACCTGGACCTCGGTGCACGAGGCCTCACTCGGATCCAGGGACACATGGTCTCGCCCGGACCCAGGGAAGCTTGGCCTCTCCCAGACCCATGGGCACGTGGCCTCACCCGGTCCTAGGTACACGAGGCCTCACCCAGATCCAGGGACACATGGTCTCACCCGGACCCAGACTTTGTATATTTCGTTCCATTCCCTTCTGGCCTGATGAGTTTCTGTTGAGAAATCAGTTGCTAGTCTGATGGGGGTTTCTCTCTCTGGCCGCTTTTAAGATTCTTACTTTGTCGTTGATGTTTGCCAACTTAATTATAATATGCCTTGGCGTCGGTCTTTTGGGGTTCATTTTGCTTGGAACTCTGTGAGCTTCTTGGATTTGTGTGGGTTTTTTCTTCCTTATATCAGGGAAGTTTTCTGTTATTATTTCTTCAAACAGGTTTTCTATTCCTTGCTCAGTTTCCTTTCCTTCTGGCACCCCTATTATCCTGATGTTGTTTTGTTTTGTGTTGTCCTGAAGTTCCCTTAGGCTCTCCTCAATCTTTCTAATTTTTGTTTCTAGAAGCTGTTGTAATTGGGTATTTTTTTCCATCTTGTCTTCTAGCTCACTTATGCAGTCCTCTGCTTCGTCTAGTCTACTCTTGATGCTTTCTATTGAGTTCTTTACAGCATTTAAGTAATGTCATTTTTACAAAAAAGTGATGTCATTTTTCATTTCTTCTTGGTTCTTCTTCATTTCTTCTTGGTTCTTACTCATATTGTCAAATTTGTCTTCCATCCTTTTCAGCCACTTTATGACCATTTCTCTGAATTCTTTCTCTGATAGGTTGTTTGCCTCTAAATCGTTTACTTCCTTTTCTGGTGATGCCTGCTTCTCTTTCCTGTGGGTGCTATTTCTTTGTCTCCTCATGGTCTCTCTTCTCCTGATGTCTGGTTATATAGATTTCTCTCTCCGGCGTTGATTTAAAGGTATAAAATACAACACAACCAGGCACAACAGACAAGGCACTCAACAGAATTGTATTCACGATATTAATAACCTCCAATAAAGGTAACCACCAGAGAAAGACAAATTAGGGAATAGGAGTGGAAGAGGGAGAGTAAAAAGAAAGAACAACAACAAAAAAAAACCAAAGAGTGTGAATCTGAACTTGGGAAAAGAGCAGAAAGAAAGAAAAGAAAAAGAAACAAAAAGAAAAGAAAAAAAAAAGTAAGAGAGACAAGAATGATACTAAGAGAGAAAAGGGGAACAAACTATATATATGGGGAGTAAACTCCACTAGAACAACCAGTATTCCCAGCAAATCCCAGCAACAGGAGCCTGGAGATTAATACAAACTGCAACACCTGCTAATATCAAGTGAGGCAAGGGAAAACAAAAGTAAAAAACAAACAAAAACAAAGCAAACAAAAGAACCAACCAAACCAACAAAAAGAATAATCAAAACAATCTCATAAAAAAGCATAAAAATTCAATCTAATCAACATTCAAGCAAACAACAACAAAAGGCCAGAGAGAAAAATAATTTTTTTAAGGTAGCGTAGAGAGAGGATTGTATGGATTTGGAGCAGGGGGTTGGGAATTAGATATATAAGTAGGGTGAAGTTTTAGCAGAGAGTAAACTGGAAAAGTAGGGAAAATCTAAAGCCAGAAAGGGTTAAGATAAACTGGAGACCAAAAGGGGAAAGGTTAGGAGGAGAGTGATGGCATAATGTTAGCTTTGAGATAGGGTAAAACGATTGGAAGGGAAAGATGCAAATCAAATGTAGGACACTAATCCAAAAATAAAAGAAAGAGAAAATCAAATGACATTAAAAAAAAAAGTAAAATAATAGTAATAATAATGCTGATTGAAAATAAAAATGTAATAATTAAAAAGGTGAAAATCGAGTGAGGAAAAAGAAAAAAAAATTAGTTTCTTAAGTAAAAGATGCAAAAAATGAAAATAAAAAATATGTGAATAAAAAATTAAAAAAATTGAAAAAATAATTGAAAATAAAAAAATAGGAAGACTAAAATGTGCAGTAGCGGCTGTCATTCACTTCCTCTATTATTCTGTTTGGTACACCTGTTTCCCAGTCTGGGCGGTATTTCAGTTCAGCTTCATTCCAGGGCTCCTCAGTGTTGGAAGCCAGTCCTGCTTTTTAAGCCAGCCGTGTCTTAATTTCTCGTATTTATTTTTGATTACACCAGAGACATTTGGCGTTTCAGCCCCTGGGTGGCGGTGTTTCTGAATTGACTTCCGGGCCTCTCTAGCTTTTTTTTTTTTTTTTTCCCCCTCTATGGCACTCACAACCGGTTTGTGGAGGTGTGCGCCTCAGAGCTGCCTCTCTGATGGTCACACCCAGCTCTGGTCCCCAGGTTCTGAAAAAGCAACTTCCCCCTGCAGTCTTTCAGGGCCCCTCCACCTGGGTTTTTCTATGTATTGGGCTTAGCAATCGGAGTCGGAAAGAGCCCAAGTGTGCGGAGAGTGGGTCTGTGCGCCAAACTAAGGATCCTGCACTCCTTTGAAAATTCTTAGTCTGACCCTCCTCGTCAGATTAAAATGAGTTGCTTTCAAGAGGTCACTTCTGTTAGCAGCTCAGAAGACCCCCCTCCACATTCACGGATCACAGCAGTTCCAACTGCCGCCGATTTTTCTAGGCACACACCTCCCGGCTCCTGCTGGTCCTGCGGCTGCCGCGCTTCCCTCGCCCAGCACTTCCCTCACCCACCACGGGGATTAGAAACCACTCCTTATTTCAGGCGAAATCTGACCTTTCCGTGGTGCAGTGAAGAGTTCCTTTGAATCCGAATGTTTGCGCTGATAGGAGACCGGTGGTCTGGTGATCGCAGCAGTTCAGTGTTTGCAGTTGTCGCAGAAAGTCAGGTTTCCAATAAAATCCTCCTTTCCTTGCAAGATGGCGAGGCGCCCGGTGAGCCCGCAGCTCCGGGAGGGGACCCAGCCCCTGTGGGTGCTGCACGGTCAGGGGAACACTGCCCAGTACTCACCCGCCTTCTCCTGGAGTTTAGCTGTCCCTTGCCTTGCCCACATACACTCCCTCTGCGAGCCTCTGCTTCTCCTACACTCCGCCCCAGGAACAGACTCCAAACCCGACTCTATTCCGTCGCCATTTTTTTTTTCCAACATGGTACACATTTTTATCATGAGATGAACTACCAATAAAAATTTTAGTTAACACTTTAGGAACACCTTTTTGTCCAGTACAATTAATTTTTCTAGAATATTCGCTTGTTTCAACTAGCCAATTTAAATTTGCCCGAAAGCTTGACTACTATTTTACTGTCAAATTTATTACTCTGACAAAAATCTTATTTTACCCTGTAAATATTAGTGGAAAGGATTATTTGCCTTCTTGAGTAGGTCCTGAGCATTCCTGATGGTAGGCTGGATTTAGATATCATAAACCAACTTCCCCACACCATGGGTACAAGACAACTCAAACAATTCTTGTTGGAGTGAGAGGGCATCTGCTGTCGACCAAGTCTCTGTTGGAGACTGGAATTTGGAAACTCTTTTGCAAACAAAGCTCTGGCCCAATAAGAGCTCTCTACTGCATTGTAAAGGGAATGGGAAGGAAGTGCAGCCCTGAAGAACCCCAGACCCCTTCTTATGGTTTAATTCTGTCTAGAGACAGAGGTAAGGGTTCCACATTGTCTTTAGGTCTCCTACAGAATTCAGACCATCTCTTTCATTTTCTTTCCATTCCAACCTGTGAAATGGGGAGTGTTCTCATCATGCTTTCTTCTAATTTCCAGGAGCCACCATCTCTACCAAGCACAGTAGGTTCTCAATAAATATTTGTTGCCTTTAATTGAATTATGGCTGTCTAAGCCAAGGTCCAAAGAAAAAAAGGCATTTATCCAAGCTCTCAAAGAGAATTATAGCTCAAATCTTGGTTCTGAATTTCTCATTAAGAGCTCTTGCAACTATGTTATTCTGTCTCAATATAGCTCAGGTTCAGACCTCTAGCAGTGGATGGCTTATGCTGCACTGACCAGTTGTGTGACTGGGACCAGTCCCTTTCTCCTCTCTGAGCCTCACTGCTCTCATCTACACCATGGAAATATTAGGACATAAGGTCTTGAAAGCGCCCTTACTGTGCTATTTCTAGGAATTTGTGACCAACACTGACAAAAAAAACAACTGTATGCTATTGGGTGGGGAGGAATCAGAGCTTATCCCGGACGCTATGTCATATACTCCTCCTCCTCTTCTGACTCAAAATCTATGTTAAAAGAAGTAAAATAACTTTTCCGGTTTGGGAAATCTTGCTCTGGCCCATAAGCCACTGTGCCTCTGGGAAGTGGGACAGCATGTCCAGCATGCAGCGTCCACTGCCTTATAGGGCTAGAAAGGTCTGACTGACTGGCTGGGCAGGTGGAGAATGGTTGGCTGGGAGAAATTCTCCAGTTCCGGAGGATCTAACCCTGAGAGGAACTGCCACTCAGCCTTGGGCATGTTGGCAGGCTAGGCTAAACAAGTGTGTTCTGGAAAGGCCAGAAATGATGTCATGGGACGCTTTGGGCTGCAACAACAGGAAACCACTGAGTGTTTACATTGGCTAGCAGAGCCCAGGCGGCCTGTTTTTTTTCTTCACTTCCTCAGTCTATCTGTTTCCTCTGATTCAAATACTATGAAGAGAAACTCACTGCCCAGGCCAGGGAAAGCGGAAGGGAGGCCCCCAGGAGAAACAGCCTCCTTCCCAGCCCAGAGGGTTAGATGATTGGTAGGAAAGGCCAGCTTTACTCTAGCTGGGGCATTGCCTAGGTTAGACCTTAGGGTAGGGAAAGCAAGGTAGTTAGGAGATGCTTTGAGCACTACAGTTCCATGGAAAGCAACTTCAGAATTCTCATTAAGACTGAAGTTCTAGCCCTAGCTGGTCTGGCTCAGTGGATAGAGTGTCAGCCTGCGACTGAAGGGTCCCAGGTTCGATTCTGGTCAAGGACACATGCCCAGGTTGAGGGCTCGATCCCCAGTGGGGGGCATGCAGGAGACAGCAGATCAATGATTATCTTATCATTGATATTTCTATCTCTCTTTCCCTCTCCCTTCCGCTCTGAAATCAATAAAAATATATTAAAAAACAACAACAAACAAACACAAAGTTCTAAACCTGAAAGCCATCTTGGTCTTCTCCTTAGATAAAATCAGTCACCAGGTCTTATGAATGCAATGTATTTGAATCCTGTTAATCAACAATGGATTTGTGTGCAAAGTGTTGTATAGTACTGTGTATGTATTTATGTAGGTAGATAATACAGGCAAGTGGTGGGATACAAAAATGAAAAAGATAGTTCTTACCCTCAAGAAATTTACAATAGAGTGATAGAGTGGCAGTGGGATGTCCTTCATCTGTTCTGTTGTCTTTATTTCCAAGGTTATTTCCTCAGTTCAGGACCCTCTTTACTTGCTACCTGTACAAGTTTCTTAATGGGTTTCCATGTTTCCAGTCTTTCCCCCTTCAATGCCTCCTTCATAATTATACTGGAGTGACTGATCTACCTCTCCAGCCCCACTCTCTCTCATCAAGAATCCTAGGTAGCATTACAGGGTGGCTCAGAATGTGGTCTTGGTGCCAAGCAGAACTGGGTTTGAATGCTTACCTTATCACTCACTATTGGCTGTCTGAAAGTGGGCAGTGGTTTTACCTTCCCAAATCCCTACTTCTCTAGCTTCAATTTTGTTTTAATTGGCTAAATGAGGATAATGACTATCTCACAGGGCTGTTGTGAACACTAAATGAAATAATGTATGTATGGTGTCCAGTGCAGAGTTAGAAGTTGATAAATGGCAGCTCTAATAACTATCCTTCAGATGTGCCATGTCCTTTTCTATTTTAACTTCTTGTTGCCATCTGTAATAAGAGCTTTTCCCTTAAAGAGTACTGCAACTGGTAGGGCAGAGACACAATTGAGAGCAGTGCAATCGCCCTACTGAGGCAAGTGAGGGGGAAAAATGTACCTAAGGTTGCACAAAAATTATTTCCAGAGTTATGGCTAGAACTACATACTACTACAACTAGAAGAAAGATTCTCCAGAATCCTAGCCTAGTGATGGTTTCAGTGTACCATGCTGAAATCACATAATACCACCAACTGTTGGACCAAACTCTGAGCCCTGAAGATTCATCAATTAGTAATGTTATTTTTCTCTGAGTGGCAGGGGGCAGGGAGGTGTGTGCACACGTGCGTCCACAAGTATTAACTAATTTCATCTTTACAACAACTCTTTAAGGTAAGTACTATCAGTAGGCCCATTTAATAGATTAAAAGATGGCCTATGTTATTTGGCTAAGGTCACACAGCTGTAAGTGACAGATCCAGGATATAAATCTAAATAACCTAACTCTAAACTGATGAGCACTTGAAATGGGATTTACTGTGACTAAGTAACTTACTTTTTAATGATTTTATTTTAATGAATCTAAAGTTTAATAGCCACTTTAAGCTAGTGGCTACCATATTGGACAGAGAAGCTATAGGCTATATTGTTTCTCCAGACTCTAGGAGGATAAGAATCATCCCATATAATAAAGAGGGAATATGCAAATTGACCATCACTCTGCCACAAAGATGGCGGTGCCCACAGCGGAGGCAGTGTTTCTATAACACAAGATGTCTGTACCCACAGTGGAGGCAGAGTTCCCATAACGAGCCTTAACGAGCAATCAGCAGGAACCTGAAGCTGTGGCCCCCCCCCCACCCCCATGGCACTTGACGGGGACCTCAGGCCATGCCCCCCACCCAGCAGGGCTTGACAGGGGACCTCAGGCCATGCTCCCCGCCCCAGTGCCATGCCAGGAGACCTGAGGCTGCGCCCCCCCCCCCACCTGGCGGGGCTTGACAAGGGTGGGACTGGCTGGGTGTGTATCTAGCCCAAAGGCGGGAGGTGGCCAGGTCTGGGTCTTGTGCGATTTTGATGTGCACGTGGGTGGGTGGGGACTTGACTCTAGGTCCCATGGTGCACCCTAGACTCTGACAAGAGGAAGATTTTTATATACATTTTACTAATTTTCTTTCATCTCTGACACTTCTATTATAGAGAAAGGGCAAATAGCAGTATTAAAATATTTCCTCTAATTTATCCCCTTTTAATGTGCACGAATTTTGTGCACTGGACCACTAGTATTTAATAAACAGTTGTGTCATGATAGTGCCCCACACAATGCACGACACATCTGTTATGTTCAAATTCAACTAAGTTAGAAAGCTCTTGACATTTATGAAAGATGGGAGTCTACACTATGGCAGTCATAGTCAGTAGGGACAGAAGGGGACATATTTGAGAGATTGTTATTATCATCATCACCATTTTCATAGATAGCTAATAGATAATAAATACTATGTGCTAGGCAACTGCTCTAAGTGTTCTACCAGGATAAATATTATTTGATCCTCACAATAACCTTATAAAGTAGGCATAGATGCTATTTTTTTAAAAGTTAATAAATCTTTATTGTTCATATTATTGAAATTGTTTCTCCTTTTCCCCCCCATAGCTCCCCTCCACCCGGTTCCCACCCCACCCTCTGCCCTTACCTCCCCCCCATTGTCCTCATCCATAGGTGTACGATTTTAGTCCAGTCTCTTCCTGCACCCCCTACACCCCTTTCCCCCTGATAATTATCAATCCACTCCCTTTCTTTGCCCCTGATTGTATTATATTCACCAGTTTATTCTGTTCATCAGATTTTTTTATTAACTTGATTTTTAGGTTCACTTGTTGATAGATATGTATTTGTTGTTCATAATTTTTATCTTTATTTTTTTTTCTTCTTCTTCTTAAAGAATACCTTTCAGCATTTCATATAATACTGGTTTGGTGGTGATGAACTTTAGCTTTTTCTTATCTGTGAAGCTCTTTATCTGACCTTCCATTTTGAATGATAGCTTTGCTGGGTAGAGTAATCTTGGTTGTAGGTTCTTGCTATTCATCACTTTGAATATTTCTTGCCACTCCCATCTGGCCTGCATAGTTTCTGGTGAGAAATCAGCTGACAATCGTATGGGTTCTCCCTTGTAGGTAATTAACTGTTTTTCTCTTGCTGCTTTTAATATTCTCTCTTTGTCTTTTGCACTTGGCATTTTAATTATGATGTGTCTTGGTGTGGTCCTCTTTGGATTCCTTTTGTTTGGGGTTCTGTGCACTTCTTGTACTTGTAAGTCTATTTCTTTCACCAGGTGGGGGAAGTTTTCAGGCATTATTTCTTCAAATAAGTTTTCAGTATCTTGCTCTCTCTCTTCTTCTGGCACCCCCATAATTCTGATGTTGGTATGCTTGAAGTTGTCCCAGAGGCTTCTTATACTATCTTCAACTTTTTGGATTCTTTTTTCTTTTCCGATTGAGTGTTTTTTGCTTCTTTGTATTTCAAATCTTTGACTTGATTCTTGCATTCCTCTAGTCTGCTTTTGGGTCTCTGTACAATATTTTTTATTGCAGTCAGTGTATGTTTAATTTCTAGTTGGTCCTTTTTCATATCCTTGAGGATCTCATTAAATTTATCGGCCTTTTCTAGGAAATTCTTGAAAAACCTTATAACTGTGGTTTTGAATTCTATATCCAGTCATTTGTTCTCCTCCATTTCTTTCATTTGTGGTCTGTTTCTTTGACTCCACATTTTCACTGCTTCCCTGAGTTGGTAGGGTAGCTTTGTGTGCTAGGTTTCCTATATGGCCCGGTGGGTCAGCTTCCCCAGTTACCTGAGGTGGACACTCTTGGTGCTCCCCTTTGTGGACTGTGTATACAGCCTTGTTGTAGTTAAGTCTTGATTGTTGTTGGTATCACTGGGAGGAATTGACCTCCAGGCCAATTGGCTGTGAGTATCAGCTGTGTCTATGCTGGGATACCTTCTGTATTGGAGATAGCCTTATAGGACCAGACTTGCAAAATTACAAAAGCCTCTGCGCTCAGCTTGGATGGGGCGGAGTCTCAGGGCTGAGTAGACAGTCTTGGCTTCCCGTCAGCCCTGCCCTTGCGCACGCGCCTCCAGACCTCTGCCTTCCACGGATCCCCTGAATTTCCACCTGACAGTCCAGATTCCCCCTGTAAGAGTGTGGGTCCCCCAGGGGCTCGCCCAGAACTCGGTTTCAGTGCAGTTGGAACTGGGATTCAATGCATTCAGGAGCTTCTGACTCCTTCCACTATGGAAAGCCTGCGGCAACCTCCCCAGTCAGTCTTCTCTGCGTGCACTCATGCATGCGCACGCATGCCTCTAGACCCCTGCCCGCTGTGGCTCCCCTATTCTCCTAGTCTCCATGTGCCTTTATATCTACAGCCCAGACTCCACCAGTATGAGCCTGGGTCCACGGGGTTTCGACTGGAGCTGGGGTTCGGTGCAGTTGGAACTGGGGTTCAGTGCAGTCGGGGGCTTCCTTTCCCCTCCCACCAGCCAGGCACTCGGCTGCCCTTCCTCTCTGTATGCATGTCTCCGTACCTCAGCGCTTTGTGGCTCCTCTGATCCGTGAGCTTTTCTCTTTCCTTCTAGTTGTAGAATTTCCACTCAGCCAGCTTTCCTGTTGTTTTGGATGATGTCCATTCTGTCTTTTAGTTGTTGTTTTGAAATTGTTGTGCAAGGCAGCAGTTTAGGTGCTTACCTAGGCCGCCATCTTGGTTTCTCCAGCATAGATGCTATTATCATCATTCCCATTTTGCAGGGGAAGGCACTGAGACACAGAAAAGTTTAAGTGATTACTAAATTTTAGAGCTAGGATATAAGTCAGGGGTTTCTGAAAGCTGGTTTCAGAATCCAGTCTCTTAACCATTACTCTATACTGTGCAGAAGTTAGCATCTGTGGGGCTCAGTGTTGGGTTAGGTGTGGGGGCTAAGAACAGTCAAAGATCAGTATGTGTTCCTTGGACAGGGAACACTGGAGAAGAGTAACAGATATACTGGAAGCAATAAGAAGACATTGGTTTGGTTCAGGTAGGGTTGTGGTGCATGTGGGACTTCCAGGATAAGCTACCAAGTAGATGGTTGACCATGTGAGTTTGGAGCTCAAAGGAGAGTACAGGGCTAGAAATAGAACTGTTGGAAGTAATCAGGATAATAATGGTAATTAAAGTCAAAGAAATAGATTGTGATCTCCCCAGGACATGCGTGCTGTTAACAGAGGTCAGAAAACACTATGCATCAACATGAAGGGGAGATTCTCTGATGATGGAATTTAATGTAGAACATATAGGCTCCTTTTGAAGATTGATGAAGATAAGCAAGAAGTAAAAGGAGCAAGGACTGAATCTGTTCCCCTATTGGGGAAACTTTCCTGGTTTCTCCAAAACCTGCTCTTCCCCAGTGGTCTCTAGCTCAGACTATGGCTTCACCATCAACACAATTGGACAAACCCCAAATCTGGGGGTTATCTCTGACCTTTCCATCTCCATTGCCTCTCATATACAATCTATTGTCAAGGTCTATCGACTATTTTTCCAAAATATATCCTGAACCTGACCTCTTTTCCCCATCTCCACCACCACTGCTCTGATCCAAGCTAGGATACTGTTTAGCCTTTATGACTGAGGTAGCCTCTTTTCTGGTCTTCTTGCTTCCATCCTTTCCTCCTTACAGTCAGTTTTCACCTCAGCATCCAGAATGATAATATTAAAACGAAAGTTCATGTTTCTTTTCTGCTCATAATTGGCCCATGGGTCCCCCAGCATATTCAGGACTTAAAATTCTATTCAAGATGCCCTAGCTTCTCTTCTGTGCTTCAGACTAAAGTTTGACATCTCCATTTGGATGTCTCACTGGTAAACCAAAGACAACTAAAACGGAACTTTTGTTTCCTTCCACCTCAAACCTTGTTCCTCCATAATCTTCTCTATCAAAGAAAGATGACATCACTATATATCCAGGTGGCAAGTCAGAAACATAAGAGTTGTCTTTGTCTTCTCATTATCATCCCATAGCCATCCAGTCTATCAGCAAGTGTTGCTACACTCAGAATATATCTCTAATATATCCACATCACTCCTCATTTATTCACCACCAACCAGGTCATTATCTCTTACCTGTACATCTGCCCTAGCCTCCTAATAGGTCTCTCTGCTTCTACCCCTGACCTTACAAACCATTCTCTACAAGAAAGCCAGAAGAATTTTTGTAAAACAAAGATCATGTAATTACCCTACTTAAACCCTCTAAAGGCTTTTCATCACATGAGGACCACGAGCCAAATTATTTACTAGTATAATAGCCCATAAGGCTCTACATGATCGGGCCCCTGCCAGTCTCTCTGATCCCAATTCCTAATATTCATTTACTTTCTCACCACAATCCAGCCATGCTTATGTTTTTTTATCTTTGAACAGCCTCTTTTATAGTTAGCTCTACCAAACTGTCCTTCCCTGAGGTTCAGTCTAAAGTTCATTGCTACATTTTCTCTTTGCTTGTCACCTGATTCACTCCTTTAGTCTCAGATGATCATTGGCTCTGATTCCCTCTAACCTCCCAAACTAAGAAATTCCTTTTGTATGCCACTCTTATAGCACCCTCCCCTCTTTTTTTCCCACAGCATTCACCCCAAGTTTAATTATTAGAGTGGTTATCAACTTAATGATTATATTTTCAGCTCCACAATGACAGATATTGTCTGTCTTATAACTCTATCCTACATTTCTAACATAGTGCCTGAAATATAGTATTTACTCATTAGCTTATTAATTCAAAACAGACATAAAACCCTTGCTCTCATGGAGCTTACATTTCAGTGGGATACACAATGAGTGGCAGGTATTATATTTGATATTTAATGAATCTGTGTTCTTGATCCTGAGTAGAACTGTATTACTGAGTTTATTTATTTATTCAACAAACATCTATTGAGTATTTTCAGTGAATCAGGGACTTTTGCATCCTCTCATTTAATCCTGTGAAAGAGATACCACCATTAACCCCATATCTAGGACAGAGTAATTGAGGTCAGAAAGATTTAGTAACTTGCCTTAAGTCACACTAGTAAGGACTCAAATGCAGGCAGTTTGACCACAAGGCCTGATAGCTTACTCATCACACAACAACACAATGGTTTTGACACATCACTGCTGGACCTAAAATGATACACAGAAACATCTGTATGACCCTGCTCTTAGAAAGACCTTGAGAAAATTCAGACACATAGAATGTTCTCAGCCTAGACCAGACCTGATATGGCCCCTATTGCACTTTCCATCTTTCATAGTGATAGTGTAGACATTATAATTGGTTTCTATTTGACAGATGGGAGAAAGAGAGTCAAAAGATCAGGGAGAGAGTCATCTGAGGACACATTGGCAATGAAGAAAGACCCTGGCACCCTGGTACCCAAGGGATCATAGAATAGGGCACTGGGGGTTAACTCTAGGAAGATGGAGGGCAGTGGAGCTATAGAACCAGTACTCAATTGTCACTCTAAAGCCTGGGCTCCTAGGGAAGATCCTGCCTCCATGCCTTTATATGAACCTTCTTCTCCCATTCCTCCCTACTCTGAGCATAGTATCCTGGAAGTTAGGAGGCAGAAGAGATGATTCTGTGGTTCACCCTTTTCCCACCATAAAAGCATATATAAGGGAAAAACTACAACACTGAAATGGGGGCAAAATGCAAAGACAGGTAAAAGTAGGCTTAGCTCTACCAAACTGGCCTTCCCTGAGGTCCAGGGCAGAGCTCTTTTTGCACGTCCACCTTCTGCTAAGTGACTACAAATGCCACAGCATAGAGAAGACAGACAAAGGAAGGGAGAAAAAATTGGCAATTCCTGGGTATGGCCTGGGCTGGGCCTGTCAGTGATAATGAGACTGTGTGCAGTTTTTAAATGCGGGTGAAATGAAGACAGCATGGCATGGAATCAGAGAGCAGGTCTGGGAGGGGTGTAAATATGGAGTAGAATGTGGTAAAATGAGTGAAAAATCTCAGCTTAGATTTGTTGCCAGAACAGTGTTACCATGTATTTCTGAGAAGCATGTTCATACAGGGGTGGGTGCGTGGGGGCTGGGTAGGAGGCATAGCTTATCATATTCACAGTCTGTGCAGGCACATGTGTATGTGTGTGAAGCCAGGGGAGGAGGAGTTGTGTCATTGTCTTTGTAATCTGTCTAGATGTGCATGTCAGTTTCTGTGTGATATTCAAGGAATATAGACAGTATGTCTGAGGGAGATGTTATAGGTAAGGTGTGCAAGAGAAACATGGGGTGAATTATGCAATGTATTAATTATCTTTTTTATTACATTTATTGGGATGACATTGGTTAACAAGATTATATGTGTTTGTTTTTCTTGTTTGATAATTTGTTGCTTTCAGTTTTACATTCCACATGTGAGTGAAATCATATGGTTCTTAACTTTTTCTGTCTGACTTATTTTGGTTAGCATGATATTCTAAAGATCCATCCATGTTGTCGTAAATGGCAGTATTTTATATTTTCTTATAGCTGGGTAGTATTCCATTGTATATATGTACCACATCTTTTTTATGCAATCCTCTATTGAATAAAACTTTGGTTGTTTCCATGTATTGGACACTGTGAATAATGCTGCAATGAGCACAGGGGTGCATGTCTTTGTGAATAAATATTTTCAAATTTTGGGAGGTAACTTTTGAGATTGACTTTTAAAATTCAGCATAATTATTTTTAGGTCCATATAAACTGTTGTATTAATAGTTTATTCCCTTTTTATTGCTGAGTACTATTTCATCCTATGATGTGCCACATTTTGTTTAACCATTCACCTATCGAAGGACATTTGAATAGTTTCTAGTTTGGGGCTATTATGGATAAAACTGTTATTAACATCCATGTACAGGTTTTTGTGTGGGCAGAAATTTTCATTTGACTGGTATAAGTGCACAAGAGTTCAATTGGTGGATTATATAGTAGTTGCATTTTTAGTTTAACAAAAAACTGCCCAACATTCTGAGAACTATGCCTTTTTGCATTGCCACCAGCAGTGTATATATGAGTGATTCAGTTTCTTCATGTAATTATCAGCATTTGGTGTTGTTACTGTATTTTATCGTAGACATTCTGGGGTTAATAGTGATATCTCATTGTATGACCTGAGCTATTTTATAGTGTCCACCTTAATGGGGTTCATGTGAGAGAGTCCATGTGTGTAAAGTGTCTGGTACAGTTAGATAAATGTCAGCTATAATCCTATATAGTAAAGAGGTAATATGCAAATTAACCCTCATGCCCTTGCACAAGATGGCAACCCCCATGTAGTCAAAGATGGCCACCACAAGATGGCCGACAAGGGAGAGCAGTTGGGGGCGACAAGGCTGGCAGAGGAGGGCATTTAGGGGCAACCAGGCCAGCAGGGGAGGGCAGTTGGAGGCTGGCAGGGGAGCAGTTAGGCGTTGATAAGGCTGGCAGGGGAGTGGTTAGGGGGTGATCAGGCTGGCAGGCAAGCGAGCGGTTGGGAACCAGCAGTCCCGGATTGTGAGAGGGACTAAACCGGCAGTCAGGCATCCCCTGAGGGGTCCCAAATTGGAGAGGGTACAGGCTGGGCTGAGGGACACCCCCCAGTGCACGGATTTCGTGCACCAGGCCTCTAGTTATTATCATAAAAATGGAGATAATATGCTCTTCATTCTCATAATATTCATTATCTTATGGAAGACAAAGACATGGAAACAAATAATGTCAATCTAGGTTGCTAAATGGAGGAGGCATGAACCAGAAATTATGAGATCCCAGACTGGGGATGGAGAATGGCCAGGGAAGATTTCCCAAGGAAGGTGATCTTTAGCTAAGCCTACAAGAATAAGTTGCCTTAATTAATCAAAGGGAAGGGCGCCATGGATACATTTTAGGCAGAGAGTACATACATGTAGGGTGTGGTGGCCAGCATTTAATATGACTGTAGGTCAGGGAGATAGGGATGGAAAAGAGCCAGAAATGAGGCTGGGAAGAAGGTGGTAAAAGATTAAGCCAGGATTTATATACTACAAAAAGTAGTTCAGAATCAACCTTATAGGCACTGAGGATCCATGGAATCCCCAAGAGTTACATTTTGCCAGGTTGGAGACTTTCATGGTGCCTCTCAGCTCCTAGGACTTCCTGCCCAAACTCCCACTGGCAAGAAGGTATTTACTTCCTGGATCCCTGGTGGACTGGCCAATCTCCCCTTTCAAGGGTTTCTGTTATAAAAAGCTTTTTTACATATTGGACATATTTACAATTCTTCTCTAACCCATCACTGAACAAAACCCAAGCATTGCCACAAACAATTAATTACAGCTTAGTTTTTATTAAGACAAAAAACTCAGATTTGCATTCTTTAACTCCTTGTTCTATTTTACCCTGTTTTCCCCAGTCCTTTCTCTGGCTTTCTTGCTCTGTCTTCCTGTTACTACCCTAGTAAAATTCAGAGAGCCTTGGTTGCCTCATTTGTACCAGGAGATATGTTATCCTTAATGGTCTGACATTCCCTAAAGCTATTTGTAATAATAGGAACTCTTCTCACACTTGTAGTTTC
This sequence comes from Eptesicus fuscus, assembly GCF_027574615.1. Lineage (NCBI taxonomy): Eukaryota > Metazoa > Chordata > Mammalia > Chiroptera > Vespertilionidae > Eptesicus > Eptesicus fuscus. The sequence goes on from NC_072473.1 coordinate 43,201,350, forward strand.
TAATGGTTTATTCTTCTGGTAATCTCATGAGAACTCTGGCACAATGAGTATTAGTTCCATTTTACTAAGAAGGAGGTTGAATTTCAGAAAGGTGAAGTCGCTATCCAAGGACACACATTTCAGGGTCAGTGTTGGGCCTTAAACCTATGTGGTCCTATGCCTTACTTCTTCTGCACCTTCTTGGCTAAATGTCTTTACTTTCTCTCCCCTCTCCCCCCCACCCCCCATTCCTTACAATCCCCAAATGAGAGGTTTTTGCTAAAATTTTTCTAGTTCTTATCCAGAAACCTTGGTAAAGATTACTGAGATGAGGCAGTCAAAGAGGTATCCAAACAGGCCTAGAAGGGGAGCATGTCCTTCCCATTACCCTACACCAGTGGTCGGCAAACTCATTAGTCAACAGAGCCAAATATCAACAGTACAGCGATTGAAATTTCTCTTTTGAGAGCCAAATTTTTTAAACTTAAACTTCTTCTAACACCACTTCTTCAAAATAGACTCACCCAGGCCATGGTATTTTGTGGAAGAGCCACACTCAAGGGGCCAAAGAGCCACATGTGGCTCGCAAGCCGCAGTTTGCCGACCACGGCCCTACATTAACACCCAGTACCATGGTGGCAGGTGAGGTGAAGACCTTTAAAGGCCCTAAGTGATGGACAAATTGTGGTTTCCCTGCCAATATATAATTCAAAATAAAAACAATAATAAGCCATTGAGCCTGGCCAGTGTGGGTCAGTAGTTGAGCATCGACCCATGCACCAGGAGCTCACTGGTTCAATTCCTGGTGAGGGCACATGCCTGGGTTGTGGGCTTGATCTCTGGTGGTGGCAGCCAATCAATGTTGATGTTTCCCTCTCATCAATGTTTCTATCTCTCCCTTCCTCTCTCTCTAAAATAAATTGAAAACATTAAAAAAATAAGCCATTGAAATCAATATAAAGAAGTTTATTAATATTCTGATATCTCTTATAATGACTGATTTGAAGTCTTTTAAAATATCAGCTAGAAAACAGTTCTCATATTGGGGGCCATTTTGTGCACTTGTATTGAGGGTGACTATTTATTGGCCTATCTGTAGTACATTGTGTGAGTTTCTGATGACAGCACTGTGCAAATATGAGGGCTGATTGATCTCACTGCCACATTTTCTTTGATCTCTCTGTCTGTTGTGGGGGCCCTGTCAATTCCCCCTAGGGGGCCCTGTCAATTCTAGGGGGCCCTGTCAATTCCCACCCCTGAGGTATTGGGTTCCATAAGGACTACCTCCAGGACTAAGTTCAAAAGGTCTCTAGCCACAGAATGTTGGCTTGATGCAGGGGTTTAGGACAGGACAAGGCAGTTAGGCTCCTCTTTTCTCTGGCTCCCACTTTTCCTGTCTCTGATTCTACATATCATTTTCATTCTTCCACTTTGCTTTTTTCTTGCCCTCTCTATTAATTTCTATCTCAGTTTTTCTCCTTTGCCCCAGACTCTCAGATTTTTCCTTGTTTAATCTCATCCTTTCTGTTTCTCTTTTTGTCATCCTGTCTTTCCTCATATCCCAGTGCCTCTAGCTTCTTAGCCTCTGGGAGTGTGTATCTTGGTCTCAACCTCTTCCTGTCTTTGTCTTATTTTCTTTCCCATCTCAGAGCCCACAAGAACTTTTAGAAAGGATAAGCTGGAATATCCTGGGCTCTTTCTTCAGAGGAGTTAGGGATGAAGACTTAGGGCTAAATTTAAACTTTTCAAGGTTGGGTGGGGACTTCCAAGGAGACAGCTAAGGAAGGAGGGAAACTGGCTTATTCAGTAAGAGGATGAGGTCTGGAGTGGGAACTTGGCAAAGACTGTGAGTTCCAATGTGCAGTCAATGTCCTGAGCTCTCTGACTGAGGCCTTGAGGTTATTTTTGGAAGCTTTCAAAATATCCCAGAAGGCTTCTACCCACTCCATTCAGCCTGGGATACTAGAGGATACAAAGATAGAAAAACTGAGGCCTGCCTGAGCTTCCACAAGCCCTCAGAAAACAATAGTAACACTGCCCAATATTGGGGCACTTGGAAGAAGAAGGTAGTAGTTGAAGATGATGAGCCAGCCAGAGAACAGGAAGGAGATGAATAAAGTACCTCAAATTCCAAGACCCCAAAGTGTCTTAGCTGATCCTAGAGATCAGCTGGTTTTACTCCCTCAATATTTATATGTGTGGAAGACTGGAGGGGGCACTATCTCTCAAAAAAAAAAAAAAAGGAAGGCAGAAAAAGGACTTTCTTAGATCCATTCCCTTCACCTCTGCCCTAGTTTGCAATTTCTGGCATGGATTGCTGCAATAGCTTGGTTATTTTGCTTCCAGACCCTCTTTGGGCAATCTAGACTTCATATTGGCCAGAGAAACATAGCATATTTTGGAGTGGGGTTGGGAGTGGAGAATCAGCTCTGACTGTCACTCCTGCTTAGAGCCTTCAAGAGCTTTCCAGTACCTATTAGATAAAATTCAAAACCCGTTAGCCTAACACACAAGCCTAAGACTGTGATTTAGTCCTTGCTTACCTTTCCAAATTCTTCTTTTGTAATGAGTGATTCCCTTTGGAAACTTCAAAACTGTCTGCCATCTCTTCTCTCTCTCTCTTTCTTTCTCTCCCACTCTCTCCCTCCCCCCTCAAAGAAGTTAATGCATGTCTATGGGTAAAAATTTAAAAAGTATAGTTACCCCCATCCAATGATAACCACCTCCTACCTCTCTGACCTACTTCCCTGTTATTCTCAATATCTCACTCTGATCCAGGTTGTTTCTAGGACCTATGAGTTCCCACCTCAAGACCTTTGCCCTTGCTAATCCTTCTGCCTTTCCCCAGATATCTTGTTTGTTCCCTCAGTTTCTTCAGGTTGCTACTTAATTGTCGTCTTCTCAGTGAGGCCTTCCCTGACTTCCCTTATCCAAATTTTCAGCTGCCACCACATCTCCTATTTACTTCCCTGATTTATTATTTAGCACTTATCACCATCTAATTACTACATATTATACTGACTTATTTGTTTATTGTCTGTCTCTCGTGCTGTTTTTTGATCTTTGTGTAAGTTCCATCAGGACAATGATTTTTTTTTTCACCACAGCTGTATCCCCAGTACCTAATAAAGCACCTATCACATCATAGATTTTCAACAAAAATATTCATTGAATGACATTTAATAGGTGATAGCTATAAATTCTCTTATGTATTTGAGACTGTGTCTACACTCTATTCTGACCAACTGATTTGTTTATTCTTTCTTTGGTACCAAAAAGCTTTCATTGCTGCAGGTTTTTAAAAAACATATTTTTATTGATTATAGAGAGAAAGCAAGGGAGAAGGAGAGAGAGGTAGAAACACCAACAATGAGAGAAAATCATTGATTGGCTGCCTTCTGCATGCCCCCTACTGAGGATCGACCTCACAATCTGGGCATATGCCCTGACCAGGAATTAAACTGTGACCTCTTGGTTCATTGGTTGATGCTCAACCACTGAGCCACACCAACTGGGCTGCAGGGTTTTTTTTTGTTTTTTTTTTTTAATAGTTGAAGTATACTCTCACATTTATGGCTTCTGTACATGCTAGCCCTTCTGCCTGGCATGGGTTTCCCCTTCCTGATCTATGTGGAGAACTGCTGCTCACTCTTCAGATCTCAGCTCAAGCTCTATCTTTCTGTGAAATCTTTTCTGCTTCTGCAAGGTTGATACCCCTCCTCCAGTCTCCCATAGTCTCTCTACCATTATACTTTATCACCCTGTGCCTTGATCATCTATGTACACATCTGCCTCCCCTACTAAACTGTAAATACCCTGAAAAACCAGGACTTACTGATGATGGCATCCCTAGTGCCTAGCATAGTGCCTGGCATTCAGTAAGAGCAGTTGTAATTGGACAGACCTAAATTTGAATTCAATTCTACCACTACTTAGCTGTGTGATCTTGGACAAGTTACTTCACCCTTCTGCATCTTAGTTTCATATCCTGTAACACAGGCATAATGATACTCACCACATATAGTTGTGGTGAAGATGCAATGAAATAACTCTGTATGCAAAAAGTGCTGTAACAAATATGTGGAACTCTAGTTACCTCACTTGCTCCTCATGAGGGAAATGGGGCAAGTATTATGCACTTCATTTTTTTCATATCCCCAGAGAAGTGAAAGTGAATTTTCCAATGTTAAAGGATAAATAAGTGGCAAAGCCAATTTCCTAATCTTACTCTCCCAGATTAGATCAACTCTTTGTCTGGGAAGTAAAAAGGTTATTAATTCCATGGCTCCTGGCTCCTAAACCAGCATATGGGTGTGGTGTACTACCATCAGAGAAAACTGATACCTCTTTGGCAGCATGCCCTGCCCCACTGAGGGAAATAGAGAGCAGTCCTCCTTTGTCCTCAGTTCCTCCTTAGCCTTGGGGATTTTAAATACTGCAGCTTCTTAATCATGGAGAAGGAGGCAGTTCCCTACTGTCTGAGGTTGGAGGGAGGAGAAATATAAAATCTTTCTTCCATAAGGGCAGCTGAAGGCTGGGCATACTCTGAGGGGATTCTGAGAAGAAAGAAGAGCTCAGGAACCACTGTACATACTGCCTACTGTTTGCCAGCCTCTTTATTATGTGCACATTCATTCAGGTAATGAACATTTACTGAGCACCTACTGTTTGTTAGGTATTGTACTAGATATTGGCAGTGCAGTGATGAATGAAACTAAAGGAGCAGGACACAGATGGCAAAACAGGTGATAACTATAAAGAACACATGACGATTTCCTCATATTATGGATGAGAAAATTGGGTCTCAAAAATAAAAATTGATCACAACACAGCTAATTCTGGGATCCAAAATGCAGGTTTTTCTAACTTTAAACTTGTTACTCTTTTCACTATACCATCTACCTCCCTGATCCTGCTGCCTCCACAAAATTTCCTTCACCTACCTATCTTAGTATTCAAAATGACACCCTTAAAGAAGTACTCCTGTAAGGTAATACTTACTTGCAAGAATTCCCTAGCAACATGTCATAACAGCATTCCTGTGAGGCTGAGAACATATAAGCAGCTGTTGGCATATCTCAGTTTATGAACTTTAATCCAACAGTCACCTAGAAGGAAGAAGAGGAACATGATACCAGATTGTGGTTCTGATGAAGGGCAGAGGATGGAGAAGGAAAGGTATAGGAGCTGGAATGAGGGCCTAAATGTATAGAAGTAAATATGGAGTAATATTTTTATAACCTTGGCAGGACAAGATAAATAACAAATGAATATTGGTAAAATTGACAATAAAATTAAAATAATTTTTTGTAAAAATTAAATGACAACAAAGGACAAACTGGAGACATATTTGCAAGTTATTTGACATATGAGAGACTGATATATTTAAAATATAAATAAGTTTTATATGTCTATAATAAAAAGAAAACTTGAACAAAGTACATGAATTAATCTCACTAGTAACTAAATAATTAAAAATAAACGCAAAGGGGATTTTTGTGTGCTCTAGCACATTGGTAAAGATTTAAATGACTGATACCTAGTATTAGTGGGATAAAAATACTTGCATGCACTGCTCATGGAAATAGAAGTTAGAATAATATCTCTGAAGATTATTTGGCAATATGTATCAAAATTTAAAATTTGCTTACCCTTTGATCTACTGAAGAATAATTATGGACCAGTGTGTAGAGATATATGCATAAGGTTATTCATTACTGTTTGTTAGTACAAAATTGAAAGCAACCCCAGTATCCTTCAGTAGCAAAATTGTTAATTAAACTAAGGTACCTCCATGCAATGAAACACTATGCAGCCACTTAAAGTGGTGAAATAGTCTTATATTAGCTGACATACAAAGATGCCCATAAGAAAGAAAAACAAACAAACAAAAAACTAAAAAAAAGGATGCCTATGAGAAATATTGTTGAGTGAAAAAAAGCAGATTATAATTCAGTAGAGAGTGTAAATTATGGGGTGTGTGATATTCTGGACTATCTATACTAATAAAAGAGTAATATGCTAATTAGACCAGACGTCTTCTGGATGTCCTTCCAGACAAAGCCACGGTGGTGGGGTCAAGGCAGAGGCAGTTAGGGGTGATCAGGCCAGCAGGGGAGAGCAGTTAGGGTGATCAGGCCGGCAGGGGAGCAGTTAGAAGCATCAGGCAGGCAAGCAGAGTGGTTAGGGGCAATCAGGAAGGCAGGCAGGTGAACGGTTAGGAGCCAGTGGTCCCGGATTGTGAGAGGGTGCAGGCTGGGCTGAGGGACCCCTCCCCTCCATGCATGAATTTCTTGCACTGGGCCTCTAGTATTAATATAAATATAATTTCTAGAAGAAGTTCATCTCTATATTCGGCAGAATTCTCCAGGGTCAAGCTTCAGCATGTCATGTTAACAGGCACACAGACAAATGACAAATTGGAATCTCTCCAGAGGGAAGTAAGTAGGCTAGGAGGGAGTTGGCCCAACTCAGGGAAACAGTTGAAAGAGCTGAAGCTAGAAATACTAAAAATTACAGGGAAACAGATTTGAGATTAAATAAAAAAAAGCTCTTCAAATGCTCTAGCTCTCTTGTGAGTGAGTAGGCTGTCTAGCTAGGTATGGAGAGTGAGCTTCTCACTACTAGAGGTGTGTAAGGCAAGGGTCAGGGAGTCAGATTGCCTCCAAATCAGTTCCCTTCTAGTTTTTAAGAGCCTCAGACTTGACAAAAGTTATGGATCTGCACTGCCTGCCTTGGGCCAATGGGAAAGGCAAGAACAGCATCCTATGGGAATAAAACCCAGTGAGATGTACAGTGAGTTCAAGTAAAGACAATGAAAAAAAAAAAAAAAAGACCGCAATCAACCTGATGTCCCAACCCCATCCCCTCAGAGAGATTTCCCCTTCCCTTGCCTGGCCTCTCCGTTCTCCCAGAGCATCTTACCTGTGGAAACTGTAGGACTTCCAGCAAGGAGATTGAAACTCCCATAACTCTTCCCTCCTTTTGGGCCACAGAGTTTAAATTGGCTCTACTATTAGGCTGAATAGGTAGGCTGTTACCTAGGTGGTGTTATTACAGGGTACTAGACCAACCCATCTCCCTGTTTTAAGAGACCTCCCCAATGTCTGATTGTTCAACATTAGTGCTTTGTCCTTTGAATTTTGAATGATTTCCAACATTCCTTTGCAAAAATTCCAATAATTCCAGGAAGGGATCACCTTAAACTGCCAGGAAAAGGGGAGGGGTGTGGAAAGGCTTCTGCATTATGCAGAAGGCCTCTTAGTGTCTAGACTCTAGAGGAAGTTTTATAAGCTGGGAGCAAGTCAGAAGAAGGGAGGAGACTATGGGGGAGGAATTTTTCTATCCAGGGGCCCAACTTACTCTGTGGTTAAAGTTTAGAACAGCTAAACTCAGTAGTTCCTAGGCCTGGCTGCACATTAGAATCACCCAAAAAGCTGTTAAAAATACTGGTGCCCACACTTCACTCAAGCCCAAAGATTCTAATTTAATTAGTCTAGGGTGGAGTCCAGACATAGTTATTTTTGAAAATCTTCCCAAATGATTCTAATGTGCAGCTAAGCCAAGAGAGACCCAGTCAGATGTAATACTGCTTGGGGGAAAATTAGATTAGCCTCCTGGTCCCCAGTAGGTCAGGACCATGGGGAAAGGATGGTGCTACCTCACTGCTCCCCAGTTATAGCCCCTTGCCTCAAGGGTATTTAGGGGAAGGAGACATAGTTTTTTGTGTAGACAGTCAAACTTTCTGGTGTGCCTGGAACTTTTCTGGTTTTAAAACTGAAAGTCCCACATCCCATGCAAACTGGAAAGATTGGTCCCTCTACACAGGATTATTGCAAGTACTTAAATCTTAAGTCATTTTTTAAAAATATTTTTTATTTATTTCAGAGAGGAAGGGAGAGGGAGAGAGAGACAGAAACATCAATGATGAGATACAATCATTGATTGGCCACCTTCTGCACGCCCAGTGCTGGGGATTGAGCCCGCAAACCCGGGCATATGCCCTTGACTGGAATTGAACCTGGGACCCTTCAGTCTGCAGGCCGATGTTCTATCCACTGAGCCAAACCAGCTAGGGCAAACCTTAAGTCATTTGAGCACTGATTGAGACATCCACATTTTTCTCTCTCAGTTTTGTCTTCTGTAAAACAAGGATAGCCTTTAAATGCTCAAACAGATATAGAGATGGAAGCCTAGAAAGGTAAAATAACCAACCTTAGATTATAGGGGTCATTAGAAGCAGAGATTGTCAGGGACCAAGAGTCGGTCAAAGGATTAACTCTGACCTTCAGTAAGTTACTGTAACTAGGCCCACTTCCTCTTGCCTGAGGACAAAGCATTTCTTCTGTAGCCGCCCTTCAACTGCCACACCCTTTATCTATAGTTACGACTTTAGCCGATTATCTAGGTCAACCCCCACCCCTCCTAGGCATCCACCCTTCTAGAAATCACATATAAGGAACGCTGTAAAAATAAAGTTTTGAGGCTTGATCAGAAACCCCTTTGTCTTGCCTCCATTCTTTGCGTCCCTTGTCTGTCTCTCATTCTCTTAGGTGCGCCGCCTCGGTACCCCCGTTAGAAGACCCCGCTGGCCGGGGCAAGAGATGTGACTAAAACTCAGCACACCTTGGTGGTCAGTCCCTTCATTCCAGAGTTGCATAACATTGTCCAACTACCTCCCTGACTCCCATAAGCCCAAATGTCCTTTTGGGAGGCATTGTATTTTTCTAAATAAATTATTTTCAATTACAGTTGACATTCAATATTATCTTAGTTTCATGTATACAACATAGTCATTAGACATTTATATAACTTATGAAGTTACCACCCCAATAAGTCTAGTTATTATAATACTATTGACTATATTCCCTATGCTGTTCTTCACATCCCCATGATTGTTTTTACTAGTATACCTGGCAATTTGTACATCTTAATCCCTTCCCCTTTTTTACCCAATGGGGGGCATTGTATTTAATTTCTCTAACAAACACCAAGTACAAAGAAAAAAGGAAGCTCAAGGGTCTGTGGGAGCTCAGGGTAGAGGAACCAAATTCAACTGGGAAAGTGGCAATCAGGGAGGACCTCTCAGGTGTGGTAAGCTGATATTAGAAGGAAAGTAGTAGTTTTTCAGGTAAACAGAGGAGGAAACCAGCAGGGGAAGAACATTTTAGGCAATGAACACAGCATGTCCAATGGCCCAGAGGAGTCAGAAAACATGGCTGTACAGTTCAATCTAGTGTTTGGTATGACTGGAGAGCAGGGTGATGAATAGCTGAACAGATGAGGGTGGTCATATATGTTCTGCTAAAGAGCTTGGACTTTAGCCTGTAGGTGTCAGAATACAATGGAAAGGTTTTAAGCTTGAATCTGATAGTTAACTTCTTTAACCAGTTATAACTGCAGAGCAAATAGAGAGGGATTAACAACAACAACAAAAAAAATGCGAAAATTAGAGTTATCCTCACTCTCAGAACAAAACTAACACTAATTCTTCTGGCCCAAGCTGCTGAGTAATAGAGCTGATGCCTAGCCCTGACTCATCACTGGAAAGTCCAGCTCCTGTGTGGAGGTTTGGCCCCACCCTCCCCTGTCTGATATAAGTATATAGGCTAAGACAGGTTGACTTTGGGCCCAGGCTGGCAGGCCTTCAGGCTATTCCTCCCAGAATGTGCCTCCCAGGTTTCTCTGGGGCCAGGGGCCCAAGCAGCTCCTCTAACCTTAGAAGGTACTGTGCCCTGGCATTGCATCCCCAACCTCTCATTTTTGGCTCTCGTTCCCATCTGTATAGGGGAAGTTTCCCCATATGTCTTCTGGGTTTCATGTAATTACCCTTCCTACACTCAGGTCTCCATAATACAGGGTTCTCTTTATCCTCCATGAAGATTCCCTGTTGCATGTTCACTAGCTGACAGTCTAATAGAGAAGGCAGACAAAAGTAATTATAGGACAGTGGGAGAGTTGAGTGTCAAAAGCATAGTGGGGGACAGAGAAAGCAGGGACTGTCTGTGGGGGTGAGGAAGCTTCCCATAGGAAATGACATTTGACTTGGGTTGTGAGAAATAAATAGGAGTTGGTCAGGTAGAGAAGGATTACAAAACTGATGAAATAATAGGTTTGGAGGAACAGAACTTTGGAGTTACCTGGGGATCATTAGGTGTAGTTCCAACATAGAGGAAACACAGGGTGGGATGACGGAGGTCAGGGAATGTGAGCTGGGGTATTGAGATGAGACTGATCAACTGCCTCTTGGGCCTTTCAACTTGGATGGTTCATGGGTACCTCAGACTCACCATGTCTAAAAACGCTATCATATTCTTCTTGCCCTCCAAACTGGTCTTCTTCTAGGGCTTGTAATCACTAAGTCCTAGCAATTCTACTTCTTTAATCTGTCTCTAATTTATTCTCTTCTTTTTTTATTTATTTGGGAGAGAAAGAGATGAGAGAGAGAGAGAGAGAGAGAGAGAGAGAGAGAGAGAGAGAGAGAGAGAAAGAAAGAAAGAAAGAGAGAGAGATTTGTTGTTCTACTTATTTACGCATTCATTGGCTATTTCTTGTATGTGCCCTGATCGGGATTGGAATCTGTAACCTTGGTGTATTGAGACGATGCTCTAACCAACTGAGCTACCCAGCCAGGGCTATGATGATGATGATGATGATGATGATGATGATGATGATGATTACTACCATTCAAGTACAGAACTAAATAATGAATATGCCTTTTCTTTTTCTTTTTTTTTAATTTAAATTCTTTATTGTTTAAAGTATTATATATGACTCCTTTTTCCCCCCTTGACCTCTCCCCACCCGCCCCCACCCACCAGCACATGCCCTCACCTCCATCCTGCCCCCCACCTGTGTCCATTGGTTATGTTCATATGCATGCATACAAGTTCTTTGGTTGATCTCTTATCCCTTCATCCCCTGCTTTTCCTCATTGGTTGGACATTCTGTTTGATGCTTCTATGACTCTGGTTCTATCTTTGTTCATCAGTTTATGTTATTCATTACATTCCACAAATGAGTGAGATCATGTGATATTTATCTTCCTCTGACTGGCTTATTTCATTTACCATAATGCTCTCCAGTTCCATCCATGCTGCTGCAAATGGTAGGAATTCCTTCTTTTACACAACAGTGTGGTATTCCATTGTGTAGGTATAACACAGGATTTTAATCCACTCATAGGCTGATGGGTACTTAGGCTGTTTCCAAATCTTAGTTATGGTGAATTGTGCTGCTATGAGCATAGGGGTGCATATATACTTTCTGGTTGATGTTTCTGTTTTCTTGGGATATATTCCTAGAAGTAGAATTACTGGGTCAAATGGGAGTTCCATTTTTTTTTTAATGAATCTTTATTGTTCAGAATACAATTGTTTCTCCTTTTTCCCCACATATCTCCCCACCACCCAGTTCCCACCCCCCTCTGCCCTTATCTCCCCCCCTCCCCCCCACTGTCCTTATCCATAGGTGTATGATTTTTGTCCAGTCTCTTCCCATACTCCCCACACAGACACCCCTTTCCCCCTGAGAATTATCAATCCACTCCCATTCTAGGCTTCTGATTCTATTAAGTTCACCAGTTTATTCTGTTCCTCAGATTTTTAATTCACTTGACTTTTAGATTCACTTGTTGATAGATATGTATTTGTTGTTCATAATTTTTATCTTTCTTCTTCTTTTTCCTCTTTTTAAAGAATACCTTTCAGCATTTCATATAATGCTGGTTTGGTGGTGATGAACTCCTTTAGCTTTTTCTTATCTGTGAAGCTCTTTATCTGCCCTTCAATTCTGAATGATAACTTTGCTGGGTAGAGTAGTCTTGGTTGTAAGTTCCTGCTATTCATCACTTTGAATATTTCTTGCCACTCCCGTCTGGCCTGCATGGTTTCTGTTGAGAAATTAGCTGATAATCGTATGGGAGCTCCCTTGTAGGTAACTAACTGTTTTTCTCTTGCTGCTTGTAAGATTCTCTCTTTGTCTTTTGCTCTTGGCATTTTAATTATGATGTGTCTTGGTGTGGTCCTCTTTGGATTCCTTTTGTTTGGGGTTCTGTGCGCTTCCTGGACTTGTAAGTCTATTTCTTTCATCAGGGAGGGGAAGTTTTCGTTCATTATTTCTTCAAATAGGTTTTCAGCATCTTGCTCTCTCTCTTCTTCTGGTACCCCCATAATTCTGATGTTGGTTCGCTTGAAGTTGTCCCAGAGGCTTCTTACACTATCTTCAACTTTCTGAATTCTCTTCTCTTCATGCTGCTCTGGAGGAGTGTCCTTGGCCTCTTTGTATTCCAAATCTTTGAGTTGATTCTTGCAATCCTCTAGTCTGCTTTTGGGTCTCTGTATAATATTTTTTATCTCAGTCAGTGTATGTTTAATTGCTAGTTGGTCCTCATGGAATTTATCGGCCTTTTCCATGAAATTCTTGAAAAACCTTATAACCGTGGTTTTGAACTCTATGTCCAGTCGCTTGTTCTCCTCCATTTCTTTGGTTTGGGATCTGTTTCCTTGCCTTCTCATTTTCGCTGCTTCCCTGAGTTGGTAGGGTAGCTTTGTGTACTAGGTGTCCTATTGGTTCAATGGGTCAGCCTCCCAGTTACTTGAGGTGGACACTCTTGGTGTACCCTTGTGTACTGTGTGTCCCCCAGCAGGAGCTACAGCAAGGGCTAATTTTCTCCTCCTTTGCTTGGGCGGATTTGGAGCAGTCTGACTAGAGCTACAGTTAATTTGGTTGAGCTGTCACAGAACAGGCCATTTATATGCAAAAGCCGCTGTGTGGAGCCTGGGCGGGTTTGTAGAATGTGCGGGGCGGGGCCTCAGGGCGGGGCCTCAGGGCTGGGCGGGGTCTCAGGGCGTCACTAGGCTGGGGCGTGGCCAACGGCGATGGCTGCCGTCAGCCCTCTCTGCCTTTCCACGTTTCCAAGTCCCTGCGCCCCGCGCTCCAGCGCAGTAAACAATGATTGCTGGGCGCACCACTGCAAAAAAGTCACTCTCACTTTCCGACCCGATGGCCGAGAGTCCAGCTTATCCCCGTAGGTGTCTGGGTCCCCCGAGTGTCCCCAGAAACTGGATTTCAGAGTGATCGGGAGCTTGTCTCCCTGCGGGTTGAAGAAAAGCCGCGCACCCAACCGCCCGCCGCCGGCCCGATTCGCGTGCCTCCGTACCTCAGCTTTTCAGCGTTTGTGCTCCTTTCTCTTCTTAGCTGTATATCTTCCACTCAGCCAGCTTTCCCGTGGTTCTGGGTGGTAGATGTTTTGTCTTTTAGTTGTATTTTTGAAATTGTTGTGTGAGGCAGCAGATTAGTTGTTTAACTATGCCGCCATCTTGGTTCCTCTCTCTTCTTTTATTCGGGAGTTCCATTTTTAACTTATTGAGGAAACGCCATACTGTTCTCCACAGTGGCTACACCAGTCTGCATTCCGGCCAGCAAAGCACAAGGGTTCCCTTTTCTCTGCATCCTCACCAGCACTTGTCATTTGTTGATTTGTTGATGATAGCCATTCTGACAGGTGTGAGATGGTACCTCATTATTGTTTTGATTTGCATTCCTCGGATGATTAGTGACTTTGAGCATGTTTTCATATGTCTCTCGGCCTTCTGTATATCCTCTTAAGAAAAGTGTCTATTTAGGTCTTTGCCCATTTTTTGATTGGATTGTTTATCTTCCTTTTGTTTAGTTGTATGAGTTTCCTATAAATGTTGGAGATTAAATCCTTATCAGAGATAACATTGGCAAATATGTTCTCCCATGCAGTCGGCTTTCTTGTTGTTTTGTTGATGTTTTCTTTTTCTGTGCAGAAGCTGCTTATTTTGATGTAGTCCCATTTGTTTATTTTCTCTTTAGTTTCTATTGCTCAAGGGGTTGTGTCAGTAAAGATATTGCTATAACAAAGGCCTGCTATTTTGCTGCCTATGGCTTCTTCTAAGATTTTTATGGTATAGTTTCCCGTTTTATGTTTAAGTCCTTTATCCATTTTGAGATTATTTTTGTGTATGGTGTAAGTTGGTGGTATAGTTTCATTTTTTTGCATGTATTTGTCCAATTTTCCCAACAGCATTTAAAAAAATATATTTTATTGATTCCTTCCTTTTTTTAAATTTCTTTATTGATTACGGTGTTACATATGTGTCCTTATTCCCCCATTATCCCTATATCCCCCCCTCATGCCCTCACCCCCCTGTGTCTGTGTCCATTGGTTAGGCTTATATGCATGCATACAAGTCCTTTGGTTGATCTCTCCCCCTTACCCCCACCCTCCCCTACCTTCCCTCTGAGGTTTAATGATCTGATCGATGTTTCTCTTTCTCTGGATCTATTTTTGTTAATAGTTTATGTTGTTCATTATATTCCATAAATGAGTGAGATCATGTGATATTTATCTTTCTCTGCTTGGCTTATTTCACTTAGCATAATGCTCTCCAGTTCCATCCATGCTGTTGCAAATGGTAAGAACTCCTTCTTTTTTACCGCTGCTTAGTATTCCATTGTGTAGATGTACCACAGTTTTTTAATCCACTCATCTGCTGATGGGCACCTAGGCTGTTTCCAAATCTTAGCTATTGTAAATTGTGCTGCTATGAACATAGAGGTGCATATGTCCTTTCGGATTGGTGTTTCTAGTTTCATGGGATATATTCCTAGAAGTGGGATGACTGGATCAAATGGGAGTTCCATTTTTAGTTTTGTGAGGAAACTCCATACTGTTCTCCACAGTGGCTGCACCAGTCTGCATTCCCTCCAGCAGTGCACAAGGGTTCCTTTTTCTCCGCATCTTTGCCAGCACTTATTGTTTGATGATAATCATGATTTGTTGCAATAATTTGTTGATGATAGCCATTCTGACAGGTGTGAGATGGTACCTCATTTATGTTTTGATTTGCATCTCTTAGATAATTAGTGACTTTGAGCATGTTTTCATATGCCTCTTGGCCTTCCTTCTGTCTTCTTTCAAAAAGTATCTATTTAGGTCCGTTGCCCAATTTTGATTGGGTTGTTTATCTTCCTTTTGTTGAGTTGTATGAGTTCCCTGTAGATGTTGGAGATTAAGCACTTATCGGTGATAACATTGGCAAATATGTTCTCCCATGCATTGGGCTTTCTTGTTGTTTTGTTGATGGTTTCTTTTGCTGTGCAAAAGCTTT